>NW_008357164.1:1803916-1870080 GCF_000622305.1 Nannospalax galili
GACACAAGGAACTTTACAATTGAGAATCATTTTTGATTTATAGAAAAAATGTGAAATTGTGCCATATAACCCTCAGCATTCCCTAGTGATAAACATTTTACACAACCGTGTCAAACTAAGAATCCCCACTGGTGCTTAAATAAACTGCGGACTTTGTTCTGAAAAAAAAAATCATTAGTCCAGATTCTGTCCATTTTATGTCTTTGCTACATAGATATCCTTATATTTTATGACTATCAATCCTCCTTTTTATTTTTTGTTTGTATGTTTTGCTCATGTGTCTTCTTAGTGTGTGCCATGTCCTTTTCTCTTAAATATTTTAAAGTATGAAAATACAACATATTATTACAGTCATTTTCAGTCCCCTCCCCCAATCTTTACAGTTGATGCTAATGGTAATGACCGAGGGATGATGTTTTATAACATTTTTTTTTTTACAAAGTAAAACCCCACTTATAAGTAAAATTCATTTCCAAAGTCAATAAAGTTTGTGATTGAAAACAGAATTTTCCTTGGGGCTCTGCATTATTTCGACTGTGGTTCAGAACACAATAGCTTCCAGAACATTTTATTTTAAAATAAAGACATTTTCTTCTATAGAAGCTGCAGTGTTCAGGGGTGCCTCAGACCACATATGGAAGTCAGAGGACAGCTTTGAGCGACATCCCTTGCTCTCCAGCTTCTTTGAGACCTGACCTCACTGCCAGTGCATATGCCAGGCTAGCTGGGCCTCTAGATGCTGGGGAGTCTGCTTTCTTCACATCCCATCTCCTTGCAGAAGGGCTGGATTATAGATGCTTGCAATACTACATCTGCTTCCACCTGAGTTTTGAGGATCCCAACTCAAGTCCTCAGCCTTGTGCAGCAGGCAGTGTACTCGCTGAGTGTCCTCCTCAGCCTGTTAGCATGGGCTCTTCACTCTGCATTTGACTTGAAATGTCCTTTGTGGTTTGCATGTACTGGTGAATGTAAAATTGATACATGATTATAACCAAAACATACCAAAAAAACAGTGAAATTTGTAGTCTTAGATAAACTAAACTGGAACATAAATTTAAATTCTCATTAGATTTTTCAGACAGACATAAGAACAGGCTCATATTTTTATTTCTTATTTTTCAAGATAAAATGAGAATTGGATTTGTATTTATTCAAAGTAGCACCTCTAGCGCAAATGACTAAAAACTGTGTATAAACCATGCTAATGTAATACAAAGAACACCAACTTTCTCTCCAACTTCTGATTTTAATAGAAAATGAATCAAAGGAATAAAGAAATATCTTTCCATCAAAGAAAATAATACTACAAGCAAAAAAATTGGAATCCTGTGTTATAACTAAACTCTTGATAGCAGGGTTTATTATACATTGCAAATCACAGAAAAAGTTTGGATTTGTTGAAGTGGCAGAGGTCACATACTTTTTAGCAAAGGCCGCTATTGTGGGTTTGCAGTTGTCTGGGTGGCTCCTTCATATGGGCAGCAGCTGTGAGTTATGAAACATCAAAGCATGAAATGTTCTTCTACATAATTTTCAATGCCCTTCCCATGAAGAATCTTCATAGGAGGAGAGCTATGAACTTAAGCCTTAGATACATTGCACATTTTAATTCATTCCGAGAGAATCGGCCATTTTATTTTACAGTAGTGTCGAAACATCTGATGCATGTCCAAGAATTCAAAACCTGTCCCTGAAGAGTTACGGTGAGCATATTGATTTTGTCGTTTGCAGAGAAACCTCACATTTTGGGAACAGACTAGATTGTATGTCTCGGTTTTACCCCTTACCAGCTATAGAGGCTACTTTCATCTTTAAAGGAAGATAAATGATATTAGCCTCAATTAAGCTGTTGTGGTGGACAGACCTCAGTGGCTTTTAAAGAGAAGAGTTTTCTTACTTAGGTTATGGGTTTGTCATGAGTTGCCTGGTCATCTCCTGACTGTGACATGGGTGCATAGAGAAATGACTATATTTAAAAGCTGAAGCTTCAGGAAGGGCTTCTGGATTTATGTTCAGATATGATGTGTTGCTTCTATTCACAGCACCCTGACTCAGTCTCATCATATAGCTCCACCCAACGTGGTGGAGAATGAAGGAGCACTCCTGGGAAGCAAAGATCTAGAAGCACCAGTGCACCATGAAGATAACTACAGTGTTCACGAGTCTTCCATTAGCTGGCATGAAGTCTCTTGAAGTGCGTTCATGACATATGGTAAATATTGGGAAAGATTCTCATTGTTTCATTGGCATACGACCATGGCATTAGCAAGGGAAGATGGAAATGTGTACGGGTAGAATGTGTTTAATAGCTACTTTACGGTCATCTTGTTAAATTTATTCAGTGCATATACTTCAAAAGTGCAGAAAACACGTCCTTTTAAAAGTTTAAACATTTAAAGTGGCATTATCATGACTCGTCATAATGAGCTAATGTTTAACCTAGTAATTTAGACACAAAATCAACAGTTATGAATTTGCAATACTCTGGATATTTTCCAGATTTATGAAATTTGACAGGAAAACATCTTCATATAAGAAATTTTTCATTAATAATTCAAATGAAGAATTTCAAAAGATAAATTTTATAGTCCAATTAGAAAACATTTTGAGAACTAACATAGAAAATCAATTTTATTACCAAAAGGCATAGGATTATTCACTAGGTGAGATAGAGACTGGCCTGGTCTGTTTCTTACCACTCTTGTGAAAGACAGAATAAATACCAATATATTCTGATGTCCTAAAAGTTCTATACTTTTTAAATAATTCCATGCAGAAAGAATTTCCACATCATTACAGTCTTGTTTGTTCGATACAGGGTCTTACTATGTACCAGGATGACTTCAAATTGGCCATCCTCTTGGCTCAGCTTCCTGAGTGCTAGGGTTATAAGCAAGGACTATCATACACAAAAAATTATAGCTCTTATAATGGAAAATAATTACTGTTATATTCCCAGATGTAGCAAGCACTGTTTAAGTCCATTTATGTTTGCTGAATATTTACCATGCACAAAACTTTATAGTATATATCAGAAATAAAAAAATCTTTGAAAATAAAAACAGATTTACCAAGACTATGTTCTTCAATATTGACCTGCAGTTTGATAAACAGCCCATAATTCACAGATGAATATTTTATCAAGAAGGTATTTGTATAGAAGCTTGCATTATCATAATCAATTAAGCAGTATATTCCATTTTGTAAAGAAACTTCCTTCTTGGTGAAGAAAAGTGATTCTACAATAGTAACCATATTTGTTACTTACCTAAGTGAGAACATTCACAGCCTACCAAAGATATTAATTTTTCTGCAAACATGCAATGAATAGTTGTCAAAAATGATAGTAAATTTCTGATGAAGCTCAAAATAATAAGTTCAATGAATTTTAAGGCATTGCTATAAGAAAGTACTTGTATACATAAGCACACATTTTGTACTTGGGAGATTGTGGGGGGATATGACAATTTTATTATTGTTACTAAAAAAATTCAAGCAAATTTCCTTTTTCATAAAAGTTTCATTTTCCATTTCTCTATACCCTCCAGGCTTGGGTAACTGACTTAGGTCATGTTAAATCTAATATATCACCACGTACATCATATGGCAGGACTCTGTCAACAATCACCATCACAAATTCCCCAGCACTGAAGATTGACCCTTGCTCATTCTTGAGAAATAAAGTTGAGCCAGATCAGTTATGAGATAAATTCAGACAAATAACTGTGCATAGGAACCATGAACCAAACCCTGAGCCACTTTATCCCTTCTTACTTGAAACCCAGGAAACACAAAATATTAGGAAGTAAATAAAACTACAAAGTTTGTCTGGAGGAAAGTGATTCTCTTCTGGTCTGACATTTGAATCCCCCAAACAACAATTTTCACCATTTGTTTGTTAATAGAACACACACACACACACACACACACACACATACACTAATCACAACTAAAAATCTTAGAGAGCACACACACACACACACACACATATATATATATACATGGATATAATAATCACTCAAATTATGTTGAAAAGTAATACACACACATATATATATACATGGATATAATAATCACTCAAATTATGTTGAAAAGTAATAGCTTATAGCTTACCTCATGCTTAATATTGGAAAACCAAATCTGTTTCCCATAATCAACAAGTAAGGATGCTGGATCCCATCACTCCCAACAACTCATAACAAAAAAAGAAATAAAGGGCATGAAAATAGGAGGTGAAGTCATAAACTCTCCTTATTTGCAAAGAAAACAAAATCAGAATTACCAATGAGTTCAGCAAAGCCATGTGATAAAAGATCAATTACAGAAACTGGAGAGACAGCTAATAAGCATACCTACTGCTCTAACAGAGGAGCTGAGTTCAGTTCCCAGCACTCACACTGAGCAGTTCATAGACACATGTAACTCTGTCTCCAAGGGATTCTGATGCTTTCCTCTGGCCCTCACACAGATACACATGTACACAAATAATTAAAAAAAAATAGAGGCTGGAGAGAGATAGTTCAGGTGTTAAGAGCAGTTACTGCTTTTCCAGAGAAACTCTTTTCCATTTCTAGCACCCAATGACAGCTAACAACTGTCTTTAACTCCAGTTATAGGGGATTCAGCATCATCTTTTGGTTTCTATGGGCATTAATGCATGCACTTATACATACACACAAGCAAAGCACACATACACATAAAAGTTTTAAAATGTATTTTATTTGATTTTTGTGAATTTCATGCATCTTAATCATATTTGGCCCTTACTTTCCTATCTGCACCCACCTCCCCCATAGCCTGCCTGCAGGCCTTCATTTTGTCAAATTTGTTGAGGCCTGTTCAGTCAAGTTTGTGTATCCAAATGTTCATCGGTGTAAGTTCATCCACTGGAGCCTGTTCAGCCTTTCTAGCATCACTCTCTTACGGAAGATTAGTTCTCCCTCACTGAGTGGTGATCAGCTGCCAATAGTTCCTCCCCAAAGTTGTGGCCTCCTTCCTATTTCTCCAGTTCTATACTTGTTTTTATGTCTCATTGAGTCTGCATGGGTCCTAGGCATGCTGTCACCATTGCTGTAAGTTCAGATGAACAAGGTCCCTTGAGCCTGTAAGACTGTTTCCTTATGGTCATGCTCCCCTCCATGACTCTTATAAACTTTCAGTACCCTCTTCTGTAAAGGTCCCTGAGCAATGAGTGGGTAAAGATTAATATAGGAGTCCTGTCCAGTGATCCACACCCTGCAGTCTCATTCTCTGCACTTTGGCCAGTTGTGGCCTTTTTTGTTCATCACCCTCTTGCATGAGGAAGCTTCACTGATAGAATTGAGAGGTGCATGAATAGTGTCTTTACCCCTTGTTCCACGATGTTCTGTGAGTCTCAGCTGTAGAAGTTCCACTATAGATGCGTCACTTAGGATTGGGCATTTCAGACACTTTTCTCTGTGTGTGACCAGTTGAGAAACTCTGCGTTTATTGCAAAAGAAGCTTCTTTGATGAGTGGTGACTGGCATACTTGTCTCTAAATATAAGGATCCATATTTAGCACATAGTAAGAAATTACATTTGTCTAGAGATGTGACAACTCTGGGGTTTTCTCTAAGATTTATGACCTTTCCAGCCATATGTATTTGGCTATTTTTACTGTACCAAATGTGAGTTCCCTCCCATTGAGTGGGCTTTAGGTCCAATTAGGTAGCTGTTGATTACCCCCAAAATAAAAGTACCACTACCCACAGTAATGTCGTTTGCTGTGCTGGTCGTTGATGTGGTTTTTAGGCCTTGAAGCTGAGGTATGTGTTTCCTTATGGTCATGCTCCCCTCCATGACTCTTATAAACTTTCAGTACCCTCTTCTGTAAAGGTCCCTGAGCAATGAGTGGGTAAAGATTAATATAGGAGTCCTGTCCAGTGATCCACACCCTGCAGTCTCATTCTCTGCACTTTGGCCAGTTGTGGCCTTTTTTGTTCATCACCCTCTTGCATGAGGAAGCTTCACTGATAGAATTGAGAGGTGCATGAATAGTGTCTTTACCCCTTGTTCCACGATGTTCTGTGAGTCTCAGCTGTAGAAGTTCCACTATAGATGCGTCACTTAGGATTGGGCATTTCAGACACTTTTCTCTGTGTGTGACCAGTTGAGAAACTCTGCGTTTATTGCAAAAGAAGCTTCTTTGATGAGTGGTGACTGGCATACTTGTCTCTAAATATAAGAATTCATATTTAACTCACAGTAAGAAATTACATTTGTCTAGGGATGTGGCAGATTTAGGATTTTGTCTAATGTCTATGACCTCTCTGTATTTGGCTTTGTTGATGGATGAGGTCCCTCCCACTGAGTGGGCTTCAAGTCCAATTAGGAAGCTGTTGATTACCCCCAAGATAAAAGCACCACTACTGCACCAATAGAGTTTGCTGGTCATTGTTGTGGTTATTAGGTTTTAAAGCTGGGATGGGACCATTGATTTATTTTTCTCCCCCAGCAGTTTAAATAGTGTCCCCCAAAACTATGAGAGATAGCCTTCAGAGAAGAGGAAGGTTCCAGCTCTGTTGTTTCAAGTCCTGTGTCTGAAGTATGTTGTGTCTTTGGTAATAGGGTCTAACCTTCAAGTTCTGGGAGATAATTAAGGGCTGTGGCAATAACCCATGTAATTTTGGAAGTCTTTTGGACTAACCTGACCAACAACTCAAAGGGAGGCTTCTCCTGTCTCGCACTGTGTTTCTTGTTATATAACCTTCAGCTATACACATATACTCATGTACAGATATATCGTATGTATATTTTTCAGCAGAGTTTTGAACTGATAACATTTCCCTCTGGTTTTTCATATCAGCTAACCACTATTTCTCTCTCTTCTCTATTTCCCTGTCTAACCCTCCCTCCTCCCTTCCCTGCTAAAGTAACCCCATTTCCCCCTAGATATTATCTGTCTCCTAATATCCCCCTCTTTGGAACTCCTTCCCCTTGACCCCCCCATGGTTCCTTGAATAAACCCTCTCTCTTCCCATCCCTCTTAAATACCCCATTTTATCCATTTCACCCTTGATAACACTTGTCTCCTACTACCCTTATCTCTCAGGCTCCTTCTTTACCTTTACCTCCCATGACTTCTTTCCATTTTCTTGAGTCTTGCAGTTACTTCAGAATGTATACTCACATGTAAGCATTCGGTGCTAAGATCCACAAATGAGGGAGCACATACATCATTTGTTTTTCTGAGCCTGTAATACTTCACTTAGTATAATAGTTCTAGTTCCATCTATTTACCTGCAAATTTCATGATTTCCTCTTTTTTTTACCTCTCAGTAGAACTCCATTGTGTAAAATTACCACATTTTTATTATCCACTCGACAGTTGAGGGACACTTAGGTTGTTTTCATTTCTTAGCTACTGTGAAAAGAGCAGCAACAAACATGGATGTACAAGCATCTCTGCAGTAGTTATGAGTCCTTTAGGTATATGCCAAGGAGTGGTATAACCGGATCTTATAGAAGGTTTAAGTTTTTTAAAGAGTTCTCCACATTGCTTTCCATAGTGGTTGCGTGAGTTTTCAGTCTCAACAGCATTAAATGAGCTTTTCACTTTCCCATATCCTTGACAGCATTTCATATCATATTTTTTTCTTGATCTTAGAGAATCTGAGTGGGGTAAGATGAACTCTTAAAATGGTTTGATTTGTATTTTCCTAATTACTAAGGATGTTGAACACTTTTTAAAGTGTTTCCTAGCCATCTTTATTTCTTCTTTTGAGAACTCTCTGTCCGGGTCCACAGCTCATCTTTTAATTGGGTCATTTATTTTCTTGATTCCTTGTTTATGAGTTCTTTATATTCTGAATATTAATCCTCTGTCAGATGTGTAGCTGGTAAAGATTTTCTCCTACTTTGTGGATTTTCTCTTCCTTTACTTGATTGTTTCTTTTGCTGTACATAAGCTTTTCAGTTTAATTAGGTCCCAATTGTTGATTTTTGACCTTAATTATTGAGCAACTGATATCCTACTTAGAAAGCTCTTTTTTGCACCTGTATCTTGTAGGGCACTGCCTATGTTTCCTTCAATTTCAGAGTTGCAAATTTTACATTGAAGTCTTTAATCCATTTGCAGGTAATTTTTGTACATGGTGATAGATAAGGGTCTAGTTTCATTCTTCTATAGGTAGAGATTCAGTTTTTCCAGCACCATTTATTAAAGATGATGTCTTTCCTCCAGTGTGCATTCTTGCCATCATGGTCAAATATCAGGTGGCTGAAATTGCGTGCACTCATATTTGGGTCTTCAATTATGTTCCGTTGATCTATATGTCTGTTTTTGTGTCAGTACTGTGATGTTTTTATGACTATAGCTCCGTCGTATAATTTGAGATCCAGTTATCATTGCTATTTGTACTCAGGATTGCTTTGGCTATCTGGGGTCTTCTCTGAGTCCCATCCATTTTTAGGATTCTTTTTCTAATTCTGTGAAGCATGTCCTAGTGATTTCTATTAGAATTTCATTGAATTTATAGATGCTTTTGGTAGGATGGATATTTTCCACAATATTAATTTTTCCAATCCAAGAGCATGGGAGGTCTTTCCATCTCCAGGTGCCTTTCTCAATCTCTTTCTTATTGATTCAAATTTTTCATTGCAGAGATCTTTAATGTCTTTTTTTCAAGTATGAATGTTAGGGTTTCCATGAACTCTTTCTCTTACTGCTTGTTATTGCTATATAGCAAGGCTATTGATTTTTGTAAGTTGATTTTGTAGCCTGCCATTTGGCTGAAAAGTGTCGATCATTTCCTAGAAGTTTTCTGGTGGAATTTTGGGGATGTCTTATGTATAATATCATATCATCTGCAAATAGGGTTAATTTGACCTCTTCTTTTCCAATTAGTACCCCTTTAATTTCCTTCTCTTGTCTTACTGCTCTAGCAAGAGTTTCAAGCACTATATTAAAAAGGTGTGGAGATAGTGGATAGCCCTGTCTGGTTCCTTATTTTAATGGGAATACTTCTAGTTTTTCCTCCATTTAGAATGATGTTGGCTGTGGGTTTGTTGTTCAACTTTCAGCTCTCTAAGTCTTTAAACATGAATGCATATTGGATTTGTCAAAGGCCTTTTATGCATATATTGAGATGACCATGTGGCTTTTGCCTTCAAGTTCATTTATATTATTTATGTTATTTATTGACTTACATATATTGAACATCCCTGCATCTCTGGAATAAAGCCGACTTAAGTATAGTAGATGATATTTTTGTTGTTAATCTTTAAAACATTCTTTAAAAATTTAGCAAACTGAAAACTAAACAAAATATTTTTTAAATTACAAAAATCTGTTTGTTGTTAGTCTTTAAAAGATTAAAAAAAATTTTTTGCAAACTGAAAACCAAACAAAAAATAATTATTTTTTTAAGAATTCAAAAATTAGTTGTATTATGCAGAAGCTAAAAAGTTGTGGAAGCTAATATTCGAAATAACATATTTATAGCCACTTAAAAATGAAATAGTGAAATACAAATCTGATAAAAATGTAGAATGTTTATATACTACATATTATAAAACATTAATAAGTATTAAGATATAAATACATCAGGAAGCATGCTATTTCCAAGATTTAGAAAACTTAACTCTCTAAGATGTCCATTCTACTCAAATTAATGCACTACCTTTCAAAATTCCAGTAATAAGATTTTGAGATATAAAATATCTTATTCTAGCCAGGCATGGTGGTTCAGGCCTGTTACCTTGGCACTTGGCAGATAGAAACAGGATCATTTCAAGTTTGAGGACAGTGTAGACTGCATAGGGAGACTCCTATTCAAATTAGAAAAAAATTAACAGAAAACAGGAGAGCTTATTCTAAAATTTATTCAGAAAAGCAAGAGAACCAGAATTGCTAAAATGACTTTGACACTACTGGGTAGGTGGGATGAATCTCTGCCATTTTTTTTTCAAGTTTTGAGATAGAATCTTGTGACATTTCCAATGACTTACTTAAACTTGTGCACTGCAGAGATCCCATGCTTCTGGCTGCCAAACAGCTCAACTGAAGTCATGTGTACCACACATGCTTCTGCTTTATTGTATAACTTACAGTAAACTTAAATATAACCACAGCGATAAGATGATGTGTTTGGGGCCTGGCAAGATGACTCAGCAGTTAAGAGCACTGACTACTCTTGCAGAGGATCTGGGTTCGATTCCCAGCACACACACACATGGCTAACAACCAACTGTAACTCCAGTTCCAGGGGATTTGACATCTTCTGACCACCACAGGCATTGCAAGACATATGTGCACTTACACACATGCAGGCAATACACTCATACACATAAAAAGGAAAAACATTGTGTGTTTCTAACCAAAGGATAGTGACATGAATCAATGTGACTGGAGAGAAGCTTCAAAAAGACCAACACAACTAGAGAAGACTTATGTTTAAAATAAGCACAGGCAATTTATTGAGAAAGCTGCTCTTAACGAATTATGGGAGCAATTGGATCTCTATAGGGCAAAATAGCAAAAGTTAATGTCATGAATGTTTATACAAATATTATTTCAACTGTATCAAAGATTTATATGTAGAACACAAAACAACAAACGTATAGATGAAAACACAAGGAGACATTTCTCAGGACCTAGGACTAAGATGAGTTTTTCATCATGACACAAAAGCTCATTACTTAAAAGAAAAGAATAAATTTAACATGAAAATATTCTTTTATGTGGATGAAAAAGACAAACTACAATAAGAGAAAATATTTTCAAGCCATGTAGTTGGGGAAAACAAAAACCCTTCATATCTAGTTTATATCAACTTCTCGAAAATATAACAGTCAATAAACAATCCAATTAGAAAATCAGGAAAAAAAATTAAACAAACACATCTCAAAAAGATACGTTAATGCCAAATAAGCTCACAAAAGATATTCAGAATCATTAACCATTTTCAGCAAAGAAAAATCTATGAGATACTTATTAATGCACAATTGTTAAAAAAAAAAGTAGTGACAATACTAAATCCAGTGAAAAGATGGAAAAAGTAAATAATTACAAAATTCCTTGTCGGGACCATGAGTGCTATAAGTACTCGGAAAAATACTTGTGAATGTATGCTGGATCCCATACTGATCATTTATGGCAGAGCAGTGAAACTTATATCTACAAAACAATATGAGCAAAAAAAATGCTTACCAGTTTTATTTGTGATAATCCTTATTAGGAAACAATCCAAATGTGACTGTGATACGTCTGTATTGTGGAATTCTACACAGAACTAAAAGTGCACAAACTATTAATACACGAAAACGTGATGAATCGCAAAGAAATTATACCATATGAAAATTATCTGTCTCAAAAATTTATATTCTGAATGATTTTCTTCACATAAAACTCTTGAACTTATAGTAGTGTAGAGATGAAGAACAGGTTAATTGTGGGCAAGGGTAGGACAAACTGCAATTATAAAGCAGCCGATTGAAGAAATATTTTGTGGTGACTCAACTGTTTTATATTTTGGTCAATTATACAATATACACATTTAATAAAATTTCTAAGAAGTTTATACACATTTAAAGGAGTGAATAAAAAGTAAGAAAAGCCAGGGCTTGGGGAAATTGTTCAGTGTATAAGAGTATTTGCTGTACAATTTGAAAACCTGAGTTTGAATCCCTGGTAAAAACCAAGCATGGTCATGCATACTTGCAACCCCAGTATTCTGGGTTTGCAGACAGGACACACAACCAGCCTAGCTTCAGGTCCAGTGCCTGAGACAGACCCTGTCTCAAAAGAATAAAGTGGCAAGTGATAGAACAGGACACCCAGCCTTCTCCTCTGGTCTCAGTGTACAGACATGTGTGCATACATCATGCATACACATACACCACAGATACATACCCACACATACAACACAAATAAATAAAAATAACCAAAGGCAGTGAAATCTGAGTAAGATCCTCATATTTTACTAATGATAATTTCTGTGGTTTTTTCCAAGTTTTAATATTATACTAAATTAGGCATTATTAGTGTGGGAACTAGGTGAACGGTACATAGGACTACTCTATTATTTTTGTATAGTCCAGTGAATTTACAATAAAAATTTTAGATAAAAGGTTGGAAGACTAAATCATTAGAAAAAGAAGAATAAAACAAAATCAATAAATTTAAGGCACAAATACACATGCAAAAGTCATGGTCAACAGTGTGAGCTGGCGAGGGTTGGTTAGGAAATGTAGCTGTAGGATACCTTTGCCAGGAGAAAAATATGAGTATATGCATGCAGACCATTCCATAAGATTAAAGAAAGTGCTGGAAAAGGTGTAAGATTTCTTGGGAGAAACAAAAGTTTATTATTTTGGAAAGAGATCAGATCTGCAATATATATTTGGAAGTCAATTGAATATCAGCTCAGAAATAAATAATAAATCTCACATAATTATTTCATTTGAAGGAATATTGTTTTTCTAATAGTGAGAGCATGTGGAAATCATGCATATAGTATGCTTTAGCTGTTTTGTAATTCACGGGGTTTTATGAATAAATTATGTTTAGTCAATCCTATGAGAGTTTCCAATATGCCTTTGGTGTTCACACTGAAATGTCAACTGAAGTTCAGGTCTTTGGGGAAAATTGCTGAACAGATAGATCTCCAGGCTCTAAGTTTACTTCTTCTCTGATTCTGACTCCTGAAAAACATTCTATAGATATTTACCACAAATATTTTCATTGTAATAAAAAGTGAAATCATTTACCCCTGTTGCTTGCCTCTAATCATTTGGAACTATTTTCAATGAGTATTTCTATTGTCACACATTCCTAAGATTTGATCTGTGAATTTTAAGTTTTGAAAATATTAAGTGCGCTTAAAAATCATGAACTTTAATTGAACATAAGGTGAATTAGCTTGTAATTATAGAATGCTCTCATATGAAAGTGTTTCCAGCCAGGTCCACCCCCATTTGCTGTTTTGAATTGCCCATCATCTTTGAGTACAGCATAGCATTTTATTTTAAACGGTAGGTGAAGTAATTCCCATAAAACGTGAGAGGATAGGGTATGCTATTCTACACTTGTGAAGGAGGGGAAGCCACCAGTGTGCTTCAGCCATTATCCGAAGGCAGAGAACAGAAGGGAAATATTCAGAAGCAAGTCTTCAGTTATGAAACAATGCTGATCACGTGTGATATTTGGTGAAATCTGTAGATTAGGAAAGATAATTAGGAATCGTTCTCTAAAGTGAGATTTGTTTTCACACACAAAAATTACAATAGCCAACAAAATGCTCCCTCCCAGCTTGGTCATACCCTGTTAGTCTTCCTATTTATGTCTGTTGTGAGTTTTGATATTTTATTCAACATATTTCAGTCTTAAGCTTGTGACCTTTCAGAGACTTCAGTAATGTCAGATGTCGTTGTTGTAAAGATAAGAGGATAATTCAGTTTTTTTTTTTTTTTCGGTAAGGTTTGAATGTTCAGGCACCTGATCACCAATCTATGAAAATGCAGGACATCATAAAAAAGTTAAAATTTTATGGGGTAAAAGAAAGACCATCTACTCCATTTAATGGGTAAATGGATGATTTTGTCTGGAAAAAAAGTTCATTCAGAATCACACAGTATGAATTTAATTAGGATATGAAAATTCAATGACTCTAAAATTCAAGATTCCTTGAGCCAAGATTATTGTAAAACCATCAGTAGTTAATGTTTTTGTTTTCTTAACGTCATATTCCAAGTGACTAGCTAATAAAAATCACAAAAATTAGGCTTTCATGATTTATCTCTGTAATAACAATTTGATGACAAACAACAAAACCAAGAACTGAGGGTGATTTTAAGGTTTAAAATAGATAATAGACAGACTTCACACGTGTAGCTAATGAATTAGAATCACCTGTAAAGAGGTTTATTCCATAGACATTAAGGTCATTCCCACATTCCTCAGTTTATGCAGAGAAAGATCTTGAGAATATAGACTTTCAAGAAAGAAAAATGTGGGTTTGAGCTGTATTTCTGTGGTTTTTTTTTCTTTGGTATAGATAATTCAAATTACATTTATAGCTTCCAGTTTCCTTAGCTATAAAGATGTTGCATAAATAAGACCATTTTATGGTGATTTTGACAGATTTAGTCAGACTAATGCATGTGCAATGTTTCATAAAATATCTACTATAACGTAGTTAATAAATTTTAGTTATTTTAAATCCTACATACTTCCATAGGAAAACAGTAAACTATTATATTCCGTAATGACAATGAATGTTTTCTGTTGGTTCATTTCTATTAATACATACTTAATCCTATGGTTTTTTGGAAAAATAACTAAGGAAATAACTGATTTTATTAATAAATTAACTCATAGCAAGTTGTGGTGAACACAATTTCATCATTTTCAAAAGGTAAGGCAGGAGGATCTTGCATTCAACAGACTGAGGAACTCAACAAAGTCTAAACCTGCTTAGACCACTCAGTAAGACACTGCTGCCTCAAAACATAACCCATTTCTGTATATATGTTTGTATATATGTATATTTCTCTATATATGTATATTTATGTATATGTATTTATGTGGAGATGGAGAAAAAGAGAGGACAGGAAGGGGAGAGAGACGGAGGGAGAGAAATGATTATATTGTTCATTTGCAACCTCTAATTCTCTTTTTAAAATAATAATTATTATTTTTATGTGTATGAATGCATTCCCTGCAAGTGTGTAAATGTACCCATGTCGTGCAGTGCTCCTGGAGGTCAGAAAGGTCAGAAGAGGGTGTCAGATCCCCTGTAACTGGAGTTGTGGATGATTGTTAGCCACCATGTGGGTGCAGGGAATCAAAATCGGGTCCTCTACAAGAGCACTCTGAGAGTAGCCAGTGCTCTTAACCACTGAGCCATCTCTCCAGTCCCGTTTCTTTGTCAAAATGTAGAAGTGATATAAAAGAGTGATACTTTGCTAGACAATAAAAATCATTATGGGCCTAATCTAAGTCTCAAAATTACCAGGCTCTTTTATGGAAAAAGTGTACAGGGTGGCTGGAGAGATGACTCAGCAGTTAAGAACACTGACTGCCCTTGCAGAGGGCCTGGGTTCACTTCTCAGAACCCATATGATGGCTAATCACCATCTACAACTCCAGTTCCAGGGATACTACACTCTTTTCTGACCTCCATGAGCACCGCAGGACATGGTGCACTTACATGTATGTAGGCAAGACCCTCATACACAGAAAATAAAATATTCTTCAAGAATACACAGGGAAGGAAATTGGAATCAGTTAGTACAGTCTATGGGCTGCTTTTTCTTTTTTGTGACTTGACATTGTTTTTCAAGAGCATTTTCTCATATTGTTAAATTGTCAACATAATTTTGCTTTTAATGACTGTATAATTAATGTAATATATTCTAAAAACTATTTACTAGTTGAATAATCTCTTTGAATTGCAGTTTTCCAGTCTGAAGAATAGTGATGATAAAAACAGCTACCCAAGGATTTAGCCGGGACTAAGTGAAATGAGGCCACACTTGGGAAAGTTGATGAGTAGGAATTCACTACACAAATGGTGTTTATTGTTAGTTCTGGTAAGCCAATTAGGAGGACTAGATCTGGGAAGAAAAACAGTTTTGACTGCTGTTTGTTCTTTTATAACTTTATTTTATATTTTTATAACATTGCCCTGCTTCCTGCTTTAACACGAGGACTATCTTTTACCTTATGAAATAAATTCATTTTCATTGAATTAGGATAAACTCTCCAGATACAGACAGGCAGACAGGAGAGAAGAGAGAGAGAGAGAGAGAGAGAGAGAGAGAGAGAGAGAAAGAAGAGAGAGAGAGAGAGAGAGAGAGAGAGAGAGAGAGAGAGAGAGAGAAAGAAAGGGAAAGATTAAAAGAAAAGTCAAAGTCTCTAAGTAAATCAGAAATAGTGTGGAAGCTCCCGCCTTCAATCCCAGTATGTAGAAGGTAGAAGCAAGAGGACCTAGAGTTCAAGTTCATCCTCCACTATTTAGTGAGATCAAGGCCAGCCTATGCTGCCTGCGACCTGAGGTCAAAGAAATAAAAACAGAAATATGGTAATGTATGTAAGTCTATTCTTATCTTAGGATTAGCATGCTTAATCAAGTTCATTAAAAATCCTACAATATTTCTTCTTCCGGAGTTTGCTCTAAAGAACATCCTGATGTAGAGATTCACCATTGTTTTTCCTTACTCCAGAATGTTTTCTTCTACTAGATTCAGTATTCAAAAACATTTATTGAGGGAAGTATTTTAATTTTATAAACATGATTTATTGTTTATGAAAAGAGTTTGTTTTCTGCAAAGTCTGCATAGTGTTCATTTCACAGTAAAGTATAATAAAAACATAAATGATTTTTTTGCCTGCTACTTCTTGGGAGGTTATTCCTCCAAATGTTGAAAGCAAAGCACCACATATGCAGTTTTATATAACACTCTCGACTGTCTTAATAAAATCCAAAGTGATTGTAGCCCATACTAGACTACCCAGAGCTGATGATGTGTGTTCTGGGGAGAACCGTATGCGACCAAGCTCTGCTGCTACTTTGGGCAAAGTCCAACACCAGACACTTCATCTTGGCCTCTGTTCTATTTTTGTAAATTAAATTAGATGATATTTAAGTCTAAAATTATGTTTTCTAATTGTGGACACATGTAAATCCTCATTTTACATTGTTTAAGGAGAAAAGACATCTGATTGCAATGTGAGGCAATCCCACCCATGAAAGCAAAGCAGACTTTCAGCTGTCCATCATTCACAATGGGATTTCTAACAAACTCCTTCCTTTTTTAGTGTTTCAAGAACACACCAGATTTTTTTTCTGATATATGTGGTTCTCACCAAATTTCTCGTTTTAAACTTTGTCTTGTCTTTTAAAGAAACATAAAAATGTGTTCTGCTTGTGAGTTGAACCCTTTTCCTGAAATTACAACTCTGTTTACATAAAGTTTACCTGACTCAACATCTGTCAGCAATCAATGGAGAAAAAAAATTATGGTGATCCAGGTCTGTCACTGTACAACTGTAATCTCAGCCACTGGGGGAACTAAGGGAGGAGGATTTCAAATTCAAGGTCAGCCTTAGAAACTCAGTGAGACATTTCTCTCAAAAATAGTAAAATGAGGGCTGGGGATAGAGCTTAACAGTGCCTACATGCACAAGGCCCTGGGTTCACTCCTCACTACTGAGAGAAACCACAATGAAACTGAAAAAAGGTTGTCCTATTTCTTTCTGAACATTTTACGAGAGAACATTAGGGTAAATCTCTGAGAGAGAAAACTACACTGTCCCTACCATCACACTATGTGCACTTCATTTGGGAAAAAATGATGGAGAGCAACTGATAAAACAACACCCACAACTGATGTCTCATTAAGTATTTATAGAGCAGCTAAAAAGCAGCCAACCAACTGCTCAGCTGTGGGCTCCAGATGTTAGACTGCAGGAATTCAGAGTAGATAGCGCCTATGTGCTCTCACAGTTTTCCTAAGGTTTTTGTTTGGAACTCTATGAGCTCCTATAAAGAATGCTTGCTTTGTTGGTCAAAAATCAGTCAATTGCTTTGAATACAGCTCTGCTTCCAAAACTGACTCTGTAGTAACTACAGAGAACTCAGGAGAGAACACAGCCAGAGATAACAAGGCTCATTAAATGAGCTCACTGAACCAACAGTTACTGTTACAGAACTATCCAAAGGAGAAAAACATAAGGCCTGTTTGTTTTCAGGGCTGGGTATGGTGGCACACGCCTTTAATCCCAGCACTGGGGAGGCAGAGGTAGGCAGATCTCTGTGAGTTCGAGTCCAGCCTGGTCTCCATAGTGAATCCAGGACAGTTGGGGCTACAAGGAGACCCTGTCTCAAAAAGACCAAAAAAAAAAAAATTATGCATATGAGTATTTTGCCAGCACGTATATAAGTGCACCCATGTTGCACAACGCCCAAAGAGGCAGAAAGAGGGCGCTGGATTTCCCTGCAACTGGAGTTACAGATGGTTGTATCCTCCATGTGAGTGTTGGGAATTGAATCCAGGTCCTCTGCCCAAAGAAGCTCATTTTGCATCACTCAGAGACTATGACCAAGTACCACAACTGGTCACACACAGACATTGCCTATGAATTGCCCAGGCCTCAGTGACACATCTATAGTGCAACCTCTACACCTAAGGTTCATGGAACATAGGGGTAAAGAAGAGGACAACAGTGAATCTCTCAGTTCTTATTACTGAAGCTCCCTCATTCAGCAGAGGGCCAGGAACACAAAAGTCACAAAATGGCCAAAACATAGAGACCAAGTGTCTGCAGAATGCTGGTCCTTGGACAGGCCTCCTTTATTAAACTTCACCAACCCAAGGCTCAGAGACCATCATGGAGGAAGGAGTGGAGAGATTGTAAGAGCCAGGAAGGATGGACATGACCATATGGAAACAGAGTCCTATAAGCTCCTGAGAATCTGCTCATGATTCTATGGCAATGGTGTCAGCATACACAAGTCCCATGCAAATTCAGGCAGACAATAACCCAGCATAGAACCGGGAAAATGAACAGCAGACTCCAATCTTATCTGAAGGAATATTGGCAACTGACTGCTGCTAGGTGAAGAAGAAGTCCTAAATCAAGGGACTCTAGATAGGCTGAATAGGCCTCAGTGGAGGGATTTGCACTGGGGAATAACTGGGACACTGATGACACAGAGGGCCTTAACAATGATGACAGAGTATATGGGCTCCAGTTGGGTGGGGGGAGTATGGGAGGGTGCCCGTGGGGATGGGGGTGTAAAGATGATGAAGATTAAGATGTCTGTATGAAATACACAAAAATTCAATAAAAACAAAATTAAAAAAAGACTCTTAGAAAACATAGCATTTAAGCTCAGCTTTAATAATCTCTTCAGAGATAAAAATCCTACCGTAACCTACTCAGTTTTTCCATGTTACTTCTTGTTTATTCCCAGATGATTTCTAAGTAATGTTTTATCATGTGAATTCAAATCAATTTAGTTGTAAAAATCCAATATTACATGTTAGAATCTGTAAGTTTAAAGAGTTGATCTATTCTTTTGTAAGCACTTTAGAAAGCATCCTAGCAATGTCTGGTATTCTGAGTCGTGGTGAACAGGTTGTCACTGATGAGCAATTTCAATCCCTGAGAGGAAAATTGTGACCATGGTTCTTCCTCATTTTTTAAGATGATATCTTTTAATAAAAGAGCACTGGAAACCATATATCTAGAGGTCAAATATTCCTTTAGGTTTCATCTTCTGTGCCCTGATTCAAAACCTCATCTTTGCACTTGGATTTTTCTATCCCCATCCTGGGTATTTCTGACGGAGTAATTACCAGAAAGTATATCCTGCTCAGTAAAGGAGAAAATACACGAAAATTTCTGACTTATTTTCTTTATAAAAATATTATGAGGGACTGAGATGAGGGCACGCACAGTCAGTAAAGTGCTTGCTATGCAAACATAAAGATCTGAATTCAAATCCCCAATACTCATTAAGAAACCAGTCAAGGCATCATGTTCCTATAATCCTGTCCCCGGGTAGAGTCCCAGCCACTTTAGATGACTTAGTGAGCTACAGGTTAAGGAAAACCACACATAGAATCATGAGAAATGACTGCTTAATTAAAAATTTTACTAAATAATTGTTTTTATTCCTTTTACAATAAAAACCAAAAATTTTAAACAGTAATGATTATATCTATGACAGATGTTCTAGCCACATATTTTGGCATATTGAAAACACCTGCCCTCATTTTCTGATCTTTTCATTTTTTAATTTCTTTTGTTGGTTTGTTTTCTCTTGTTTTGTTTGTGTGTTTTTATTTTTTATGTGTATGAGTGCATTGCCTGCATGTATTATAAGTGCACCCTGTGTTGTACAATGCCCATGGAGAATAGAAAAGGGTGTCAGATACCCTGGAACTGGAGTTACAGACATTGTAGGCTACCAATGGGTGCTGGGATTCAAACCCAGGTCTTCTTTAAGACCAGTCAGTGCTTTTAACCACTGAGTCATCTCTCCATCCCCCCACCATCCCTTTAAAAAACAAATTAACTGTCATTTAGGAAGGCCGCATTGTTTTCAATTCCCATTATAGCTTTAAAAATTCCCCAACATCAATCTAATCATTGAGTTCTCTCAATTCCACCTCAAATTTGCTTCTTGGAATTGGTGTCTCCTATCCAAACTTACCTGCTTTTCCAGGGGGATTACCTGCCTCTGCCTCCTGAGTTCTAGTATTACAGGCAGCCACCATTCCTGTTGTTTTTAGGTGGGTGCTGGGGATTGGAACTCTGATCCTCACACTTGCAGAGCAAGCACTTTATTCATTGAGCTGTCTCCCCAGACCAGGATTTATTTTTAATTTTACTTGTTTACAGGGTTCAGAGTGATAACTTAATACATGTGTACAGTGTGTGATGACTAGAGCACAATAATTAGCATATCTCTCTCCTTAAACATTTATTTTCCATATATTGTGAATGTTCAAGCTCTTCTAGATCTTTCTAAAATGTCTAATAAGTTATGAACACACTTATTTTCTGACATCTAGTTATTTCCAGGCAATACCTGTTTATATTATTTTCTTTGTAAAATGTTCTTCTTATCTAGGAAAATTCTAGGACATCTGTAGGAATGACTTAAAAAATGGACATAATTTGTACTAATGACTTTAAATTAACCCTAGTGTAATCAGGTGCTCTTGTGTCTTGTAATTTGGGAACCTGATTTCATTTCCATGGTAACCTCAATTTGGTACTCCGCTCAAAAAGATAATGAATGAATGTGGTACGCTTGAGAATTAACATATCAAGGCTTTGCACCCACCTCTCTTGTACACAGTGAGGCTTTTGAAAGACTTGTGACCTGTGGTGAATGATATATATTAGAACTAGGGGTAAAAAGGCACGATGGTCTCTTAGGGTTAGGGTATAGCCAAACTTGCACTTCCCAATTGAAGCTGGAGAAAAGATTTTGAACAAAATCATGGGTGGGGCCTGAATCAAGAACAGTTTCAAGGACAGAGTTTTAGCAAGACAGTTTTGGCAGCACAGTTTCAAGAGACATCTAGGGGAATGGGCACCAATCTTAAAACCTATAAGAGTCAGGCTTTTAGTTCAGGTAATTGTTATGTTGGTATAGTAACAATACAGACATCTATCAATACTCAAACTTTTCCTGTGATGATTTCCTAGTTGTTATCAGACCTGTAGCAACAATATGCCACCATTTATGCAGCTATGTGATATTTTCCCAAGTTATAATAAGCTGTTTCCATCCTCTTATTGTTGATTGGCGTCCTAGTTTGTTTCTCCATTGCTGTGACAAAACACTCTGACCACTACCAACTTGGGAAGGAAAGAGTTTATTTGTCTTACATCTCCTGGTCACCGTTCTTCAGGGAGCCCAAGGTAGGAACTCAGGGCAGGAACCTGGAGGCAGGAGCTGGGGCACAGGCCATGGAGGATCACTGCTTACTGACTTGCTCCCCTGGCTCCTGCTCAGCCAGCTTTCTTATGCAACATGGGCCCACCCACTCAGGAGTGGCACCACCCACAGTGGGCTGGGCCCTCCCACATCACTCGAGGATCAAGAAGATGCCCCACAGACATGGCCACAGGCCAGCCCTATGTAGGCAATTCTCCAATTGAGGTTCCCTCAACCCAGGTGTGTCAAGTTGACACCAAAGCTATCTAGCACAAGCGGTTTTTGAAAGGATCATGCCTAACTCATCAACGAGTGTTATTATTCTGATACATAAACATTCATTTGAGGTGACAAATGCATTTGAATGAAAAAAACCTCATGGAAGACCCCATAAATGAATGTTAAGATAGGAAAAGGTATTCTAGAATAATATTGGACCACTCAGCAAAAATAATTATAGCCACAGAATTTGCCAAGTTCCAGTCTTGTCCTTTGAACCAACCTCACTCACAGCCAGGATTTTTGTGAATGCTATCTCTATTTGTAATCTTAAAAATGCATTATTAAGTGTGTGAAACAGCAGTTTTATTGTGTCGAATTTAAAATTATTTTCTTCACCTAATTTTTCTGGGATATTTTCCCCAGGAAAACAGTGAGAAAGTCAATAATTTCTTCTATAATTATCTTGGTCATGCATCGTAGTCTTCTTGAATTTATAGACTAAGTATATATTAGATTTCATGACAGAAAAGAAACACATCTATCCAGTGTTTGCATAGACATTTTAAATATAGAGAAGAGAAAGCTGAGTTCATTATGAGTACTTAAAGGTTTCTTAAAGATCTCATTGTGTACTTGAAATATGGGATCAATACTTAAACATTTTTGTATGTGCATACATGAACATGTGTGTGTTTGCAAGTGTGCAGGTGTGCATGCATATGTGTGCACATGCGTATGGAGCAGAGGCTGATATTGAATGTCTTCCTCAATTGTTCTCTACCTTAGATTTTTAGCCAGGGACTTTCACTGAACTGAACCTGGAGCTCAATGATTTGGCTAGAATGGCTGGCCAGGAAGCTTCAAGACCCCTTGTCTCTACCTCCCCAGCACTGGGATTACAGGCCCTCAGAGCCATACCCAGCTTTTTATGTCGGAGTTGGGGATCCAAAGGCAGCTCTTCATGCTTGTGTGGCAAACAGTTTAGCTACTTTAGTTTTTTTTTCTATTCTCAGTTCAATCATTTTCTTTTAAAATGTTTCAAATTAATTCTTGGAAATTTTTGTACATTGTGTTTTGACCATATTCACCCCAACTCCTCTCCTGAAGTCCTCCCAGATCTACCCCTAGTCTCTTACCCTCCCCAAATTTATGTTCTCTTTTTTAAACTCATGGACTCTAGTTTGTATTGTGTGTACCAGTTTGTGTGATGTCTTCCGCTGGCATGTGGTTGACTGACCAGGAGCCATAGTATTGAAGGAAACTGATTCTCCCTCCCTGCAATCTACAGACTCAATGCAATCCCTCATGAAATTCCAATGCAGTTCTTCACAGAAATTGAAAAAAACAACAATCTTAAGTTCAACTGTTTTCTATACTCTTATGTATACATTTTTGGAATCCTTGTTAACACAAATGAAAATTTAATAAAAATCTAGAAATGAACATTAATTGAAATGCTGTGAAAGGCCTTAGCAAAAGAGAAAAATATAATGTATATTGAAATTAAGGATTTGTAATTATAGGGCCTTGACTTCCCCTTTTAATTTTCATATTCACTCCAAATGTCATTTAAGTATAATTTTCTTATTTATATACTGCTGATATGTATTTTAAAAACTTATTTATCATTGTTCAATTAAAATATTTTGGAATAGAAATTACAGTCAACTATTCTATTGTCTTTGAAAATATAGTCAACTGTTCTATTGTTTTTTGAAAATAATTCCAAGTTCAGATTTCCTTAAAAATACCCCAAAATTTCAGGTTTTTGATTTGAAAAATTGTACAGATACATGTCAATGAATTTAGTTAGCATTCAACCTCCTTTAAATAGTCAAATAAGTCATATATAGGAAACATATGGAGTCCAACAAAAATAGCACTCTCAGTAAGTATATGATGAAAAAAATGAATGGTGTAGGGAAAGATTAGAATGGTTGAAATTCAGTTTAAAAAATAAAAGTTAAGAAGGTAAACTTTAGAGGACCCTCCATGAACAACAGAGACCTCTGGATTATTTCCAAATAGCCAAAGGGAGTCTTCCTATTAGAAATGTATTACACTGGTTCAGACAAAAATGTGATTTATCTTTCATGGTATTGCATTTATGCATTTATGATATTTCACTTCTGAGCAATGGTGGCCAACATCTACATAAAGAAGCCACAGAGGAGGAAAGAAAAAAATCCACATTCCATTATAGAAATGCATGTTCCCTTGGCTTGATTTCTAGAGAATTGTGGGTGCATACTAAAGAAACTTGCAGAAGTCTGCCAGCTCACAGTCCCAGCTCTTCTCTAAACTGATGTACAGAACCACTTGTGAATGGTTACAAGTTTAAGGGAAGTCGCTGGTGTATTCCTGTTAATATGCTTTGAGTCTCTGATTCCCTTATTCTGGGTTTCTTCCTCTGTTATCAAAATGGGTAGAATCTACTGCCTTTGTCTTCATTCTTTTGCTTGTTATCATGGAAATCTCCCAGATATTTTCCTTAGCAAATATATAAATTATATTTTAACTATTTCAAGTCATTTTAACTTAACTGACTGGCTGTATCACGGGGAATTACATTCCTTGATTCTTGAACTTCCTACTTCTTTTTAAATGTATACAATGTGGCATATGTTCTTGAACATTTCAAAGTAGTACTTACATGCACACATACAAATGTATATTGTTTAGTATATATAAACATAATAGTAAATATGCTATTCCATTAGGTGTAGTATAAATTGACTACTTAGAAAACATAAGAAAATATTCTTGATCTTTACTATTTACAGATATGTCTATAAATTAAATCTGTACTTTGAGTGTAAATTGACTTTTGAATACATTTTTAAATAAAATTCCTTGACATTTCTTGCTTTTTGCAAAAATGTGCTAGTGACAGTTGGAAGTTCACGGTGATTTCTGTTGTGCTGGTTGGCGTTTTGTGCTTCTCAGTGTTTATATTCTGACTCTGAGATTGTTTTTTCTTCAATCTTTGTTATGACCCTAAGTGTCTCAGCTAATTTAAAACAGACTTGCTGCTGTTTTCAACTACATTCAGTTTGTGGGCTGAATATATGAGATAGAAATAACTGAACAGAATGTGGCTTTCTAAGGCTAGACATTCCAACTGGGTCTTTGCAGTCAGGAATGTAAGTCTAGGCAGGATTCATAAACCTGAGGTATTTTAAAGTAGCTACCAACGGGTGTGAATACATATTCATCTCCTTATACCAATGTTTGTGTGGGAAGAAAAATGGATTCAAAGACTGTTGGATCAAAGGAACCCATGCACAAATTCCTTTCTTGTGTGATATAAGAAAATGACACAACAAAAGTAGGTGATGTAGGTGGAAATGTGGCTCAGCTTCTCTCTCTTCCTACAGTCTGGGGTCCTTGACATCTTTGGTGCAGTCACTTTATCCTAGTTGGGAAGGACATAGAATATTAGTGAGTGAACAACACACTTTTTCAAAATGAGACTCAAAACCGGGATGTACATGTTGTGGTTGATAACAGCAAAACTACTAGGTTTGTAATTTCTGCCCAGACTAACATGCAATTTTACCTGAAGAGTATCCTTGGAATGTCTGATACCAGTAATCCCACAGGCAGCAGTGATGGACAAAGGCAAATGAATGGCTTCCTGTCTCTTTCTAATATGGAGAGGCTTCAGGTAACACATTCAGTAACAAGAAGAGTAAATCTTCACAAATCTTCATTGGTCATTTAGGAGAAAAGTAAAAGGTCAAATAACACTGAAATGAAGGGTAACAATGCCTCAGTGAAGCACACGCCGTATATAGAAATTTGAAATGGGCAAAAATGTGCAATTGAGATAAATAAATAGAATGCAACTTGAAAAGGAAGGTCTAAAGCCACTTCCACCATGACAAGAACAGATAGCTTTTAGGAAGCATAAAATGAATGGATGGCAGGGCGACAGTTTCCTGTCTCTAACATTGAGACAGGAAAACATCTAAATGGTGTTTTTCAAATGAAACATACACTAGAGTATCCAAGATAACAACATACTGTGAGACGCAACACATCTGGGGTGCTAGGGTTTTCTTATTCCGATTAAGAGAAGCAAGATGGTTTAGCGTTCAGAGTTTGGTCTAATGAATCCGTCTACATTTCAAAGCACGTGCTGACTCATTTCTCTTTTGACTATATTTATGTTTCTGGCTTAAGACTTGGTAAACTCTCTCACCATGTCTCAGCTCTTCTCTGTGCCTCAGATGCAAAGAGAGCAAGCAGCATGACTTGGATTATAGAGTTAACAATGAGTGTTCTAAAATGAGAAGTCAGGGTATGTTCCAAAATCCATGTCCTTTCCCTATCATATTTATTCCTTCAGCAATGGCTCAGTTCCAGCTCAGCATTCATTCTACTAATCATTCTACTGGCTTTCAGGTCCACCACTCACCTCTTGGTTCTTGGCAGATCAAGGATGGTTCAGTTATCGCTGCTGCTTATATTTAGTCCCAAAAGTCCCGTGTTTGGCACAGTGTCATTCTGAAGACTGGCTTTAAATTTCTAGATATCATTTGCTTCTACCACTATAGTCAACTAATTCAATGGTGAGCCATAAATTAAAATGAACAGCTACTTTATATACTTATAGTTCATAGGCTGATGTGAAAAAATACTAAAAAAATGAATTATTTACCCAAATTTTATAAACTTTTTATAGAAAAAGCGAAATTAAAATGATGAATGAAACTAATACTTAAAATCTGGTACAAAGGCGTCACCAATGAAAATCACTGAAGGAAACTGTCAAGAATCATTGCAGAGAGGCTGGAGAGATGTATCACTGGGTAGGGGCACTGGCTGCTCTTGCAGAAGACTTGGATTCAAATCTCAGCAACCACATAGTGGCTAACAACCATCAGTAACTCTGTTCCAGAGAATCTGATGCCTCATTCTGTCCTCCAGGAGGCACTGCCCAACACAGGTCACTTACATACATGCAGGCATAATGCTCACCCACATAAAAATTTTTAAATATCAGTTCAGAGGTGAAGGCAGGAGCAGAACCTATCATCTACATCCTTTTCCCTCAACTGCCAAAGAAAATAGGAATGTTTCATCGATGAGTGAAATGGAGCTAGCTCCTTAAAATATGATCCAAATTTCTTAGTGTATTAGTTTATGAAATATTGTGTATATAATTCAAACATTATATTTGAAAAATGCTTATACCTCTACCCCTTTTAAATTAAAATACATTATGTGAATCTGTAGTCCCTCCTACTGCCTCAGGGTCAGGCTTCCCTGTATGCTAGTAGGGGCCCAGATCTTTAGAGACTGCCTGAGAGTGTCTGACTCAATCTCTTTGGAATGAGCATTCCAACTTGCACCATGCACATCCCCCTGCTTTTGGACCTTCTGCAGTCCCCCCCGCCACTGCCCCAGGGCTAGGATTCCCTGTTGATGGGTAGGGACCAGCAAATCCATCTCCTGTCTCCTCTCCATGAACTTTGGCACTATCCATTTTATGCTTCTGAAGTGCTCCTAACCAGCTAGAGCTACATCACCCTTTTGAGAACCCCCGTGTTGCCTGACTTGTGACATCTGGTTCCTCCAACACAAAATCAAAAAAGATAACCTGAAGCCTAGATCAACCAGCTTTTCATACCCAATCAGAAAGCAATCAAGGTACACCAATAATACAAACAGAATCAGACTTCAACTCAACAAAGGAAGGCTTGAGTTTCATACTAGAATCACAACAAAAGAAATTCACATGCCAAAGCCACAATAAAAAAATAATAGCATGAAAATCCAAAATATTTTCCCACCAAACATCACCAGTCCTACAGAAAAGTTCTACAAAGAGAATTCCCTAGAGATAACCCAGGACACCGAATTTAAAAGGACAATCTAAATATGATTTTAAAAAATTCAATAAATTTGAGGAACACACACACACACACACAACTCAAAGAACTAAAAGAAGATAGGAATAAGCTTCACAAAAGAGATAAAATTATCGAGGACAACTCAAGCTGAAATGAGTAAGGAAGTGAAAATCTCAATAAATCAATTTGAAATGACAGAAGAAAACCTCATAGAATGAATAAAATGGAAAACAGAATATCAAGATTGGACAATAAAGTTGAAGCATTGGACTGCTCAAACAAAGACTATGAAAAATTTAAGAAAGGAATGGAATATGCAGGAAATGTGGGACACCATGAAAAAATCAAATTTACACATCATAAGCATGGAGGAAGGATAAGAATCCAAAGTAAATTGTATTGGCCAGATCTTCAAGAGGATTATAGAAGAAAATTTCCTCAAATTAAGGAGAGATATATTCATACAAGTACAAGAAGCACACATATAACATGAAACTGACAAAACCAGGAAAAAAAAAAAAAACCAGTCCCCATGGCATAATAAAGAGTGGGTACTGAAAGCTACTAGAGGAAAACAGCACG
Source organism: Nannospalax galili (assembly GCF_000622305.1). Lineage (NCBI taxonomy): Eukaryota > Metazoa > Chordata > Mammalia > Rodentia > Spalacidae > Nannospalax > Nannospalax galili. The sequence goes on from NW_008357164.1 coordinate 1,831,998, forward strand.
CTACGTACAAAGGAAAACACACCAGAATTGCAGCTGACCTCATTGCATACTATGAAAGCCAGAAGAGCCTGGACCAAAGTACTCCCAATTCTACATAACTATAGATGCCAACCCAGAAAACTTTCCCCAGAAAAACTGTCTATTATAGTTTAAGGGGAAAGAAAAATCTTCCATGACACAGAGAGAAAGAATTAATGACCAACAAACCAGCCTTTCAGAGAGTACTTAAAGCGATACAAAGGACTGAAGAAAGGAATGACCATACTCAAAAGGCAACAGAAAGGAGCTAAAGGAGGGTATAATTGTGGAAACACAAAATTAGACCAAGAACGCAAACAGAAATTAAAATGACAGGTAGCCAATACACATCTTTCAATAGTAACTTTAAATATCAATGGCCTGAACTCCCAGTCAAAAGGCACAGCCTTGTGGATTGAATTAAGAAGCAAAATCCATCTCTTTACTGTTTTCAAGAAACTCATTTCACCTTCAAGGATGGCACTACCTTATAGTGAAAGGATATAAAAAATACTCCAACTAAATGACACTAAGAAGCAAGCAGGGCTTGCAATTCTAATATCAGACAAAATAGACTTCAAACTAAAACTAATCAGAAGAGATAGAGGTTCACTTCATTCTGATCAAAGGAACAATTTACCAAGAAGACATTACAATCATGAACATATATACACCATACTCCGGTGCACCCAATTTCATAATTACAATATTACAAGACTTTAAGATACAGATTAATCCCAACTTGGTAATAGTAGCAGACTTCAATACTCCACTGTCTCTGATAGACAAGAGTATGGGACAAAGAGTACACAGAGAGAAATCTGAATTAAATGATACCATACAACAAATAAACCTAACAGGCATCTACTAAATATTCCACCCAAACATCAAAGAATACATTTTCTATTCAGCAGTTCATGAAAGTTTCTCTAAAACTGACCATATACTGGGGCACAAAACACACCTCAACAAATCCAAAAAAATAATGAAATAATTCCGTGCATTCTATCAGAACACAGTGCTATTAAGCCTATAATCAACAGCAAATGAAGCTCTAGTAACTACACGAACTCATGGTGATTAAACAAAACAATCCTAAATGATGAATAGGTAAAAGAAGAAATTAAGAAGGAAATAAAATATTCCCAGAACTAAAGGAAAATGCGAATAAAACACAACACAACTTCTGGGACACTTTAAAAGCAGTCCTAAGAGGGAAGTTTATAGCTCTAGTGCCTACATTAAAAAATCAGAAATAGCACATAAAAATGACTTTACAGTAAAATCTAAGACTCAGGAAAGGCAAGAACAAACCAAACCCAAACCCAATAGAGAAGAAGAAATAACAAAAATCAGAGCAGAAATTACAGAAATAGAAATAAAGAAAACAATACAAAGAATCAATAAATCTAAGAGCTGGTTCTATGAAAAGACGTGGCCCATTTAACCAAAAGAAAAAGCAAATTCAAATTAACAAAATCAGAGATGAAAAGAGAATCATCACAACAGAAACCCAAAGACCCAGAACATTATAAAGGAATACTTTAAAAACTTATACTCTATTAAATTTGAAAACCTAAAAGAAATTTGAAAACCTATCAAAATTCATGGGAACCACCAAAGCTAAACCTAAAAGAGATCACAGCTTAAACAGACCAATAGTGTATAAGAAAACTGAAACAGTAATACAAAACCTCCCAACTCCAAAAAAGCCCAGGCAAAGATGGATTCACAGCAGAATTCTACAAGACATTTAAAGAATATCTACAACCAGTAATACTTAAATTATTTGAAAAGACAGAAGCAGAGGGAAAACTCCCAAACTCCTTCTATGAAGTCAGTATCACTTTAATACCAAAGCCAGGTAAAAGAAAACCAAAAATGAACATAGATGCAAAAATTCTCAACATAATACCTGTAAGCTGCATACAGACACATATCAAAAAAATCATCCACAATGATCAAGTCAGCTTTATTCCAGAGATGCAGGGATGGTTCAATATATGTAAGTCAATAAATATTATAAATCATATAAATGAACTCAAAGACAAAAATCACATTGTCATCTCAATAAGTGAGGAAAAATCTTTTGAAAAATCCAACATACATTTATGTTAAAAGACATAGAAGAAATTGGCCTGTAAGGAACATACTTCAACATAATTAAAGTTATATACTACAAACCCATGGCCAACATCACTCTAAATGGAGAAAACTGGAGGCATTTCCATTGAAATCAGACAAGTCTGTTCACTATTTCTACTCTTTTTAATATACTGATGCTTGAAGCTTGGTAGCAAGCAATCACACAAGAAAAGGAAATTAAAGGAGTACTAGTTGGAAAAGAAGAGCACAAATTACCCCTATTTGCACATTATATATTAAACGTAAGAGATCCCAAAATTTCCACCAGAAAACTCCTAGAAATGATTAACACTTTCAGCAAAGTGGCAGGTTACAAAATTAATCTACAAAAATCAGTAGACTCTCTACCAATAGCAAGCAATTAGGAATGAGTACACAGAAACCCTCCCATTCTCAATAGCCTAAAATAATCTTGGAATAAACTTGACAAAAGACATTAAAGATTTCTACAATGAAAATTTTAAATCTTTGATAAAGAGATTTAGGAAGACACCAGAAGATGGAAGGGCCTCCCATGCTCAGGGATTGGAAGAATTAATATTGTGAAAATGGCCATCCTGCCAAAACAATTCTATAAAGTCAATGCAATTCTAAATAAAATTCCCAGGGCATTCTTCGCAGAATTAGAAAAAAATCCTAAAATTCACATGGAATCACAAAAGTCCCCAAACAGCCAAAGCAATCCTGAACACAAAGAGCAATGCTGGTGGAATATCATACCAGATATCAAACTATATTACAGATATATAGTCATAAAAATAGCATATTACTGTCACAAAATCAGACACATAGATCAAAGGAGCATAATCAAAGACCGAAACATAAGTGCTTGCAATTTCAGCCATCCGATACTTGACAAAGGTGCCATGGACACACACTGGACGAAAGATAGCATCTTCAACAAATCGTGCAAGAAAAACTGTATTTCCATGTATTGAAAAATGAAACTAGACCCTTATCTTTCACCTTGCACAAAATTCAGCTCCAAGTGAAAAAGATGTTGGAAATCAAAGTGTTCACTCACTGCTTCTGGGATTGCAAACTCATGATTCCATTATAGAAAACAGTGTGGATAACTCTGAAAAAAAATTAACCTACTGTATGATCTAGTTATACCACTCCTTGGCATATACCCAAAGGACTCATTCTTCTGTAGAAATACTTGCACAACCATTTTTGTTGCTGCTTTTTTCACAACAGCTAGGAAATAGAAGCACCCTAAGTATCCCTCAATTTATGAGTGGATAATGAAAACATGGTTCATTTGCACAATGGAGTTCTACTGAGTGGTAAGGAAAGATGAAATTATGAAATTTGCAGGTAAATAGATGGAACTAGAAACTGTTATGCTACATCACACAGACTCAGAAAAACAACAGATTTATAGTCTCCCTCATTTGTGGATCTTAACACCATAATTTTATATGTGAGTATATATCCTAATATAACTGTAGGAGCTAGAAAAATGGAAAGGAATCAGGGAGGTACCTCAGGGAAGGAACCTGAGAGAGAGGAACAGTAGGAAGCAGGAGTTACCAAGGGAGAAATGAGTAAAATGGGGGTATTTAGATGGGAGGAGAAGAGGGATGGTTCTACAAGGGACCATGGGAGCAGAGGGGAAGAAGGAGCATAAGAGAGGAGGACCAGAGGAGACAGGTATTATCAAGGGTGAAATGGGAAAAATAGGGGTATTTTAACTTGGGTGAAAGGAAGGAGGGTTAGAAAGGGAGAGGGAGGGGAGGGGTAAATTACACTTAGCTAGAATGAAAAACCAGAGGGAAACCCGTTTCAAAAGCCTACTGCAAAAAATACACATACAATATTTATACATGAATGGATGTGCATAGCTAAATGCTATAACAAGAAACAGTGCCAGACACAAAACCTCCTTTTGAGTTGTTGGTCAGGCTAGTTTAATAGACTCCCAAAATTACACAGGCTATTGCCACATCCATTAATTACCTCATATAATGTGAAGGTAAGAGCCTATTGATGAAGAGAGGACCTACTTCAGACATAGGGCTTGGAACAAAAGAACTGGACCTGAACTTGAAGCCACCTTTCTCAAGATTACCTCTCATAATTTTAGAGGACACCATGCAAGCTGCTAAGGGAGAACATCAATTGATGGTCCAACTCTAGTTTTAAGGCCTAATAACCACAACTATGACCAACACAGCAAACTACATTGGGGCAGTAGTGGAAGTTTTATCTTGGGAGCAGTTAACAGCTACCTAATCGGACTTGAAGTCCATTCAATGGGAGGGAACACCTGTGTGGTACTGTGAACATAGCCTAATACACATGGTTGGAGAGGTCATTGATCTTAGAGAAAACCCTGAGGGTGTTATATCCCTGGACAAATGTAATTTCTTAGTATATGCTAAATATTGATCCTTATATTTACAGACAAGTATGCTATTTACCACCCATCAAAGAAGTTTCTTTTGCAACAGAGACTATTACAGAGTTCCTCAACTAGTCACACACAGAGAATAAGTGTCTGTGACATGCCCAACCCTAAGTGACACACCTACAATGCACACTCCACACCTAAGGCTCATGGAACATAGTGGAGCAGGAAGTGGAAAGAATACTAATGCATGTCTCAACTTTCATCAATGAAATTATTTCATGTAACAGAGGTTCATGAATACAAAAGGGCACAAATAGCCAACGTGTAGATGGTAGGAGTCTGCAGAGAATAGGTCCTTGGCAGGAATCCAATATTAAACAACCCACCCAGGGCTCAGGGACCATTTTGGAAGAGTGGGTGGAAAGATTGTAAGAGCCAGGAGAGGAGGTGCATGACCATATGGAAACAGAGTTGCATAGGATCCTGGGACATTGCTCATATGACTCTAGAGCAATGGTATCAGCATAACTAAGACACATGCAAACTCAAGCAGACAGAAACCCAGCATAGAACTGGGGAAATTGGCATCAGGCCCCAATCTTAGGTGAAGAATTACTGACAGGTGATTACTGCTATGTCAGGGAGGGCTGATCTTCTTTAGGAAGTGATTCTAAATAGTCTGACTAGACCCCAGTGGATGAACTTGTACTGAGGGAAGTCAGGGTACACAAGCTTGAATTGATAGACCATAAATGACAGAATGCATGAAATCCTGTGTGTGTGTGTGTGTGTGTGTGTGTGTGTGTGTGTGTGTCTGTGTGTCTGTGCTACTGGAAAGTGAGAACGGGGAAGGGGTTTAAAGATGATTATGATGTTTTATATGAAATTCACAAAAGTTCAACAAAAATTTTAAGATAGTCTATGTATATAGGTATTTTGCCTACATGTGTGTGTAAGTGCACCATGTGTGTAAAATGTTCTTGGAGGCCAGAAGAAGGTGTCGAATCTGCTGGATCCGGGGTTACTAACAGTTGTTAACTGCCATGTGGTGCTGAGAACTGAACCTGAGACCTCTGCAAGAGTAGCCATTGCTCTTAACTTCTGAGCCATCTCTCCAGTCCCCTTACTCCATTTTAACTGAACTGTTAGCAAACAAAACAACTAACTTATGAATATGTAATTTTTTGTTGTTGTTGTTTTGAGACATGTCTCCCAGTAACCCCAGCTGGCCTGGAACTTGCTGTGTAGACCAGGCTGGCTTCAGTCTCACAAAGATCCACCTGTCTCTACCTCCCGAATGCTGGGACTAAAGGCACCACCACGCTTGACTAATTTCTTGACATTATGTATACATATTTGAGCATGCAATATAGTCTTTTTCTAAATTGTCCTCTTTACATTTATATTTCTGTGTTGCAATTATTTGCCCTGTGCAGTAGCCCATGTATGTGTGTGCAGAGGCCGAAGGGCAACCTCAGGAACCTTCTTCTATCACTTTCTGCCTTTCTTTAAAATTGAAGATAGAGCCTCTCACTGAACTAGATCTTCTTGTTTTGGCTAGAGTGTCCAGTCAGCACTGGGGTTTCAGACACTACACATGTGACTTTTACATGAATGTAGACAATCTGAATTCAGGTCTTCTGTTTGCACAGCAAGCACGTTACCTCAGAACCATCTCCCCAGCTCCTATATTTTTCTTAAACAGCCCACAGTCATTGAACTCTCAAAGAGAATTTTCAAGGGTTTTTGTTATGGATCTCTGAATTATTTTTTCTAGTGCTACAAAACTGAATATTTCACGTTACTGCAATGTTTACACTATCATAATGCCTGACTTTATCCTCTGCTATTTCCAGTACTAAGTGTTGGAGGATATATATCCGCTCAAGGGTGGGCCAGTGACTGTGCAATGAAAGAAGGAGAGAGTAGAGATTTGGACTGTGTTTCTCCTCTGTCAATTGTAATAGCCTTTAATCCTGGATAATCCTTGATTCATACCCAATATTCATTCAATAGATGAGATCTGGAAGCAAAGCACTATACTAGATATCTTGAGCCTGTAAGCTGAGCAGGCCAGGATTCAGTTAAGAAGCCAGGAAGGCTAGCCAGGGAACAAGAGTAACACACTAATACAACCTATATACAACTGCTCTAAAAGCTATATGAGCAAAATGAAATCTTTCCAGGTGGAATGTCACTTCCAGCAGTGGATACTGGGAGAGAAATACTGTAAGATAAAACATGGCCAGCATTGTATCCTAGTCCTTGGGAGGCAGGAGGATTGGGGGTTCAAAGTCACCCTCATTTACGCAGTGAGTTTGAGGTCAGCCTGGGTCACATAAGACCCTGCTAGGAAAAAAAAAACATTAAGAGAATAGAAACTAGGAACACTGCTCTTCACTGAAATGGATTACTGAAACTTATTTAGTTACTGAAGATTTAAGAAGGACTGCAGAAACTAAAGTAAAATTATCATTTTAGCGACAATTCTATGAAATTACAGACTTTACCTTATTTTCTCTTGAAGCTTTTAGGAAGCACTGAATAATGAATGCCAGGAACTATTAGATAATAAAGACTTCATACAGAGTCACATATGTACTTCCCTATGTATCTGGCCTTTACTTCTTAGCCTGTAATGTTTAACCAAACTGTATATTCTCAAATTAAAGCATATGAAGTAGTCCTTCACTTACTTAAGACAAAAATTATGATACTCTGACTTGCTATAGCCTAGTGCAAATTTCTCTGTCACTTTTGCCACTTGAAAATAAAGCAGCTACCTTTTCAGTACTGAAAGCATACTTTCTTTTGAAGCTATAAGGCTTCTGTATTAATAGACTCCTGAACATTCCATAGTGGTGGCTCAACATGCTGAAATGTGAGTTCAGAAAGCCCATTTTGAGCTGCACTGTTTACTCTTTTTTTCAGCAGGGGTAATGAACAAGGGTCTACAGTTCAGTCCTTGAAAGTGTGGTCCACTTAGAGAACCGCAGAGAGGGTAACTGGCAGCATTCAGAACGTCAGGAGACAGGGCAAAGGGTTGTTCCTCACATTTTTCAAATGATTTTCTAAACAGAACTCTTCTATTAGGCTTTTGAAAGGGGGTTTCAGTGCTTAGAGAGTGAATTCAGAGGTGGGGAATTCCTGTTAATGTGGTGGAAAATGCATTTGGTGAAGGATCTGGTTGGATAAGGAGAGAGGACAGACAAAAAAAAAAGGTACAGACCAGAGGGACAAAAATGATAAATGATACTTTTATTCAAGTATTTGCTTGAGAGTTAGGTTATTGGGAAAACAAACCCCAAAGCACCATATTATTTATTGGGTTTTCTAAGACAGAGAGAAATAAAAGACATCTTTAACCCAAATACTGCAGCTTAACTATGAACATAACAGTCTTCTATTTCAATAGGAGAAGCAACCACTTTTTAAAAAAATTGTACAAGGAAATAGTTCAATAGCAAAATACCAGAAAATCAGCACTGTTAATTAAATTTCAGTGATGTGTTTTCATAAATCATGAAATTGTTCTGTGTTGCAAATTTTGGAAAACTGAATTGTGTATTCTGAGACAGGCATTAAAGCAATTTCCTTAGAGAAATTGAGCTTTAACAGGAACTCATGCTGAAATGAGTTCTTCCTTTATGAAAAGCAGGTATCTACATCACCTACCGCAATGAAAGTGCCTTTAGGGAAGACACTCGAAGGTGGTCCATTCTTGATACCCTGGCACTTTCCACCATATCCAGCCCATAGCATGAACTCATAAATTCAGACAAACAGAAATACTTCTGCTAGAAGGAAGTTACTATGCAACAGCTGCCAGGCGTGGACATGGCCTCGGCATCTTGTCTAAATAGGGCTCTTTTGGAACAGTACTTTTCTTCACAGTTATAACAAGAATTATGAAGTGCACTTGAGGGGAAATAACAACAAATGAAACATGTTGCTTTCTGCTCCAGCTGTGGCAAACACACATGGCAACTGAGTTTTGCAAAGGGCTGTTCTTTCATCGGCTGAGCTGAACGGCTTTCTGACAGACTCATTACTACATGGTTATCAACTTACTCAAGCAAATGAAAATTTCACGACTGCCTAGCAGTCATGGTAGATGCTAACAGGATTTGGCAGGCCGATTTAGAACATACTATGTTCAAGTTTCTCATTTCTTCCTACAAACTGTTTGCACTTTACTGATATGAACTGCCGAACTGCAGGAATCGTCATGGTTGTTTTCTCTTTCTTGTTTGGATTCACTGCAAAACAGTTCAATGCTTTCAGACTCTGCCAATTCTGATAAGGTGAAAATATTTACTTGGCATAGGTAGAGGGATCCTGGGTGAGGATTTTTATACCACATTCTTCTAGAATCAGAATAGCTAAAACAGGCCTAAAATTAAACTTAGAATATTTTTTGAGACAGTATCCTGTGTATCCCAGAATGGCCTTGAACTTACTACATACCTGAGGATGACAATTGACATATTAATTCTTCATCCTCCACCCCACAAGTGTTGAGATGACAGCAATGATGGCATGCATGATTTAAATGGTGCTGGGGACTGAATCCAGGAAACTATGGGCAAGCACTCATCAACTGACCTACATTCTAAGACTCTGGGATAATAGTCTTGTAATGTGCTATAGTGAATGTTAATAGACAACTATGTCCTGTAATTTCTCTAGGGTAATACTGTAGATACTGAAATGTCATTTTAAAATACATGCAGGATACCTGTTAGCTGACATGGTAGCTAGCACACACAATTGTTTCTAGCATTTGAGAGGCTGAGGCAGGAAGATTCTGAGTTTGAAGCCAGCTTAGGCTACACAGAAGGATCCCGGCTACTCTGGGTCTAAATAATGAGACACTGCCTCAGAAAGAGACGGCAGTAGCAGAGTGGGAGGGAGACTTGTTTATTTAATTCTAAACTAGGCAAGATAAATATTCCATTCTTGCTTTTTTCTTCTGGATTTCTTATCTTTGTGAACAGTCTTTGTGACAAGCAAGCTTTATGCACTGAATCTGAAGCAAAGCAACCATGTTTAAATTCATTTTCAGGGCCCTGGAGGCATGGCTGCTCTTGCAGAGGACCCAGGGTCGATTCCCAGCACCCATATCGTGGCTAACAACCATCTGTAACTCCAGTCCCAGGGATCCTGTTCTTTCTTCTGACCTCTGCAGGCATTGCATGACAGGGCTGTGCTTATATACATGCAGGCGATATACTCATATACATAAAACAAAGACAAGGAAATATTTTTAAAAATGCATTTCAATAGTCATGCAGTAAATACTTCTGATCATCTGATGTGGATAAGCACAGAGAGCAGAAATATGAGCAAAAGACAGCCTCTTCATTTACATTTTAAATGAATATGACAAACATCTCCTGCCAAAGTTTATAGCTTCAGATTTAAAAACTTTAAGTGATAATCCAGTACCAGGAAGAACAATGAATTAATGTGCCTTTGATGTTGATGCAACATTGCTATAGGTCTTAGTTCCCTGAAAACAAGGATGTGATATTAGAGTCTCTCGCTCTCTTTCTTTGTTTTTTAAATTTTATGTATATGCGTGTATTGCCTGCATGTAGGTAAGTGCACCCATGTTGTGCAATGGCTGTGGAGGTCAGAAGAGGGCATCAGATTCCCTGGAACTGGAGTTATGAATGGTTTTTAGACACCATGTAGGTGCTGGAAATTGAACCCAGGTCCTCTGTAAGAGCAGTCAGTGCTCTTAACCACTGAACTGTCTCTCCAGCCCTCGTACAAGATTTTTTAATTCTAGTGGTTAGTCTACAAATTAAAAAAATTAAAGAAACCCCCCAAAAAAATTCCCCCGAAAAAAAAAGAAAAACAAAAGCCCCATCTTTTACCTAAAACAAAATAGAAAACCCTGAAATTTGAGTTAAGCTTCTAAAAGTATGTATTTCTATCTATTGAGTGGAAATCACATGAAATAACTTAAGTGGATCAATGTCTTTAAAAGAATCAATTATCAAATGGATTCTTAACCCGAGCTCTGCTGAATTAGTGTTTATGTTGCTTTTGTAGTTCTGTTCTAATTCTATAGCTGTTTGTTATGGAAACACATGCAGTCAATGACTTTTTCTAAACTTCCCAAGTTGATATCATTCTTTCCCACTGTAACAACCCCAGTTCTAACCTTCCAATCTCATGATCTTCACCTTCTGGTGTTCATAATGTTTCCCCTTTAGAATGGACAAGGCACTGAACGCTTTGAACAAGTTGAGTCTGAAAAGATGATGGAAGCTACTCCTAAGATTGTGTTCAAATCTATAAGACTCTTTTTTGACAGGAGACTCACTCTAGGGGCTCTGCTTATTCTCTTAACCAAATACTGGAAATCGTGGAAATAGTCATATGGCAAAAAACTACAGGCGATATTGAGGAACTGCAAGAGGGCTTGAATTATGAAGGGAGGACTTCTGAGTCACAGCCAGAAAGAAGCCCAGTGCTTCAGTCCCAGCATCACAAGGAATTGGCATCTGTGTAACCTAAATGAGCCTGGAAGTCAATTCTTCCCCTGAAGCCTCCAAATACAATTCTAGATTACAGGCTTGTGGGATCCTCAATAGAAGACTCAGCTAAGCTGTCTGCATTACAACTTCAATGTTTTGAGATAATAAATGTATATTTTTTAAGCTGATGAACTTGTAATAACTTGATGTTCAACAATATCTAACTAATGCACCAACTGTTCTATAAAACTTTAAGTCTAAGTAAATGTATTAATTTCTCTTGAAAAAGCAGCTATTCATTTTATAATTAATAACTAACACTTAATGACAGATATTATATTTATTAAGGACATTGGGAGAAACATAAAAGACAATATTTATGTATTCTAATGGACATATATTAATGGTGCTTAGGGTTATCATTGAATAATCACATTGTTATAATTATATTAAGTACATGATTAAACTTTGTCAGCAGACTTTGAAAAGCTCTGTCAGCTATTTGCTAGTAGGGTCTTGGCAGAAAGAACGGAATTAGTCCTAATTTGTAAGATTTCCCTTTTTATGCTTTAAATACTCCCACCACAGCCAATTTTAAGAGGTAGTGAACACAGAGCTGTTAAGAAATGAACATAGTCAACTTTTTCAACACAGTACAAAGAGACTACTGCATATCATTAGACTTCTCTGAAAAGGCAACAGTTGAACTAAGTATGGAGAGATGTGCGATTTTGACAGTGCTGAGAATAAAACATTTCAGGAAGAGTAGCTAGAATAAAGTTCCCATACCTGGATAAGCATCATTGTCTGATGAGCAGAAAGAAGTGGGATGTAGCTGGAGCTTAGAGGTTAGCAGGAGGGAAAGTCAGAAAAGAACTGGAAAGGGTCCGACATTACTGTAGGTCTGAGGGATGCAACAGTAATGTTAAGAACACAAAGTTTCTGACTCAAGGTGCTTTTGGCCATGTGCAGAATGTTAAGAACCTTAGGGTTTGACTAAGAGCAAAAGGAAATTATTGCACTGCTGGCAGCAAGCAAATAATACTATATTTTCATCAGAACATTTATTCTTTGATTAAGTTTTTTTAATTTAATTTGTAATGCGTATGACTGTATTGTCTGCACATAGGTAAGTTGCACCTGTGTTGTGCAATTCCAACGGAGATCAGAAAAGGGCATCCAATTCCTGTGGAACTGGAGTTACAGATGGTTGTTAGCTGCCATGTGGATGCTGGAAATTGAACCCAAGTCTTCTGCAAGAACAGCCAGTGCTCTTAATCACTGGGCAATCTCTCCAGCCCTGATTAAGTTTATGTTTTAAATTGCATATAAATTATTATGAGGAAACAGGAACAGAGACTATAGCCCACTTATCTGTCAATTCCTTCATTAATAAAATAATAACAATAACTTCATCTTGATTGTTTTGAGATTAACTCATTTAAATTGTCAAGACAATGGTTAAATATAGTAAGTACTCAAGGAAGTTTTACAGTATCTTTATCATTCTATTTTATGTTCTGTTTCTTATTCAAATTTTGTTATATAAAGTACAAGAAGGGGCTTGGTGATAGAGATGAAAAAAAAAATGCAAGTGGTCATCCTGTGAACAGTGTTGGAAGGTCCAGAAAGCAAAAATGTTGGACAGACAAAAATGAATAAAAGAAAAAGGGCATATGTCAAAGTCATTGTGAAACAAAAAAATTACAGACTGGCTGGAGCAGGTGACCCTCCCTTCTTTGGCAGAAAACTTATTTCATAAAGTATGGGACCGACAGGTTCTGTCTACAGGACTATGTTGAGCTCACACCTGGACTACAGAACTCATTTCTAAGGTCATCATCTTCAGAAATATGCAGAAAAACAGGCTAGAGTTCAGAGAAAAGTACTGAGAGTGATTAAAGACTTGAGGCTGATAGATTTATGAGAAAAGATTAAAAACCAGAACACGCTTTAACAAAGGCCAAAAGATGAGGCTAATTAATCTCCTAGAGTTTTAAAAGGGTTGTGAGCCTGGAGGGCAAAAATATTTTTTTCTTTAAATTGAAGAGGAGAAAATATATTTATTAAAAATCCAAATATTAGACATGGAGGTCCTGACACAAAATGTTTTGTGTGTGTGTGCGTGTGTGTGTGTGTGTGTGTGAAGTTCTGTAGAATATTCTATTTGAGTAAAATATCACACATGTATTTAATGAAAAATCTCTAAAACTATTTATTTTCAGGTAAATAGGATTCCTATAGGAGCAGAAATTTGTATATTTATTATTATTATGTCTTTATTAATAGTATGTAAACACACAGTTTTGAGTCAGTTTTGTCCTTCTCCCATTAGGTAGGTTCAAGAATTAAAGTCAAATCATTAAGCTTGCATGGCAAACACCTTTACCCAGAGAGCTTTCTCAAAGGCCACTTGCGTCTGTTTTTCAAATGCTATTTTTATTTTATGTGTATGAGTGTCTTTCCTGAATGTTAAGTGCAGTATGTTTGTGTAATGCACATGGAGGCCAGAAGAGGGCATCGGGTTCCTGGAACTGGAGTCACGGATGGTTGTTAGCTGTCATGTGGGTGATGGCAACAAAACCTGGGTCCTCTGTAAGAACAACCAGTGTTCTTTACTGTTGAGTGATCTCTCCAGCCTCTCTTAAGTGTTTTTAAAATTGATATGTCATCAAAACCCAGGACAATATTTGACAGAGAGCTCAGTGAATACATAACATTGAGCAACAGTAGAATAAAATTGAAAAGGTATCCTGAAGATTGTTTCATAGAGTCAGGAATAAATCCATGTAGTAAATATACCCAAGTCATTGACAAATCAGATTTAGCAACACATAAATATATGTTTTAACAAAGTGGAAACTATTTCATGAATGAAAATTCAGTTGAACATTTCAATCTTAATCAACTCAATTGCTACAATGATAGATTAAAGGAAAGCAAAACCATATGAATTCTCTAATAATTTAACAAAATTTAGCATTGATATAAAATCTAACATGTTAGAAAGAAACATAGAATTTCATTGTTCTGATAATGTTCATTTATGAAACATATATGGAGACACATGCTTAATTATAAAGTATTAAACTTTTGCCTTGAAAACTGGGGAAAAGAGGAAATTTTCTGTACTCAGATCCCTAATCATTTGATTAGAGGACTTAGTCAATGCATCTAGACAATGAAAAATAAAAACTACAAAAATAAAATCTACCAACGAATGGCATTACTGTTCACACAGAAGGCAATGAATGCTTACTAATTATATGAGAACTAAAAGTAATTTCATCAAGCTTACAAGAAAATATGAAAACTGGGCTGGAGAGATGACTCAGTGGTTAAAAGTACTGACTGTTTTTCCAGAACCCACATGTTAACATGACTGCTAACAACCATGTAACTCCAGTTGCATGGGATTCGACACACTCTTCTGTCCTTCACAGGCTCGGCACAAAGGTGCACTCACACACGCAGGCATAATACACACATAAAATAAAATAAAATAATTTTTAAAAAAAATGAAAATGTGAAAAATAATTTTATTTTTCTGTACTAGTATCACATGATTGAAAGGAATCTTTAAAACAATTTCTCATACATAAAATTATACTTATAAAATCAGCATCAATAAACCTATAAATTCCAAATGTCAACTACAGAGCATTAATGAAAATTATTTAATAACAGAAACAATAGTATCAAGATTTCAAGTCATGCAAAATTAGTAATACCAATAAAATCCCCAAATACTTTCAATATGGAAATTGACAAGTTGCTCCTAAATTTTGAAAATTCAAATAAAATATGTCCAACAACAGCAAAAATGCTTGAAAAGATTAATATGTTGGAAGATTTAATGCTATCAAATTTCATGATTTATTTAAAGTTTTTACTGTAATAACAACAATGGAAAGACCCTGTGGGAACAATTTTCAAGGTGTAAAAGCACAAAAGAAATTCAGTCTCTACTATACATTAGGTGATGAGGAAAATAAATTTTTGAAAGGAATTGTAGTCTTTTTATTTCTATTTTTTTGTGTGTGTGTGTGTGTGTGTGCATGCCACATGTATATGGGAATGTGCAGAGGCCAGAAAACAGTGTCAGATCCACTGGAATTGGAGATAGAGGCGGTTGTGAGCTGCCATGTAGGTGTTGGGAACTGAACTTGGGTCCTCTGGAAGAGCAGCTGAGCCATCTCTCCAACCCATAAACTGTAGTCTTAAGCACAAACATTTAGAAAGGAAAATTTTTCATTAAAATATAGGCAAGAACTTAAATGACCTTTCTCTATTTTATAATTCTTTTAAAAAGTTTTTTGTGTGTATTCACATGAATGGGGAGCGTGTGTGTGTTTGTATGTGTAAGCTAGCACATGTCTGCCAGGTGCACATGCTGAGGTCAGAGGAAAGGTTGGGCCACTAGCTTCCACGTGTCTCCTCTTTCTGATTCCCACCTTGCTTTAGAATGGCTGGGGTTATGGAAGCACACTACTGCATATGGTTTTCCTTGAGTTTCTGGAGATCCAAACTCAGGTCTTCATGCTTGCACAGCAGACACTTCCTCTTGAGCTATCCCCTCATCCTCATGTCATAATCCTTAGATACCACAAATGCTGGCCATTAAAGAATAGAGGTGATAAAATAGATTACATCAATTAAAAGACCAACAAGCAAATTTAAAATTTATCTACACAAAAGGAAAAAAACCTGCAATTCATAGAGCTGATGAAGGATTTATATATCCAGGGCATATTTGGAATTTTTCCATGTAGCAATTCGAGGAAGAAAAATCTCATCACCGTCTCTGCTCAAAAAGTAAAATAAAGATTTGGACAGAAAGAACATTAATATCCTGTAACATAAGAAAAATATGCTGACCTTCAGAGAAATACAAATTAAAGCCCCGATAGTTAACGGTACAGATTTATAGTGACTGGTAGTGAAAACAACAAAGAAAACAGAACGGTGATGAAGAAGAAAAAGCAGGAAACCCACACAGTGCTATAGGAGCTGCTTTATAATCTCCTGCATTTAACTTATTTGTATTTTAAATTCAGCAACTCTAGCCTTGATGTACTAGTTAGGGATCTTTAGAGGAACAGAGCGAACAGAATGAATACATCGTTGTGAATGAATTTAAACTGGGCATGGTGGCATGAGTCTGTAATTGCAGTATTTGGTAAGTTTAGGCTGATTGTGTTTAGGTGGAATTCAAGAGCAGACTGGTTTGAAACTCTGTTTCAGACAAACAAAAGAGTTGGTAGATTTATTAGACTAGATTAAAGATCAGGGTTAGATAGTATCAGGATGGCTTTCTGCAGGCTGGAAAGCAAGAGAAGCCAGTAGCTGTTCAGCTCAGCGAACTTGAAATTTCAGAATATGAGGGACAACTGATGCAAACTTATTCTGAGACTGAAGGGCCCTAGAGAATAGAAACCCTGTAGAGAGTCAGTGATAACGAGTCCGTGTTCAAGGGCTAGAGAGTCAGGAATCCAATGACAGTGGGTGGTGCAGCAGCAAAACACACATCCATTCAAAGCGAGTGGAGCTTGTTCATGTACACGGGGCTTCTCTTTTCTTGTTTTTTGTTCTATCTACATCCCTAAACCACTGGACTTTACTGACCACATGCAGAGCAGGCTATCTTGCTTGGTTCACTCACCCACATGCCAATTATCCTTAGAAACACGTCTGTAAATCCACCCACAAGTGAACTTTGACAATATCTAGACATCTTTCAGTCCCTTCAACTTGACCCGAAAACTAACCATTGCACTTATTTATGGAACTATGTATCGCCTTACAGATTGCACAGGAACACTCTAGCAATGCCATTTATAATAACAAAACAATGCACATGATACACAATAGTAGATGTTTAAACAAATGATCATATGTTCCCACAATGAACTACTACCCAGTAAAAATGGAATAACTTAATGAGATTCACAGAGAAACAAACATCTTAAAAACGGTTTGAAAAGTATTTAGTAATAGAGACAATAGCGGCTAACAACAGTCTGTAACTCCAGTTCCAGGGGATCTGACCCCACCCGACCTCGGTGAGCATTGCACAACACGGGTGCACTTACACGCATGCAGGCAATACACTCATACACATAAAAATAATAAAACGTGGGGGCTGGAGATATAGCTCAGTGATTAAGAGCACTGACTGCTCTTGCGGAGGACCTGGGTTTGATTCCCAGCACCCACAGAGTGGCTATGAACTATCCTCAATTCGAATTCCAGGAGAATCCAAAGCCCTCTTCTGACTTCCATGGCATTGCACGACATGGGTGCACTCACATACATGCAGGCAATACACTCATACACACATAAAATAAAAATAATAAAATATTTAAAAAATAATAAAACATTTAAAAAATTTTTAAGATTTCAGTCTTAGTTTTTTGTGAGTGTTTTTCTTGAATATATGTAAGTGTACTACATACATGCCTGGTGTCCACAGAAGCCATAAGAGAACATTGGATCCCTGGAACCTGAGTTACAGATGTCCATGAGCTGCCGTGTGGGTGCTGGGAACAGAACCCAGGTTGTCTCTAAAAGCATCAAGTGCTCTTAGCCACTAAGCTATCTCTCCAGCCCCTGACATGGTAATTTTTTAAAAGATTTTTAGTTTTGTTTAACTTATGTGTGTATGTGTGCTTGTGTGTGCACCTGCGTGTGCACTCGTATGTGTGTGTGTGGGGGGGTGCCCACAGAGGCCAGAAAGAGACATCAGGTCCCCTGAAATTGGAGCCACGGGTAATTTGAGCCACCTGAATTAGGTCCTGGGCTCTGGTGCTGGGATCTGAATTATGATTCTTTAGTAGAACAGTAAGTGCTCTTAACCACTGAGGCATCTCTCCAGCCCCAAATTTATGGTTGTTTAATCATTATCCTTTTAACAAGAAAATGACCAAGAGTAATTACAGAGAAATAATGAAGACATTGTTAATTTTAAAAATGCCATGTTATAATAAATCTGTGCCATCTGAATAATAAATACAGAAGATGTTCACATAGCTTTAGTAAGAAAGTTTTGGTAAATAGTATTAAACTCAGCATCATTGTATCAATATTTTATTGTAAATATCATCAAATTATGTTTGCACATGTAATATTTAGATATTGGTTAAATAAGAACAGACCATTCACACTGTGTCATCACTTTAGCTATTTCTTGTGATTCACTAAGATTTTTCAGTCTATTCTCTACAGGTGACCAGTTTGCTCCTTTTACAAACAAGCCAGACCATAGTGCTTATCTATTCCAGACCCTTCAATGACCCCACATCTAATCAACAACAACAACAAAAAAATCAAAGTCCAAGTAGTGGTTGAGCTACCCTAGTTCATCAGATTCATCACATTTTAGTTGGGGCCTTTACTGACAAGCTCGTCAACTTTTCAGAACTTCGTCTCCATGGAATTTGGAATTATTATTATACCTCCTCTGGTTTTCCTGAAAGCACCTTTCATTATTGAACACATTATGCATTCTATTTATCAACTTGTTTTTATTGCTTCTAATATTATTTTAAATTCATTTTCTGCCTTACCGGACAAGGTTAATCTACTGCTAAGGAGGCTTGCATGACAGTTTCTTGTTCTTTAAAAAAATGTTGTTGGGCTGGAAATGTAACTAAGTTGAAATAGTGCTTGCCCAATAAACATTATGTCCTAGATTAAATTCCCATCACAGCACAAAACCAGGTAGCGCATGCCTGTAATCCTAGCCCTCCAGAGGCAGAGGTAGGAGAATCAGAAGTTTAAGGTTATTCTCAATAATTCTTTACACAGGGTGATCAAGACCAGCCTAGGATACAAGAGACTGTATCTTAAAATAAAAAACATTGTTATAGCTGCATTCCCTCTTTTAGAACATAGGCCATGTAAGGACAGATATTTTCATCTATTTGTTTACTGATAAATAACATTTAAAGCAGTTTCTGGTAAATTGTAGCTATTATCAAACATCTGTTAAATTAATTAATATTTGTTGGGCTTTAAATGATATTTACATCGAAACTATTGAACAAACTACAGATTGGTTCCTACATAATACATATTTTTATTTCACGGTATCAATAGTATTTTTATTTATTTATTTATTTATTTATTTATTTATTTATTTATTTATTTTGGTATTTTTGAGACAGGGTCTCCCCAGCTGGCCTTGAACTCACAGAGATTCGCCTGCCTTTGCCTCCCTGGCAAAGGTTCCAATGGTTTTTAAAGTACCTTTATAAACTAGCTCTACATTGTTATCTGTTTTACACAAAACAAACCTTAGTTTTTTACATACTAATAGTAAATATTTCTAGTGTAGAAAATTTGGAAAATATCTAGAAGTCATGAACACAAAATTATAGTACAAATAATATATTTAATTACTATTTCAGTGTATTTTATTCTAATGTCATAAAATACTTCATATAATTATGTCTTCTGTTTTATTCATAGTTATGCTATCATGATTCCAATGTTTTAAATTTTAATAAATATATAAGTAGCATTTCAAAACATTCTCTCAATATAGATACAGATGATATAGATAGATAGATTTTTGGGGAGGAAGGCACTGGAAATTGAACCCAGAGCCTTGCACTTACCCCCAAAACATCCAGTTTAATAAGTGTTCATCTATAACCACATATTTCTTGCCAATCAGAACCTTCCAGGACAGGGGCGCTTTGGAAAGAATCTTCCTTGCTGGACTGTGTGCTGAGATGGCAACCGTTTATCCATCACTCACCAAGAAAAATGACTATGATACTAGGTTCACAGAAAAGGAGAAACAGAATAGTTATTCAAGACATGAGTCTTTTCTACTGAACCCTTTCTGCTGATACCGTTTGGGTCTGGAGTAAGAGATTTGTTTTATACAAGGGCCAGCAAATGAGGTGCAGTGGAACATACATCCCCCTCCTTTGCCTCTCTGCCTCCAGCTACATGTATCTAGTACTTAACTTGAGCTCAGCCAAGGTGAGCAAAGGTGTTTCAGTTCTGTACTATGTGCCCTTTCTAAACAGTCTATATATGTATGTATCCACATGGGTATGGGCACATATACATACAAAAATAAACAGATCTCATAAAGCTGAATGTATAGCTTGCACACTTGATCTTTCTTGCTTTTCCCTCAGGGGTGGCCAAGCAGCACTGCAGGCTTCTCATCAATGCTTTCTCTGTGGGCTGAGAGAGAATCCAGGACAGACATACAAAGAGGGTTTACCTTCCATGTTAGGTTTTCAAGATAGATTTTAAAAAATAATTCCCATCATGCAAGGGAACTGACACTGATTCTATCCACTCCAAAAGCTATCAAAGTGCCTGAAAACAAACCATGAATCCATCACTGTCAAGTCCAGTCTTGGCAGACAAAAGAAAAACGAGGAAGAACCCAATAGAGGGATTCTTTTGGAAGCCCTCATGAAGAATTTCCAATGGACTCGTATATGAACATTTGAAATTTGCTCCATTCTCACCTTTTTCTGGTTCCCTGTCTAGAACCTGTAATGCCAACTACTCTTGCCTTTGTGTCTCCTTCACATCTCGCAGGCACCGGCCAAAGGACTTTCTTTTCTCCCTACAGTTAAGAGTTATGCAATTTGTGAGTCTTTTAGATAAGCCCACTAAAGGGTGCCCTAACTGCCTCACCCTGTGTCTCTATTCATCATGGAAGAAGTCAGAGCAGTCTACAGCCCAATTCCCCATCTTCATTTTGGGTAACCTCTTCAGAGGACGGTGTGATAAGAATAGGAGGTAGGAACTAGCTGGGCAGTTAGGGTAAAAAGACTCCAAAGAAAAGTAGCCAGTTTCTTGGCCAAAAGTCAAAATGTCCTTGGACCTCTTAGCAACATACTCTGTTCCAAAGGCCAAAAATGTCAAAAGTATTTGGGAGCTCTTACCTAATCCCTAAAAGATTTTAAGGTTACCTCTTTAGAGGGTTAATGTTTAGAGCAGCAAAAAGTCCCCCCCCCAAAAAAAATGAAAGAGTACATGAAGTTGTCAGGAATAAGTGATGGGGAGATATGGGAGGAGTTGGAGGGAGGGGTGGGCATGGATTTGATCAAAACACCTTATATGCATGTATGAAATTCTTAATTTTTTTTAAAGTTAAGAAAAGTACAGTGACCGGGAGATATGGAAGGAGTTGGAGGGGAGGGAGCAGGCATGGATTTGTTCAAAACACCTTATACGCATATGTGAAATTCTCAATAATTTTTTAAGTTAAAAAATAATAATTCTCCAGCTAATGAAAGCTAAATCCATTGCAAACAGCACAGTTTAGACTTGACTAGCCTCCTGGCATTAAGTGGTGGTAGTGGTCCAGCTGCAGTGGGGAGTAAAGCAGACAGATGTGGGAGCCCAAGGGCGGCCTTGCCTCTGTAGGATGAACACAGAGTGATGAACTAAAGCATGTTTATGCTTACCTTGGCTGAGCACTTACTAAGTATGGTATAAAAACCCAGAGAAAGGAGCTGGAGAGATGGCTCAGAGGTTAAGAACACTGGCTAGTCTTGCAGAAGACACGGGTTCAAATCCCAGCACCTACATGGCAGCTAACAACTGTCCATAACTCCAGGTCCAGGGAATCTGACAGCCTCTTCTGTCCTCCATGGGCATTGTATGACACGGGTGCATTTACCCACATGCAGTCAATACACGCATACACATAAAAAAATAAATAAAATATTTTTTAAAAACTTGGCCAGGATCCTTCTGGGATGACAAAAGTTAGTTATTAGGCTGAGAACCAACCCCCCCCACAAGTTAGACGCCCTTCGGAACTGCTCTTTAGATTATTCTTCACTGGGTTTTTGCACAGAAGTTGAAAAGTTCACTTTGAATTCCACCCATTAAAGCTATTTTACATTATATGAACTTTGTAATTGTTTAAATAAATCATAAAACTCTTCACATCCCAAATATTAGTGACTCTCTTCTAAGCAAAACTTTTTAATTTTTATTAGCAAACTAATTTTAAAAATGATTTTCCAGTGTCTCATATTTCTGTTTCTTTTCAAATATTTCCACTTTCAGGAAGTAATACTGTGTTTTTCAAAGGTCATTACAGAGATTAACAAAGTTTTCTAAGATTATTTGCTTTTGTGCTTCAAAAGAAATTGAGAAAGTGACAAAGATAGTAGCAACACTGTAGATTTAATCTAGATTTCTTACAATTTTAAAATAAAAATTATGTATACATTAACGGTATAACATACAGACATACATATTTTATTTATACACTTTTATTTATTTACTATATTATGCTGCTTTGTGGTGTTTAATGTTTTGAATTTTCATGGTGTATCTGACATTTTGATTAGAACATTTTATTTATTTTTATGTTTTTCTGACAGGGTGTCCCTGAAGCCCCAGTTACATAGGCCAGGCTGGCTGTGAACTCACAGAAATCCTCCTGCCTCTGCCTCCCAAGTGCTAGGATTAAAGGTGTATGCCACCACACCTGACTAATTAGAACATTTTAATGGCTGCTTTTAAAAATAAATGAAAAATATCAGCCTAATGGCATGATTTATATAATGACCTTGAAATGGTGGTTCATGTATTATGAGATTTAATTTAAAAAACACTGGATTGTTGGAGAAAATCGGTTTTTTAAAAAAGGATTGGATTATCTCTCCTAACAGTTTAAACAAATGTGTTGTTTCAATCCATGAAATTTCACAAAAGAAAATTATAGCTTCAGTTTGTGGTTCATTTCTTGTCTGATCAACTTCTTCACATACCATAACATTTACCATTTTAAACTGTACAATTTAGTGGTCTCAGCATTGACAGGATTATGCTGTCATCATCACTTTCTAATTTCAGAAGGGTTTCATCACTTGAAAAGGAAACCTAACTCCAACAGTGGTCACTTTTAGCTCTCTCCACATCTTCATCCTTGGCACCCGCTATTTGATTATCTGTCTCTAAGAATTTTTCTATTCTGGAAATTCATATCAATAGAATCGTGTAATACATGGTGTTTTGTGTCTGGCCCATTTCAGTTCTATGATGTGTAATTACTTCATTCCCTTTTGTAAGGCTCAGAATATCTCATTGTAAAGAATGAACCACACTTTGTCTATTCTTTCATCAGTTCACAGATTTTGTGTTGTTTCCACATTTTTGTTATTAAAATAATGTCTTTTACCAATCAATTGATTGGGGCATTTTGGTCCATTCCGCTAGAAATCCCAAATAGGCAAATGATGGCTCCCTGAGCTGCCATTCTGTGCAGGTGAATGCCAAAAGTCCACTGACTGCACTGAGTCCCAGAGGCTTACAACCCTGGGTCCTAAAGATAGAAGCCTTGGCTCTGAGCTCTAGAGACCAGACGTACCATTCTAGGTACACTGACCAGAGGCTCACAGCTCCGATCCTTGACTGTTTGTGGCCACACATGCGCCTTCGGCAGCCCATGGCTTGGAGCAGTAGCTATGGCTGCAGAAGGTCGTGGCCCTTGTTACTGCTCCACGATGCTGGAGTGTTTGTAAAGCAGCAGTGTGGAGCTCTCTGGCCTTAAATATAGAGACCCTCAGCCCGCTTGTCAGCTCTCTGGAATTCTTCCAGCAACCAGGACCCACAGTCTCTTGTCTTTGCTCACTGTTTGCTACTTCCAATCTTGCCTGTCTGCTTCTTCTTGCCGGTTTCCAAGGTTGTGCACAGCCTCAACTGCTTCTGCTCTCCACGGTTTCTGGCCCTGGTTGTTCCCCTATGTGATGTTGTTTGCTGCTTATATAACCCTGGGGAGGGGCTCTGTGAGAACTGCAACTTTCTTGGGCTTTCTCAGCTTTGTATGTGTCCTTAGCTTTCTGAATCTTATGAGCCTCCTTCCTCCCTCCAAGAAAGAATATTTCAGTCTAGAAGAAACAGCCAGGACTGGTGGCTCATGCCTTTAATCCCAGCCCTCAGTAGGCTGAGGCAGGCTGATCCTTGTTGATTTTAAGACCAACTTGGCCTACATAGTGAGTTCCAGCTAGTGCTACAGTGACACTCTGTCTCAGACCAAAAACTAAAAATGTTGATAATTAACATTAAGTCACTCTAGGATCCAAGGAGGCCTGTAGGAGAAAGCACAGATTCAGAGGCTTGACTCTACTTAGTAAGAAACCAGATCCAGCGATTAGTTGGCTTTTCATTTAGTTTATATAAAACCATGTGCTATGATAAACTAGATATATGAACCAGCTACACCACTCTGGATTCTTGCTAAGTTCTGAGGAGGTGCTTACATTTCATCTCAAGAGAGAATACCTGCAGATCATCTAGTGTTCACAGAGGCTTGTGCTGATTGGAATTGCTGTTGTCCAAGGTTAAGGCAGGTTGTGTGGCGACTTGAGCAAGGCCTCCTAAATCAAGAGTATTGTCTGTCACACCAGCTGTGTTGTAGTGGGTCCTTGAAGTGACCAGGTTGCTATGAAGGCAGTTCAGTCAGTTGATGGAGAAAGGGCTCAAGGGTGCCAGGCATAAGAGAAGGTTTCAATGGCTGCCATTCAAAAAATTGAGCAGCTTACTCCGGAAGACTATGCTCATTTACAGTAGGTAAATAATAATTAATTAATTAATTAATTAAAAAACAAACACTGTAGCATGCTCACAATAAAGACTTAAATCTCAACACAAAACCAACATCCTCAGTAGTACTTGATAGCATTCAACAACGCTTAACAGTACCTGGTTCCTACACTAGTGCCTTATGGAGAGCTATGTCTCTCTGCATCACTTCTACGAATATATATTATGAATATTTATGTATAATTTTTTTCTCAGACATGTTTTTTTATTCTAAGTGTATGTGCATATTGCCTGCATGTGGGTAAGCGCATCCATGTCGTGCAGTGCCCATAGAGAACAGAAGAGACTGTTGGATCCGCTGGAACTGGAGTTACGAACAGTTGTTAGCTGCCGTGTGAGTGTTGGGATTCGAACCTGGGTATTCCTCAAGAACAGTCAGTGTTCTTAACCGCTAAGCCATCTCTCCAGCACAGCCCTGCAGACATAAGTTTTTAATTCTCCTGAATGTATACCAAGAAGAAAGTTCTGTGTTATATGGAAGGTCTACTGCAACTTTTCAAAAAACTGTGAAACTGTTTTTTGTATTAGCTCCTCATGTTATATTTTCACCAGATTCAGGCTTCGACCTTCTCTATATCCTTGCCAACACTTGCTCTTTCCTCTCTCCTTTTTTAATTTTTGGCTTACAATCATTTAATCAACTTTTATTTTTACTGCATCCAAAAGGTAACTAATAGCATTCACATATGGGAGGAAAGAAGAAGAATTTAAAGATGACAGTAATGTAAGTACCTGTGAGAAAGAGTGGTGATGTTGTTATTGGAAACAGGGCAGCAGAGGGAGATTATTTGGAAGAGAAAAGTAATAATAAGACTGTGGCAGACATCTCTTTCCTTGCAATAGGAAAACGAGAGGTTAGAAATATATTAGGTGCTTATAATGAATGATTTTCAAAACTGATAGAATTAGAGCATAGATTCCTGGAGCTACATGGTCTGGGCTTGTACTCAGACATGTACTATCTATGTGACCTATTGATATGATGTAACCTCTTCAGTCATCACCTTCCCCATTTATTAAATAAGCACTATATTTACTGTGTGTCTTTAAAAGTTATTTGAAAAACAAGTTAATGCATGATACATAAAGTGATTAGAAATATTTCTCTCACCTAATAAATATTCGATATTATGAAAATGGTCACTAGGATCCACATATGAGGGGGCGCATACATCGTATGTTTTTTCTGAGTCTGTGTTACTTGGCTTGGTATAACAGTTTCTAATTCCATCCATTTAGCTGCAAATTTCATGATTTCATCTTTCTTTACTGCTGAGTAGAACTCCTTGTACAAAAGTATCACATTTTCATTATCCACTCGTCAGCTGAGGGACACTTAGGTTGCCTCCATCTCTTAGCTATTGTGAAAGAGCAGCAACAAACATGGATGTACAAGTGTCTCTGCAATAGGATGAGTTCTTTGGGTATATGCCAAGGAGTGGTATAACTGGGTCAAATGGTAGGTTCATTTGTAGTTTTTTAAGTGTTCTCCACACTGCTTTCCATAGGGGTTGAATGTTACAGTCCCACCAGCAGTGGATGAGTGTTCCCTTTTTCCCACATCCTCTCCAACATTTGGAATCATTTGTTCTCTTGATCTTAGCCAGTCTGACTGGGGTAAGATGAAATCTTAAAGTGGTTTTAATTTGCATTTACCTAATTACTAATGATGTTGAGCACCCTTTAAGATACTTCTTAGCCATCTTATTTCTTCTTTTGAGAACTCTCTGTTCAGCTCCTTAGCCCATCTTCAGCCCAAGAAAGGGTTACTTCCTTTCTTGATTATTATTTGAGTTCTTTATATAATCTGGATGTTAAACCTCTGCCAGATGTGTTCCTGGTGAAAAATTTCTCCCACTCTGTGGGTTTTTCTCTTCACTTCTTTGGATGGGAGGGGGGAAGGAGGGTTATACAAGGAAACTTGAGGAAAAAGGGAAAGAAGAAGCTCAAGAGGGATGGGACCATAGGAGAATGATAAAATAAAAAAAAGTGGAAAATTGGAGGCACTTTAAATTAGTCAATGAGAGAGAGATAAATAATGCCTAGCTAGTTTTAAAAAACCAGAGGGAACCATATTAGTCCAACAACCTACTGACAAATTATACGTACAACTAGTTCAAGGAACAAAATATATGTCTAGTCAAGGTTTATCTGAGAATGTTTGTTTTTTGTCCAAGCTTTATCTACATAGCACATGGTAGGGTTACTACTTCAGAGCAGGGAATGTTAGAGTAGCAAAAATCCCCATTTAAAGAGAGACAGAGAGAGAGAGAGAGAGAGAGAGAGAGAGAGAAAGTACATGAAGTTATCAGTAAAAAGTGATGGGGAGATATGGGAGGGGTTGAGGGGAGGGAGTAGGTGTGGATTTGATCAAAATACCTTATATGCATGTATGAAATTCTCAATAAAGTTTTTTTTAAAGTTAAAAACAAAAAGTACCAGATTGGTGGGACTAACAGTCTTGGATGTTTAACAACCATACTTTGAGATCTATACTAATCTGGTCAGAGGGACTTAAAGGACAGTTTTTGCTCCTTGCCATCCAAGGTCAACTAAGTTCCAAGGGAGTATGGAGCAGCTCTCAAAATTCCTGTAACTGTGGTTAGTCACCTGTCCTCTTGTTCAGGGAGGCCATGGAGACCCCCAACAAATGGACTTGAACCAATGTCCAGTCTACAAAGAGAAGGGTCAACACAGGGGAAACATTTTCTCCATGTTCCAAGTGAAGCCAGCCACGGTCGAGCAGGACCTTTGAGTTATCTTCACATATATGGAACTGGTAAAAGAAAGGAGTTATCTTGAGTTATCGTCACATATATGGAACTGGTAAAAGAAAGGAGCCAGGGGTTATCTTTGACTTATCTTCACATATGGAACTGGTAAAAGAAAGGAGCCAGGGATTCCTCCCAAGCCCACGTGACCCCTGAGGAACAGATCCTGAAACAACTTTAAGAGCAAAAATTAATTGGTTTATTTGGGCCAACTGTATGGTCTTAAACACCCAAAAGGAAAATATAACCAAAGATTAGAGTAATCAATACACTTCTTTAAGAGTCCATGTGTATAGCTAAAGGCTATATAAGAAGAAACAATGCCAGATAGGAGGTATCTTTCTTTGAGTTGTTGGCCAAGGTCGCCCACGAGACTCCCAGACAGTAACCCAGCATAGAACTGGGAAAATGAACAGCAGACCCCTATCTTATCTAAAGGAATGCTGGCAACTCATTCCCACTAGATGAAGAAGAGCTGATCTCCCTAAAACAAGGGACTCCAGATAGGCTGACTAGACTCAACAAATGGACTTGCACTGGGAAATGGCTGGGGACACTGACAGCACAGTGTGCAGTAACAGGAATGACAGAGTATATGGGCTTTAGTGAGGGAGGAGGCTATGGAAGGGTGCCATTTGGGATGAGGTTATGAAGATGAATAAGGTTGTTTGGGATGTTCTGTATGATATACCAAAAAAATCAATAAAGAAAAGATATGAAAATGGCCACATACTTTAATGTCTAAAGCAGAAAACTGACTCTCAAGAGTGTCCTAGTTTAGACCATAAATAGGTATTGTCTCAAAATAGACATATATTTCCGACTATTATCCCCTTGAAACTCTGGAGCTGATGCTGTGTTGCAGAACAGCTTTTCAAAGTGCCAAAGGAGCTGAATGAGACACACTGTGCAACTCATGTCAATTTGGAACCATTAAAAAAAAACTAATGACATTTTCACTTACTTAGTAGGTCATTAACAAAAGAATTCAATAATAGAGTCAATCAAATAATAGGTTGTTTTCTGTAAAAAGCACAATACCACAGATTGAGTAGATTCTTAAAGAAAGGAGGTCGATTTAGGCTCATGGTTCTGGTCCATATTCAAGGGGCTGCATCTACTGAGTTTTCTTGCTGAAAGACTACCAAGCTAGTGCAGGGCATCACATGGTAACAGATTAAGATCAAGTGAGCCAAACTGGACTTCATAGCAGACTTGTTATTAATATTACACATTAACCCATTAATCACTTACATGGAGTAGAGCTCTAAGCATCTCTTAAATGTTTCCCTTTGTCTTAACTTGCACTATCTTATAATGGAGACTTTATGTCAATGTGAATTTAAAAGAGGAAAATTATATTCAAATCATCGTAAGAGTTGTTTACCTTGAATTTAAATTATATTTGTGCAAATTTGTTTATGACTTAGTTTTGTCTCCTGTAAAATTAGATTGGCATGTGTATTTAGTCACTTTTCTGTTCTGTGATAGAAACACCGACCCAAGCAACTTATAGAAGGAAAAGTTTATTTGAGGTTACAGTTCCAGGGGAATTACAGTCCATCATGGCAAGGAGGCATGGTGGCTGGAGGTCGCTGAACCAGGAGCAGCAGAAACTAAGCTTTCACATCACCACACAGGCACAGGAAGCAAGAGAGAAACTGGAGATCTGGCAAGACTTAAGGACTCTCTAAGCCCACCCCCAGTGACATGCTTCCTCCAGGATAGCCACACCTTCTAAAACCTCCCAAAACAGTGCCATCATCTGGGGTCAAAATGTCCAAACATTTGGAGCCTATGGGGGACATTTTCATTCAAACCACCACAGCATGTAAGTCTTTTAATTGTTGTACAGTCAAGTAAGATAACACATAAAAAAGGACTAACAATTTGTAAAACTCAGGTCCACAGGATGACTTACAGAGTAAGGGGACTTGCTGACAAAAGTGCTTACCTGAGATCAAACCATGTGACCCACGTAATAGACCTGATTCCAGAGGGGTTTTGTCTGATCTCCACATGTACACTGGTAAACACACACACACACACACCACACAGTTTTAAAGCTTTATATAATAAGTAGTTTGTCATAATAAACTGAAAACTAAAAGCTAAAATTAGAATTGATTTATCACATGTTCCCACAATTCCTTATGTCATTATACACCTGTATCAGTTACTTTTCTTCTTGGTATGGCAAAATTCCAGACAAGAAACAACTTAAGAGGAAAGTTTTATTTTGCCTCACTCTTTGGGGACATACAGCTGGTCAGGGGGAGAGGGTGAGGCAGCTGGTCATGTTGCACCTGTAGTCAGGATGCAGAGATATAGCCCATAATAACCTGATCACAGCATGTGAGCTAACTAAAGCAGGCAGTGAACTTATATACAAAAGATAAAGGAAACCACATCAGTGGTCAGCACAGTATACAACATTGGTGTAGTAGTGGCACTTTTATCTTAGGGGCAATCAAAAACTACCTAATTAGACTAAAAGTCCACTCAATAGGAGGAAACTCAAGTGTGGTAATGTAAACATAATCAAATAAACATGACTGGAGTGGTCATAGATCTTAGATAAAACCCCGGGACTGTCACATCCCTAGACTAACGTGATTGCTTACATGTGCAAAATATGTATCCTTATATTTACAGACAATAACCCAGTCACCACTCATCAAAGAAATTAATTTTATACCAGTCAGAGGCTATTACCACTACCACAACTTGTTACACAGGGACATTGTCTATGAATTGCCCAGGCCCAAGTGACACATCTACAGTGCTACCTCTACACCTAAGGCTCATAGAACATAGAACAGGGGTAAAGAAGAGGACAACAATGAATCTCTCAGGTCTCAATAATGAAGTTCCCTCATCAGCAGAGAGCCAAGAACATAAAAGTCACAAATGGCTAAAGCACAGAGAGCAAGAGTCTTCTGAATGATGGTCATTGGACAGGACTCCTTTATTAAACTTCACCCTCTCAAGGTTCAGGAACCATCACAAAAGAGAGGACAGAAAGATTGTAAGAGCCAGGGAAGGGGTGCAGGACCACAAGGAAACAGAGTCCTACAAGCTCCTGGGAACCTGCTCATATGATTCTATGGCAATTGTGTCAGCATACACAAGTCCCATACAAATTCAGGCAGACAATAACACAACACAAAACTGGGAAAATAAACAGCAGACTCCAATCTTATCTGAAGGAATGTTGGCAAATGATTGCTGCTAGGTGAAGAAGAGCTGATCTTCCTAAAACAAGGGACTCTAGATAGGCTGAGTAGACCTCAGTGAAGGGACTTGCACTGGGGTACAGCTGGGGACACTGACAACACAATGGGCCTTAACAGAGATGACGGAGTATATGGGCTTCGGTGGGGGTTGCCAGTGGGGATGGGGTTATAAAGATGATTAAGATTGTTTGAAATTTTCTGTATGAAATACACAAAAATTTAATAAAAACAAATTTAAAAATAATAAAGAAAATAACACTAAATATTAGAAAAAATGAATCTCTAATATAAACAGCCACAATATAAGCTGATGAAATGATATCCTGTGTTATAATTCAGGCATCAATATTCACATCAAAGAAAAGGCATTTTGTGATGAGCTTTGAGCATTGCTTCCAAATTCTAACTTTATTCCCCTCAGATGAAGTGTTGGTCCCTAAGCAAGTCACTTAACCATAGTGTGTCCCCTTCCTAATATATAATGTAGAGGTGCATAATTTTCTATCTAAAGAGTTGCTGCCAAGTTTAATAATATGTAGGTAACTGACATAGAGTACATTTTCAAAACTATGTTAGTATTAATCATTTATTATGAGCCACAATTTTGAAAGACTCGAGTATATTTATATGATAATTAATGATTAAAATACTCATTGTGGATGAGTGCAGTGGTATGTAGTGTAGTCCCATGTGCTCCAGAAGTTGGAGCAGGAGGATCATTTGAGCCCAGAAATTTGGATCCAGCCTTGCAATATATTGAGACCATCTTTTAAAAAAATTATCTGTCACCAATATCCATAATCAGTGAAAAATAAAAACCAGGTTGATAGCAAAGTTGAGGCTGGAAGATTAAAGAAAATGCAACAAGATCCCCATTGGAAAATAAAGCCTAAATGTCATTTTGATCAATAAATTTTATATGTACAGAGAAACAAAAGAGTCCTGTGGTGTGGGGACAGTTATGTTTAGAGTACAACTATTTTAGAAAGAG
The DNA here is from genome assembly GCF_000622305.1 of Nannospalax galili. Lineage (NCBI taxonomy): Eukaryota > Metazoa > Chordata > Mammalia > Rodentia > Spalacidae > Nannospalax > Nannospalax galili. The sequence goes on from NW_008357164.1 coordinate 1,863,599, forward strand.
TAGTCCTAGAGTGATCGTGAAGGCATCAAGGCAACTTAGAAACCTGTGGCTACAGTGGAGAATCCACACTCATATAGGTAGACATGGGAAGGGAAATTGGAGAAGATGGGTTCAGAAAGTAAAAGGTGAGAAGGGGAAAAAAAGTGTGTGGGAAGCCCATAGGAAAAACTTCCCTCACATTGCCTTTTGCTGGAGTGCTGATGAAGATCTAGAAAGTATCTTCTAAATGAGGTGCTAAAGCCTGCCACCACAGTGAGAAATCTCTTTGTTCCGAGTTCCTAATAATACTGAAATCCACTCACTGTGTCAGAGAAATCTGTAGTTTTAGCCACAACGTACTGCAGTGTTTGTACTGAAGGTTACAGGAGTCTGGACAGAGATGCTTTATTTGGGCATATTTCATTTACGTTTCTTTTGAAAGGACATTGGGAAGCACAGAAGGCAAGGAATAAATGAGTTGTTCTTTCAAAATCTTTGGAAGTATCAGAGTGAAAAAAGTTTCTCTCTTTTTAAAACTGTTATAAGTTACAGTAACTAGATCTGGAGTCTAAAGATTCCTTAAAGTCTCTACGTTTTGGGCATACGGTAGTTTTTCAGCTAATAATTGACACATTTTCTTGAAATACTTGTTCCAAAGATGAGCTGTAGACTAAACAGACCATCAGACTGCTTTTGCTTTGTCAACTGAAGGCCTAGTCTTACAGTGAATAACAAAATGGTATCATGTACTTGAATTTATGCGTTTTGATTTTAGCTTGCATTAAGGAGAGCATCAAATGGACACTGGAGAACTTTCTGGAAGGAACAAATTTTCATTTCTCTCACTGACAGAGGCAAGAGAACTATAAGGCTGGAATGCTGAATTGGGGGTTTCATATTTTTTAATATTTTATTTATTATTTTTATGTGTATGTGTGTATTGCCTGCATGTAGATAAGTGCACCCGTGTCGTGCAATGCCCATGGAGGATGGAAGAGGTAAGGTTGTCAGACCCCGTGGAACTGGAATTATGGATAGTTGTTAGCTGCCATGTGGGTTCTGGGATTCGAACCCAGGTCTTCTGCAAGAACAACCAGTGTTCTTAACTGCTGAGCCATCTCTCCAGCCCCAATATTTTATGATCCTCAGTTTTCAATTTTTGTTTTCTGTACTTGAAGTGTTTTCTTCTTAAGCTCTCCACCACCCCAGGTCAAGGAGAAATTGTATTTAATATGAAGCAATGTTTTTCTTTTCTTGATCCTTACCATCCTGTAGTTTAATATATACATATATATGTGAATATATGTATATATTCTATATATATTGCATAATATTAACATATAAACCACATACATGTGATAGCTAATATTCACTGTCCACCTGATTGGACTGGAATCATCTAGGGTGTGCCTATGGGATAGGGCTTTTAGTAAATATGAGAAAGCATGCTGAGCACTGGCATTTTATTGCTCTCTGTTTCCTGACTGTGTGTAAAATATGCCCACATTCCTGCTACTCCCAAATTGTGAACCAGAATAACCCTGCTTTCCTTAAGCTGTTTTTATGAAGTATTTGGTCATAGTAATAAGAAAAGTAGCTAATACAAAACATAACATTATTATATCAGTATAAATCTACATATAACATGTTTTACATTATTTACATCTAACCTATAGAAATCATATAATAGGATATATTTATAGAAGCTCCAAGGACAAGCAAGAATAATTATCCTTAACTGGCTTTATTCTGTATAATGGTTGTCGCTCTCAGATTTCTGAATGAATGTTAGAATAGTAAATGATGTTAAAATTACTAATCTAATGCTTTCCTTCTCCTCAAATGCAGCACTTACTCAGTTCACTGACCAAAATCTTCAAAAGCTTATGTGTTGCCTATTGGTGTTTTTGTTTAATTATTGTATTGATTATTTCATATGTGCATGTAATGTATTTTGATTAAACCCACCACCCATCCCCTCCCATCCTGTAGCAGCTTAGTTCACAAATTCAAGGCGGACAAACTTATTTTGCTGATATTAGACACCAGGTTAAGAAAAACTCAAAAGAGGTGACACATGTTTAACATTTCTCACAGTAATTCTAAAAAATGTTTTTAATTGTTTTAATAGATGAAGTAGATTTCAGTGTCAATCAAACAGGTTATGTAGTTCTTGCCTCCAAATTGAAATATTTACTCCTGAGGGCAGGAGGGAGTGAGACTCAGGATGTTGACTGAGTGTGGAGACAGAGGCAAGCAGATCTCTTGTGAGACCAACTTGCTCTCCAGAGTGAGTTCCAGGCAAGCTGGGGCTACAGAGAGACCCTGTCTCAAAAAGACAAACAAACAAGAAAACAAACAAACAAATGAAAAAGTTGCGGGAAATCATTTCTTTGGTCGGTCATTGGTGTGCTATGTAGTGTGAATAGACTTTTGTTGATGTTTTTCCAGGAAAAGACACAAAACAAATATGTACACAGAAATACAAACAAAACTTGTAAGAATGATTTATAAATACACCTGGCACCTCTCAATATTAAAATTAGATTATAATGTTTTTAGTGATTATTGCATATTTCACTAACAAAAATGACATTTAAGACTCATACTCGGGGGCAGGAGAGATGGTTCAGTGGTTAAGAATTGTTACTGCTCTTCCAGATGACCAGCACCATATAAGGTGGCTGATAACTTCTTGGGACTCCAGATCCAGGGATTAGATACCCTCTTTTGGCCTTGGCAGGCATCCTCACTCACATTTACATACTCTTTCACGCATACATACACATAATTAAAAATAAAATATGTTTCTAAAACTTATTCTCAGTCAACTAAATCTTGAGAAAAATTTTTAATCATTTCAACCAGAGAAAAAAACATGGAAGGAATCTTTCTCTGAGACTTCCAATAAATGTTAACAACTCTTCCCTCGTTACCTTCTTCAAGGAGGTGGGATTGATGGGGGTCTTCCAAGCCTGAAGAAAGGGAGTGATGTATCTAGTATGATCTATGTGATTTCCTAACTAGAGTTACTATGACCTCGTGTTTCTCCTACACCTTGTAGTCCCAAAAAAATCCCAGAGTCTCATAAAAGTAGATATATTATAGAAAGTTTGATGCTGCTCACATGGCATTTATGAAAAGACTGGGAATTATTCACAGTAACACATCATTCTTGGGGTGCACAACGGCCAATACAAAGGAGAGAAGACTGTGAGCACACACTTTTACAGCAAGGCTAATCTGTTGTCAGAACAGCACAATGATTCAAAAATGAAACAGAAGAAACAACACAAAAAATAGAAAAAAGAAAAGATGTAAAGCATGACATTCAGAATAGTGAAACCAGTCCCTCCTGAGCAGTCTCTATTAGTCTTAGATCTGTGTAGATCTCATTCAGGATGGGCATTCTCTGACACTGCAACTGTCTAACAACACTCTGATGTTGCCCCTCCTCATTGAACTTCCAAACCACACACCACATTCTTCTCTATCTTCTGATTCTCCTGCCACAGGATTGTCATTCCTTCTGAAAGATATCAGCCTGAACCAACATTCCTTCTGTAAATCTAGGATCTACTAATTGGACTTTGGACAGGAGTTTATCTCATTTAATCTTTGGCACTTTGAGGGAAATACTTGGCCACATTCAAAGCATTTATTTTCTTCCAATACACTGATATTTGATTAAACTAAAATTGGTCTAGGGCATTTTAAGATTAGTGTCATTTTTTTCCAGGTAGTGATGCTATCTAGAGGCGTGTATGTGCAACATACCCAAATTCCACAGCTTTGGCAGCCACACTGAATACCACAATTTTACCTGTAAGAATATCTAATAAGAGTCTTCATTTTAGGTTTCACTAAAAGTAAAATTGTTAAAGTGAGCTGTGAAATTCTGTACACACTGATTTGTAGTTGTATAGGATTTTCCTTGATTAAAGCTGCATTGCATTTAAATAAAAATCCTTATTCCACTTATTTATATATTTTGTGACTTTGTTTTTACTGTCTCAGTGTTGTGAAAAGTATAAAAACTGAGTCTCTTTCTTTCCATTTGAATTGTCTGAAAGCTGCTGACATTTTTTCCTCTCTCCTTCCTAAATGTGTCTCGTTATCTAACCCTCCCCGGCTGTTTTTCTCTCTCTTTCACTTTGTAAAGCATTGCACTGGATAGCTTTAGTTGTCATTTTGACACAGCTGAGTAGAGGGAGCCTCAAATAGGGAATTTCCTCTACTGGACTGACATGTGGTCATGTCTGTGGGGGCATTTTCTTGATTATTGAGTGATGTGGGAGGGCTGGGAGATGTAAACCAAATAAGCCTTTTCCTCCCCAACTTGGTATTGGTCAGAGTATTTTGTCATAACAACTGAAAGGAAACTAGAACCGAAACTGGTACCAGGATCATGGGGTGTTGCTATGACAGACCTGCCCTTGGTGTTTTTAGGAGGATTGTAGAAGCGTTTGGGACTTTAGGCTGGAAAGGTCATTGAGCACTTACTTAGAGTTGTTGCTGTGGAACTTGGAACAGTTATGCTGAAAAAGTTGTGGATGATGGAAACCTGGCTTATAAAGCTTCAAAGGGAAGCAAAGACTATCAGGGATGTAAGGATGATATTTTGAATGGAGAATCTGTGGGTTCTGGTCAGCTGGGGCTGAAAAATCAGCTATAAGTAACAAGAGACCAGAATCATCAAGGTGAAATCTTCTGGGAAGTATTTCCTCAGGGTCAGCACACAGAAACTATGGTCCAAAGGGGGCCTGAGCCTTCATCTCCAGCTGGAAGCAGGACTTGGTGGTGTGTGTCTCCTGCACGGTTCTGTTGTTGAAAGTGTCAAGGGGTCACAGAGACCAGCTGAGGTTTGGCACGGTGAGAGGCCAAAAGAGCCCATTGGTGAAGGTGAAGCCTCTGTTTCAGTGGCGACCCCAGCTTTTTGGAGATGTAAGGACCATGGAACTACCACCAAGGGCAGCAGCAGGTGTGGAATGTGAGATGAGCTTTGCATGCAGTGGATGGCAGAGCCAGAGAACTGGAGCTGCAGAAACCCTTTGGAGCCCAGAAGATTGTGAATGAATCCCAGATGTCCAGCCTTGAGCTACTTTGCTGTTCTTAAGTTTTCCTTAGGTGTGCCAAATTCTTCCCTTTTGAGATAAGACAGTACTTTTTGTAGAGTTTAAAGAAGCCCACGGTTAAGAGACTTATAAGAAAGACTTTAATCATTTAAAGTGTTTGAATTTTTTTGTTTTATTTTTAAATTTTTTTAGATAAGTAATTTGAGAATTTCATACATGCATATAAAGTGTTTTGATGAAATCCATGCCCACTCCCTCCCCTCCAACTCCTCCCATACCTCCCCATCACTTTTTTCTGATAACTTCATGTACTCTTTTTTTCTTTGATTTATTTATTTTTATAGGGCTTTTGGATACTTTAACATTCCCCCCGTCTGAACAGGTAACCCTAAAATCTTTTAAGGATTAGACACAAGCTCCCAAACACTTTCAATATTTTTGGCCTTTGGAACACAATATATTGCTAAGAGGCCCAAGGACATTTTGACTTTTAGCCAAGAAACTGGCTAGTTTTCTTTGGGGTCTTTTTACCCTAACTGCCTAGCCAATTCCTACCTCCTGTTCTTGTTACACCATCCTCTAAAGAGGCTACCCAAATTACCAATAACAAATAGGGATGCACATCACTCTGGCTTCTTCCATGCTGGACAGGGATGCAGAGTGAGGCAATTGGAATACCCTTTCAGTGGGTCTATCTAAAAGACTCTCAACTTGCATAACTATTACCTCTAAGGGGAAAAGAAAGTCCTTGAATCATGAATAGGAGATGTGAAGGAGATGTAAGACAGGAGTAATTAGCACTACAAGTTCTAGCTAGAGAACTAGAAAAATGTCAGAACAGGGCATTTTTCAAATCTTCATATGAGTCTATTGGAATTTCTTGACAAGGGCTTCCAAAAGCATCCCTGTATTGGGTTCCTCCTCATTTTTCTTCTGTCTTCCAAGACTGGACTCTAGAGATATGGATTCAGGATTTGCTTTCAGTTATTTTGATAGCTGTTAGAGTGGTTAGAATCAGTGTCAGTTCCCTCTCAAAGGCTTCTAGATAGGGGGAGAAAACAAATTTATCCATCATTTTAGAACAATAGCTGGTTGTCTCCCTTAGCTACAGGTGGGCACTACAGTATTGGAGACCAAGATTTGAAGTCTTACATCTGAGCAGCACTTTCTGGTTAGGAACAAAATCATCAATGAGAAATAATTGCCTGAATAACTCTTTTTTTTTGGGGGGGGGACCTTTTTGAGACAGGGTCTCCCTGTAGCCCCAGCTGTCCTGGAAATCACTAGGTTGACCAGGCTGGCCTTGAACTCACAGAGATTTGCCTGCCTCTGCCTCCCAAGTGCTGGGACTACAGGCATGAATCACCACACCCAGTTTAAAGCCTAATGTCTGGGAAGTGTAATCCCTTGAACTCTTAAAGAAATATA
>NW_008357164.1:1870123-1902866 GCF_000622305.1 Nannospalax galili
AGTTGGCCCAAATAAATCAATTTATTTTTACACTTAAGGTCATTTGAGGATCTGTTCCTCAGGGGTCACATGGGCTTGGGAGGAACTCCTGGCTCCTTTCTTTTACAAGTTCCATCTATGTGAAGATAAGTCAAAGGTCCTGCTCGAACATGGCTGGCTTCACTTGGAAGCATGAAGGAGATGTTTCCTCTGAGTTGACCCTCTTCTTTGTAGACTGGACACTGGTTCATGTCCATCTTGTGCGGTTTCCATGTCCTCCCTGAACAAGAGGACAGGTGACTCACTCACCACAGTTACAGGAAATTTTGAGACATGTTCCATAGTTCCCTGGAACTTATTTGGCCTTGGAGTGCAAGGGGCAAAAACTGTCCTTTAAGTCCCTCTGACCACATTAGTATAGGCCTCAAAATATAGCTGTTAAACATTCAGTAAGGTTAGTTCCACCAGTCTGGTACTTTTTAATTATCATGTGCTATGTAGATAAGGCTTGAGTAAAAAACCAAATATTCTCATATTAACCTTGACTAAATACATATTTTGTTCCTTAAACTAGTTGACTAAACTATGACCATAAAAATTTTAAGATTATGTGTATATTATTATTGTCTAATCCTTTATATATCATAACAAAGTAAACTGTCATACTCACAGAAACAATTAGACTGGACATAAAAGATAGAGAAAGCATAAATATAGAACCAATAGGATTAATTTTGCATATCTGTGAACAATTAATCATATGAATAAATAATATTTTCTTGTGACAAGAAGTACGAGGTCTATGGTCTCAGAAGAGTGCTTTTAAGTGCATAAAATAAAACAGATGACAGTGAAGACCCATCATTTTCATACAGTGTTATCAAAATACAAAATATTACATAGTAATATGTACATTTGCCTATTAATGCATTAGAAAACAAGATTTCATGGAAAGTCGAATTACCACTGCTCTTGGAGAGGACCTGGGTTTGGTCCCAGCATACATATAGCAGCTTACAATTACCACTAACTCCAATTCCAGGGATCCAATGCCCTCTTCTGGCCCCTGTAAGCATCAGGCACATACCTTGTACACATACACACATGTAGGCAATCACACATACATATATATAAAATAAAATATAAATCTTTAAAACAAATTAATAATTTGATATAAAATAAAGTGAAATGCCAACAAGTGAAAAAAAAAAGAAAAGAGAAGAAACAACAGCATAAAATACATGGAGGCTCAGTTATAAAGCAAAGCCTGGGGTACATTGGGTAAGAATGACTGAGAAGCAAGCTTTCAAGTATTCAAGTGGAATATGCACCCTCATGTGATTGAAAGTTCTCACTTACAGGCAAAGAAGGTGTAGAAATATGGATGGACTTCAGTTGGATGGAGTTTCACCTGGTCAAAGTGACTGACATGTTAACAATTGTTAGGCAAAAATCATTTGCTAACCTATCAAGAAAATGCTGGCTCTCCAGTAAAAGGAAACTTTGTCTACTAGTTTCCAGTGGCAAAGTAGTCTACCAGAACTGCATTTTTGGTTTGTTTTACTGTTTCTGAACTTTGATTGCCGTAAAAACTAGAAATATCTTTCATCTCCAGCTGGCAATGAAACTCTATCCCATTTTCCAAGTTGGATTGCTGTAATCCTCTTTAATGAGTGTACCACAGATCACTCTCCATAGCCTCCAACTGTATCAGAAAATAAGCCTTAGTCAAATAAGCGGCAAAATGCCCGTCCGGTCTCTTCATTTTGAGGCAATGCATTTTTTCCTTAGTTGCTACTTGATTTCTGTTCCAAATAAGAGGTATTTTGAAAGATTAACTACATGATGAACCTTGAAAACTCAAGAACCTTAATCCTTTCTATCAGAAAGGAGACACTGAATCCACTCACAAAGGGGAAGCGTTATGGAAGACCCTACAATAATGGTCTAGTTTAATGAGGAAATAATAATCATATTTTTACAGGTAATGTCACTGTATCATCTCAGAATAAATCAATATTTATTGGTCTCAAATTTTAAGACCACTGAGAAATGAATTATTGCACGAGGAAGTGGTAAGTGTCTAGCTGGATTGCAAAATCTCAAATGTAACATCTGTTGCTTTTTTAACAATAACACATGAGTGAAAAAGTTTTTTTTCTATGCTTTCGGGAATGTTGCTAATCTTGCATTCCACACAAGCAAATCTGGAATTAACAACATTCCAAAAATGGGCTGAAAATGTCATCTGACTAAATATCTCATGAAAATCTAATAAAAACAGATAACCATAGCCTTCATTTTAGAAAAATATAAGACATTTGGATTGTTTCTGTTCATCTTAACTCAATGACTATTTCCACATGGTTAATAAGACTGGAAGACTGAAATCACACACTCATCTCATAAAATCTATTTGTCCTTTATTAGACGTTCAGTCAACTGTTGTTCTGAGAGGAAGTCAGAAAGAGCAGGCAAGCTGGCTATTGATTTAGACTTGGAATTCTGTCTCAGAGAGGTACAGTGTGTGACTTCAGATATTTCAAGGACTTTCTATTCACTTTTTCCCCCATATTCAAACAAATTATGTTGCAAGGGTGAGTTTTTGTGGCATTTTGAAACAATAAAGAAGCAAGTTAAAAAGGAGTATTCCAGCATTTTTTTTTGCATATTAGACCAAATTTCTGGGTGTGGTGGCTCATTCCTATAATGCTAGCACTGGGGAGGCTGGAATAGTAGATTACTATGAGTTTTCGGCTAGTCTGTACTAAATAGTGCAATTCTGTGTGATGGTTAATCTTGGTTGTTAACTTGACTGGAGCTGGAATCAACTAAAAAACAAGGCACTAGGCACTCACTCCCTTGAGGTCTTTCTGATCAGATCATTTGATGTGGGATGATGCACTTTAAATGTGGGCAGTAGTTTGCAGCCCAGATTAAAGGACATAAAGGAAGGCAATTTTGCTCTTTGCCTGCCCACCTTTACTCCTTCTGGAAAGTTCATCTGTCCTGTTACTACTGCCTTCTTAACTCATAGTAGAGCCAGTTTCTTAAGGCTCTTTCCAGTGGGATTTAACCATTTGCTGGGCTAACCAGACAATGTCCTGTAAGTCAATCTAATAAATACCCTTTAAATATATATTCATTTAATTGGCTTTCTTCCCTAGAGAACCCTGACTAATAATACACCCTGTCTCAAACAAGGCTGGTCAGATGGCTCAGAAGATAAAAGTGCTTGTTGCCAAGTATGACAAACTGAATTAAATCTCAGGACCTACATAGCAGAAGAAGAGAGCTAACTTCTATAAGTTTTCTGCAATTTTTCTTCTGACTTCTACATGCACACACACACACACACACAGAGAGAGAGAGAGAGAGAGAGAGAGAAAGAGAGAGAGAGAGACTCATAGAAACACCACACACATACACACAAGTAAATAAAATTTAGATGAACAAATAAAATAAACATGAGACCTTACCTTTATAATACGTCTTCTTCCACCATATGACTCATATACTGAATTTTGCAAAAACGGAAGCTATTTGGTAAAATAAAACAGTATTCTAACTCAGCTTGAATTTCATAGAAATTTTAAGACTAGAAAAAAAGGAAGAAAAGCAAGGGAGGACTGGAGGAAGGGTGAGGACAGGAGGAAACAGAAAGAAAAACAATAGTATGGCTAATGCATTACAAATTCTCTTTTGTGAGTCAAAGGAACTCACACATTGAACGATACAGTAATGCTTGGTCAGAGTTCATGTACACAGTAAGGGTGGATTCAGGGGACATGATACATATTTATTCAACATTTGCAAAGTTTTGGTAACTAGAAACTAAACTGCTTTTTTTGTTTGGTAATATTGTATTTTACAAGTCTCAATGGCAGTAGTAGATCACCTACCTTCAGAAAAGCTGAGAATTCTCGTTCTTCAAATTAGTGACCATGTCTACAAATCAGAACTGTCCAATCTGTTCTTAATTTTGGAACATGGATCTCTCTGTCTTTTGCTCTGTCTGTCTAGTGACTCCCGTAGTCATTTCTGAAAGACAAACCTCCCCAAGCAGAAGGTTTTGTGATTTGTTTTTGGAAGCTCACATTCCTTGGATCTTTGTGGGAATTCTTTGGGGCGTGGGTAAAGGCTGGGATGCTCTGAAAGGTCCAGACACTTTCCACAGCCTCAACCTTGGTTATGGCAATGTGGGGAGTGCCAAAAACCATTTTGACTAATCTGTTAAAAAGTGCCTCAAATAAGCTTGTATTTAAAGAACCATTAGCATGCTTTCCTGGCACTTTTCCCGCTGGTCAGTTATTAAAGGCCAAGGATTATGCAAAAGGGTTCATCACTCTAGGCTTCCAAACTTCAGATGCAATGTGACCAGCTGCCTCAAGTTCCTGCTGGGTTTCCCCACCTTAGTGGACTGACTATACCACTGAACTGTGAGCCAAAATAAACCTTTTCTCCCTTAAGGGTATTTTAGAAAATATTTTATTATTTTTTTATTTTATGTGTATGAGTTTATTGCCTGCATGTATGTGAGTGCACCTGTGTCATGGAAAGTTTACAACCTTATCTTGTCATGCAAGTGCACCTGTGTTGTGCATACCCTGGAGGTCAGAAGAAGGCTTCGTATTCCCCTGGAACTGGAGCTAAGGATGGTTCGTAGCCACCATGTGGGTGCTGGGAATCGAACCTGGGTCTTCTGCAAGAGCAATCACTGTTCTTAACTACTGAGCCATCTCTCCAGCTCCTGTATTTTATCACAGCAGCAGGAAAAGTAACTAATGTGATATAATTTTCCAGACTCTACAAAAATAAGAAGATAATTATCCATAATCGAAACTTCTTTAATCTAGTCTCTTCCCTCCCATACTAGAATTAAGATTCAAAGACAGAGTCCTTTTGATCTTATGTTGTACATTTTAGATTAAGTGGAAAAGTTTTACTTTGCAAGTGGCATTCTGATAGATTTCCAATTTTAGAGATTTGGGAATGAGGGTATCAATAACTTGTATTTTACTATAATTTTGGTTTTGAAATCACATTTCCTATTAATTTTGGCTTTGTAAACATTCACATTTCTCTGGAAATACCTACCAACAAGAGATAATAGCAAATAGATTGTAATTCTCTATGCTCTTGCATGGAAACAGTCCACAGAATTTGCCACAAAATAAATGGATTTTTATGCAAGTATCCACATGTTCAATATACATTTTAACATCATAAAAACATGAAGGTAATTAATAATTGTTTGATTTGTTCATTAGTCAATACTACTAATTTAAATATATACAATTAATTTTGGAATCATTTAGCTACAAGGTTGCTTTTGATCTTTACAACAGTAGTTTAAATATGCTACCATACAGAAAAACTACAGGGAACACCTGAATAAGAAAGCCTCTCACTGCTTGCCTAGACATTGCCAGGCACTAGACAGATAGATGGATGGACAGATAGACAGACAGACAGATAGATATTTAGATAGATAGTATTTAGATGAACTTTCTCAATATGTGAATACTTAACTTTTTATCTTATAATATAAAAGCCAATATAGAGTAATTTCAATATCCAATCAGGATTCTCTTAACCTAAAATTGACCAGTGTTTCTCTTTAAAATATTCCCATGCAATGGAATTTATCATAAGCTCAGGCATTAAAAAATTCTAATCTTTAAAAAATAAGACAGTCAGGAGTGATGACTCAGTGATTATGAGCATGTACTACTTTTGCAGGGACCTGCAATTTCAACTGCCTTTGTCGGGCATCTCACAATCACCTATAACTCCAGGTGCAGGGGATCTAATACCTCTGGCCTCTGTAGGCAATGCATTCACATACATGGACATATTCCACCCACCAAGAAACACACTCATATACACTTGAAATAGTAAAATACATTCTTTAAATAAATATCATTCCAGCAAGATGGCTCAGCTAGTAAATATACTCACAACCAAGCCTGATAACCTGAGCTTGGAAAAACTTCTGCAAATTGTCTTCTGACTTCTATGTGACTTATTTATTGCAGGTGTGTATACACAGATCCACACACAAATACATAAATGTGAATTTTAAATAAAAAAGCACCAAACATAAGCTAATTGAAATATTTCTCTGCTTTAGTTATGCTGAAATTAGTATATACACATTAATTCATTGCCATTAGTCACTGTCTAAAAATGCTATTTTTCTGTTATAATATATACAACCTCTACCATACTATTTAAACTAGTATGATTATGTTTTAAATTTATAATCATTGTGGTCATTGGGATGTAGTTAATCAAAAACATGAGACGTAGTCCCTGACAACTCAATATTGTGATGACAGGGTAAAAATCTGCTGCAGTACTTCAATTGCGAAACGGAAGCCTGATATGTTGCCTACACCTCATGTACTGCTCTTAGCCAGGCTTTATTTTTGTCAGAGAGATTCAGGCAAAGTAGTCATAAAAGGAAGATCCAGGAATAGTTTCTCTTGTCATTCTTTTATCTTATAATTATATTCTAGTTAGAATTGAAAATCTCACAGCATTTCGCAAACTTAATTTTACAAAGAAAATCATATCTACTTCCAGAGAAACTTTTAACTATATAGAAATTAAAAGAATGACTTCCCCTTTAATAGTATATATCATTTGCAGTTAAAAGACTAGAATATTCAAAGGTATTTAATGTTGTTAAGTGGCCCTATGACACATGTAAGCTAAGGTGCATCGTTTGAATAAACTAGTTTAAAAGAAAATTTCATTTATGAATAATAAGACTTGATATATGAAAGAATGGTAAAGTCTTTTTACCATTCTTTCATATATCAAGTCTTATTATTTTACTCTAAGGTATCATATATTTTTCATTCCCACATAATTTAGCAGCATTTACTTATTGATACAAAATTACCAGTATTTTAAATTAAAATTAACATATTCTTATTTTGTGAAATTATACTTACCAAACCATAATAACTGTCTTACTCTTCAAAAGCAACATCTAATATGCAAATATTTGGTTGCTTTAATAATGATAAGCCCTATTTATTCTGTAATGTTTCGATTATCTAACTATAGTCTGAGTTTTAGAAGTGTTAATAGACCATTATCCAATATGATTCCTGTTTTAAAGATTTACTTACGTAGTTTTTTTATTTATATGTATGTGTGTGTGCCTGCATGAGTTTAAGTGCACCATGGATATGCAGAAACCTGCAGGGGGTAGGAAGGGGGCATCAGATTCCCTGGAACCTGAGTTTCAAACAAATGGGAGCTGTACCATGTGGGTGCTGGGAACTGAACCCGGGTTTCAGCAAGAGCAATAAGTGCTCTTAATGGTGGCTGAAGCATCTCTCCAGACTCCTTCATGGCTCATCCCCCCCACTAAGAAATTAATTTATTCTTACTATTTTATTAGACAAACATAAATATAGTTTTAGTTTCTAGTAACAAAACACACTTCTAGCAGTTACAATATTTTCCTACTAAATTTAAAAAGACATATTGTCTCCACAAAATGGTGTACTTATTTCCATAACAAACTTTTCCTGATTCTCCTCTTCACAATTAGAAGGAATGTCTGAATTCCACAGACTTACATTATGGTAGCTATCACTTATGAGCTATATTTTTATTTATGTGACACACTAAAAATCCCAGCAAAGTCTAACTCCACAGATGCACAGAAATTAGTATTGGGTTATACACAGAATAAGAATGCATTCAAAGAAATCCACTTGGTTTTAATATGCATTATGTATTTTATAACTTCTCTTTAAGTATGTTAATAGAAAGTTTTTTTCTTTCAAAGTCTCATCACTTTATTTTCACTAATATAATTGAGCTACTGATTTTTTTTTTTAAATCCTAGCAAGTTTGTTGGACTTGCTAACACCACAGGGTGGGGGTTTATTCATAGAAGCGTGGATGCCCCCATCCATTTTAATAGAGGTTTTATCTTATTTTTCTGATTTTATTTTGTTTTGCTTTGTTTTTCTTTTTTCTTTTTTTGGTGGTGGTGGAGAACAGGATCTTACCGCCTAGCTCTAATAGCCTGAATTTACTATATAGACCAGGCTGGCCTTGAACTTACAGTTATCCTCCTGTGTTTTCATACCAAGTGTTGTTATAGGCCTGAGTCATCACCACATCTAATGGTAGAGATTATTTAAATCCTTCAAATGTTAGGGGCTGTAGAGCTAAGAGCACTGGCTGCTCTTGCAGAGGACCCAGGTTTGGTTCCCAGCACCCACATGGTAGTTAACAATCATCCTTAACTCCAGTTCCAGGGGATCCAATGGCTCTCATCTCACCTCCATGGGCATTGCAGGACATGGGTGCACCTATCTACATGCAGGCAATACACTCATTCACATAAAATAAAAATAATAAATGAAATATATTTTTAAAAAAAGACTTTAAATCAGGGGGCAAGGTAGGCAGATGGTCAGTTCCTTCAGCCATTTGTTAAGCTGATTAAAAAAAAAATCCTTCAAATGTTGATTGAAGTAGTTTAGTGGTGAACACATGTCTAGTATATCCAAATTCCTGGGTTTAATTCCAAGTACCGTAGTAAGTACATAAATAAATATTTAACAAAATTATATAATATACTAAAACTTTGCAATGTACTCAATCCAACCTCTCCCAACCCATTATGGTTCTTCTACTAAGTCAGTGTTTTGCCTTGTATACGGTTTTCAAAGCTCAGCAAAATAAGAGAGGAGTTTATGGATTAATTGATAAATAGTGTCAGCTTTAATCACTGATGAGAATACTAATCAGACAGCTATACATCTGAGTCACTTTGGAATATCCATTCACCTATGTTTTATGTAGATAAAACCAACATCAGGAATGAACCTACTTCATTAGAATTGAGAAGACTTTGAGAGAAGCAGAGCAGGACTGACCCCTGATACAAGTCAGAACCTGTGTCTGGGGGGTCAAGGTCACAAAGCCTACAAGAGTAAAAATAAAACAAAATGAAAACAAGAATCAAGTAAGCAACTACAAATGTCTTAATAAAGATCCTATGTCCAATAAAATAGCCAAATTTTTTAAAATTAGCATTTACTGTATAGATGTAGAGTTTTATGGTGAAATAATTTGAGACTATTAGTAGAGCTAAAGTCTTTTGAGATGGGAGCCACCTCCTCAGACATGTCTTGTGGCTAACCCCTGAGAGAAAGTCCTCATGTGAGGACCTGAGACATGACCCTCAAGCAGTAGACAAGCATATTTTCATATCTAGTGAGAACAAATAAGTTGGAACTTAGGACAGGAAACAGAAATGTAACCCCGTGCTCTCCAGACTCATTGTAAATCTCTAAGTCAGCACTCCTCATGGACACCCCACACACAGTGGTGCACACCCTCAGAGGCCTACAAGCACAGAATTTCCACTGATGCCTGTGGGCCCTGCCTTCTTTCAGCTGGCACATCCTTTAGCTTGGCTGGCAATAATAACCTTAGGTTTTGGACTGTTGCCTGCAGGAAACCAACAGCCCTAGTATAACAAGACCATGAAGACATCATTTCTCTTATACTGCTGACTGCTGACAGATGGAGATGTAAAAGATCTATGGAAGGATAACTTCATACTTTCAGCTTAAAGCCACATGCTTTTCTGTTCTTGATTTAATACACGAAATCACTTAATGAATGCTTGTTGATTGTACTTCTTTCAGCATAGTTTTTGGGTGGTGGAAACTCAACAATAAATAAAGATGAAACTCCTTGAATTCGTACTAACCTTCTATTGAACTTGCCTTCCTTTAGGCCTCACTTATGTAAGGTGTAAGCTACTCTTAAAGCTTCATTTAGACATAGTTTGTAAAAACGGTGTGGTGTCACATGGTTAAAATTGCCCATGCAGAAATCTGAGGCAGTAGGATTACTGTGAATTTGAGGCTAATTTGGGCTATATATTAAGACCCTGTCTCCAAACAAATAAGCAAACAAAGATATATTTTGCATGCCATACAAGTCCCCCATGTAAAGTTAGTGATTCAATAGTCTTTAGTAGGTTCATGGAGTTGTGGGCATCGTCACAAATTAAATTTAACATATTTTCATCATCCTTCAATGAAACCTCACATTAGCAGACACATCTCTTCTTTTTCAATCCTCTTAGCAAAAGACAACCAGTAATTTATGTCTACCCAGGTCTGCCAGTTCTAGACATTTAGTATAAATACAGTCATACAATATGTGATCTTTTATTATTTGATTTAACATAATAATGTTAAGGGCTATTCATATTGTAGTAGGAATCATGACTTCATTCTTTTAAGAGGTTATCTGCTACAAAAAGCTATGAATATAAAAGATTTGTCTCAGTTTATGCTTTTTTTAGACTTTCTCATAAATCATAGAAAAGTTTACATTTTCAGGAAAAATCTTTGAATGAGGTGGTTTAGTTTTAGAGACAGAAACATTTGGAAAGCATTCAGTCAACTTACAGAAAGGAAAGAGTTGCCGCAAGAAATGGTTCACTGAAGTCTCACAGGAGGGGCAGGAGCAGGGATCCTGGCTAAATGCTTTTGCTTGGTGTGGATTTTGATTATCTTTTATTTATCTTTAAGCCTCTGTAACTGCCTTAAAAGAAAGAAAATTATTTTAATTCCTTTCAATTCATAGACCTTTTAAATTTTCTCCTCTGTAATTTGAGGAAACATAAATAAATCAAATCATATTTTTCTTGATCAAACATAATGACACGTTTTTATTGTTTTATCAAAACTATCAGGAAAAGTATCCATGAAACCCCATGATCTTTACCAGTACCCCTATATCTCTCAATTTAATAACCAAGCATTGCATAAAAATTTAGACAACAGCTAGCATAAAATCTATTATCTCTATCAGTCTATTCATCTGCTTTTCTTTACCGTTATTCAATACTGTGTGTACATGATGTGTATGTGCTTTTGTGTATGTGAAGGTGAGTTTGTGGGAGTCAGAAGACAATCTTGCATGTTGGCCTTGGCATTCCACTTTGTTTGCGACATAGTCTCATGATTCTCTGTATACCAGGCTAGCTAACCTATGAGTTTCCTGGGTGTCTTCTGTCTCTACTGCCCACCTTACTCTGGGAATACAGCTATATTGCCACATCTGACTTTATGTGTGTTCTGGGGATCTAGTCTTAGGCCTTCACACTTACAGAGCAAGTGCTTTGCCTACTGAGCCCTCTCCCTAACCTCTATTAGTCTGTTGTTCCAAATTGTTTAAAATCATACTGAATTATATCTTACCAAAACAAAATTAGTAATGCTTAAAACTATGATAATGTTATAAAAGAAGGCTAAATTTTCAATGCCTTTAGAATCTGCAGCTTACTTCTTCAGTTTCTAGATTCAATGAATTCATAACTGTGTCATCTAACCAGAGTCAATCACAACTGTTTTAAAGGATTTAGCCACCACTCAAGCCCACATTCCTAAAGCAAAAGATTTACTTGAATAACTACATATCACATTACTCAGAAGTTCCTAAAACTTCTTGAACTTTATCTTACCTAGATCCTGAAGTTTTCTTACGGTGCACACATTTGTTTTACATTTTATCTCTTCTGCAGCTTCTGGTGTTGCAGTAGTTTACTTCAAATGTTTAGGCCCCATACTTAACCTCTTTTTTTTTTTTCCTTCTCCAAGAATAACAGCCATTAAAATCTTGATTGTACTAAGTGTTACATGTAGGTTTTTCTGCCTCTGATTACTATAATTCAGGTACCATGCTCAATGTTTCTGTTAAAACAATTATAGCTCCCTCTCCAGAGAACCTCTGTTCAGCATATACTCAGGATTATTTATACAGCATTCATTTGAACAGATTTCCCAGTTCGTGACTGAAGGCAGAACTTGAGGTGTTCTGTTACTCTATCTAAACCCTCAGTTCTGCCAGATACATGTAATTATAAGAACCTCTTTACTTGTATATGAAATCAAATATAACTGTGTTCGTTTGCTATCCTACATGTAATATACTCAAATTCCAATTTATATCTTAAGATATAATTTCATAAACATTAAGTTCTATGTTTTGATAGGTGTTAAGAATAAGACAACTTCACATAGCACAGAGAAGTAAAAAATAAGTATTAAGCTCACAGCAAAATCTGAGTGCTTGAGCATGCTCAGCTAGTGCTCTGCTACTGAGCCGCAGCCCCAGCCCTCCAGAGAGAAAGCACTTAATTGAAGAAAGAACTTTTATTCCCACCTCCAAGCCTAGATTCTAGTTTTTCAACATCCATCACAATGTTTCAGCCAGGGAACTAAGACATAGTGGAGAAGTGTCGAGATCAGCTGGGACATCGCATGCTGAAAGCTTGGAAGGGCTTGAATCCACATAAAACCTTTGCAGCATGAGAGTCTTATTTACTAATGTACCTTGTACATTCTAGGTAAGTGCTGTTCTACTGAGCTACGTCCTCAGCACTCCCCTGATCCAAACCATTAGACATTGAGTCTAGCAGAAAGCAGCCCACGTGATAAAATATCTACAAGTTGACAAACGGGTCGAATCAGCATTATTGTCTGGACTCCAAAGCTACCATTTCTGCTCTTCTGAGAAATCACTTCCCTGTTGTCTCCAGATGCGTGGTCTCAACACTTGAGCACTACCCCCAGTTCGTAGGCTAGCAAGCTTTTGGGATCCACCTGCCTCCTCTACCTGCTGCTGGGGTTACAAGCACACAGGGTCAAGATCAACCTTTTGTATGAGTGCTGAGGATTTCAACTCTGGCTTTCTTGCTTTCACAACAAGCACTGTCAGCTACTGAGCCATCTCCAAACCCTAAAGTGTTCCTTAGTACATCATTATCCTCTGTTCTCATGCAGTGCTTTATTTTTCTTCTAGCACTTAGTTCTATCTGAGCTTACTGCATTTTATTTTCTTTTTTCTGGAAAAAAAGGTAAGTCTTTGGACAGACATAATTTTTCTTTATTGTTATATTAAGAATAGTACCTGACAAAAATATGTATTTCAAGAATATATTGCTGATAGAGAATAAATGTGAAATATTAGGTTTTTTGCCTCCAGAAAAAAAAATAATTATAAGGTGCAGTTTCTAACACAGAGACTTCCTGTTTCCAAAAACCTTTCCCTAAGGATGCATCTTAGCTCATTTCTTTCCCCATCTTATTGTGCTTCACTTTAGATTTATGACCTAGTAAACCTAGTAAACCTAGTATGACCTAGTAAATCATGTGGACCTGGATATTTATGGTTCTGTTTCTAGGAAAGCATTTTTATTTACTCAATTCTTTAATTCTTTCATGATGCTCATAATAAATATGCCTACCAAAGCCAATTCTTACAAACAACCATAATGCTGTATAATGATTGAATGAAATAGCTCACGTTTACAACATAAACTAGGATGTCTTCCATCAGCTAACTCTATGGCAGCAGCACAGGGTGTTAGGTGCTCGTCAACATGAAGCATGTACTGCTAATAGACTTTGGCAGTCCAAGAATAGGATGTTTAAATTAAAATTTAACAATATAGATACAGTGGCAGATATGCAAAAAGTTTATGTATATGGGCATATACTTGGGTGTATAAAATATATAAGCGTATATGTGTACATATGTATATAGATGTGTTTATGACCATAAACAGCTACCACTCTCTGCTTTCATCAGAGAAGCCTGTCTTTCCGCTGAACTGTGGTGAATGCTGAGACATGCCTGCACATAGTGCTGAGACAAAGTTACAGTTGCGTGCTTAACACTAAAGTAGACACTTAGACCATCTTCTCCAAGGCTCGGGGAGCACTGAAAATTGCAAACATTACAGAGAGAAGGGCTATAAAATATCATCTCCTGAGCAACACACAGTCACTGTAATCACAAACTCTCAACAACGGGATGGAGATGACTACACTGGGGCTGAACGTGACGGATCCATCAGCAGTCAGGTGTGGATGGTGTGCTGGTTTCAGGGAGAAATGTCCCCAACAGGCTTCAAGTATTTGAACAATCTGCCGCAGTTGGTGGCACTGTTTGCTGGAGGAGACAGGACTGGGGGCAAACTTTGAAAGTTCATAAGCCTTATTTGTTCCCACTTCCGGTTTCTCTCTCTGCTTCTTGTACCTGCTTGAAGATGTAAGCCCTCAGTTTTCTGACCTGGATGCCTTCTGTCATGCTTCATCACCCATGATGGACTCATCCCTCTGGAATGGTAGCCTAGTTAACTCTTTCTTCTATAAGTTTCCTTGGTCATGTTGTTTTATCACAGCAACAGAAAAGTAACTAATACAAATAGAGAAAGTGCCCTATCTTTTACTGTTGAAGTATTTCCTACAGATAGAGTCAGGGAAAGGAGGAATCATTGACTTCAATTATATACACACTGGCAACCCTACCAGGTTCCTGTGGAGAGTACCAATCCAATGGTCACACAAATGGATCTGGCTAAACTAAGTAGGTCGCCAAACCAAACCACAAGTCATGAACCTTGGAAAGGTACAGGTAGGAAAGAAAGGGGCTAGTGGGGTGAGAGGGAGATAAGAGGGAATGTGGGGTGTGAGTAATGAGCCTGCATGAAATTGCCAGAGAACTAATTTAAAAAAAAATTTTTTTTTAAAGATTTGGGCCAGGCGTAGTGGCATATACCTTTAATTCCAGCACTTGGGAGACAGAGGCACATGGATCTCTGTGAGTTCAAGGCCAGCCTCACCTACATAGCAAGTTCCAGGGCAGCTGGAGCTACAGAGATCCTGTCTGAAAAGGACAAAAAAAAAATTCATTCATTAATTAAACTCTCAGTTAACAAGTTAACAGTTCAAAAAAGAAATGCAATGCAATCACAAAGCAGAAATCCAGATGACAAATATAAACAGAGGCCATCACAGACAGAAAAGAATGAGTGAAAATGGGAAAACAACTAGATTCCTATAGAGCCAACCACAAATCTGCAAGATAGGAAGGAAATTAAAGAGAAAAATGGGTGAAATTCATTCAGCTGTGTACTCCACCATACACAATATTGGAGAGTCATTAAAGACACTGAATGCACATATTAAGTACTGTTATCTTGGAAAACTTTCTTCCAGAACACTAGTGGGCTATCTACTAATTACTACAAGAGTTGCTTTCATGGGATACAGATGTGAAGCCTTCAAGGACCAGAGTACGATGCATGGGTGCAGCTGAGCAGAGAAATGCACAGGAGTGAAATCATAGCCTAAGTGCTACCTACAAGATAGTGAGGGATAACTGCATGTCTCTTTCTCCCAACTTTAGTCACTAGATGTGTTAAATGCTACATTTGGAAAAAATGAGATTTTAAATATGTTGACCATGTAATATATAAGTAAACAAATAAGTGCACCATAATTTTATAAACAATTTAAACACTATGATAGTTTGATACGGTATTTAATAGCATTTAACCTTTGTCATTTTCTTCCTCAAATACCCTTTGACCTAGTCTCAAGAGAGGTTTGTAAATTACAATTAAGGGACAGTTCTCAAAGCATCTAACTCCGCAGAGCTGTCAAAGTCACCAGTATAAAGACCTTCTGAGAAACTCTCGTAGTCAGGGAAAATCATGATGTGAAATTTATATGTAATGCTGCATCCTGTCAGGATCCTAGAATGGAAAAGATGTTATTTGAGTTCTTAAGAAATATGAATGATACCTGTCTTTAGTTAATAATTTTTACTTGTTAATTATGGCATATGGACCATAATAAATTAAGATGCTAATTTTAGGATGAACTAACTATATTTTTTAAAAAAACATTTTATTTATTTTATTTATATATGAGTGTATTACCTGCATGTGTGCAAGTGCACCTGTGTCATGCAAAGCCTGCTGATGCCAGAAGAAGGCATTAGAGCCACTGGAACTGGAGATATAGATGGTTGTTAGCCATAGTATGGGTTCTGGGAATCAAACCTGGATCCTCTGCAAGAGCAGCCAGTGTTCTTAACCACTGTGTCATCTCTCTAGTATAACCATGATTTTTTTATAAGACCTAGGCATCTGGACTTGTGTCATTGGTTGTGTTTCTTTGTGTGGGAAGGTGATCTCATCTTTGTTGCATGGTTATTTGTATCTTTGCAAATGAGGTGGAAGAACTGGTCTCAGTTAACCTAGGGATAGGTACAACTTTTGACTTGAGGTCCCAGGGTTGACTCTCATGGTCCTGTATAGCTGCTAGGTAAAAAGGTTAGCTGATAGGTCAGGCTGGGAGAGGACAGATGTTGGGGAATAAGGATCTTAGTAACCTAGGCAGATCTGAGAACAAGGCAGGCCTAGGAAATCTTCCAGCAAGGCTCATGGCAGAGCTGAGTGGCTGTTGGTGGAACACAGGGATGTGTGGGAAAGGAAGCTCACCAGTACAGGTCTGGAAAAGTTTCTAGATCCACGGCTCCACAAGTGTCCTAACAAAGCCCAGGTGAGTCGCAGGGTGGTGTGAGAAAGAGAGTATACCAAGGTGGCTCTGGGAAAGCCCCCAGGAGCATGCAAGGGTCCCAGAAGAGCTGACATCACTGAGCACAGTCTGAACTATGAAATGCAGGGAAACTCTGCACTACTTCTACCACATTGGTAGGAATCTAAAATTATGCAGTTTTAATAATTAAAATTATAATCAGAAGCATACTGAAAAGAGTTTTTACTTTAAGGAGACATCTGGTTCTAAATAGACTATTTTGAATACTGAGGCCTGGGAAGTTAGCTCAGCAGGTAAAAGTGACTGCAGCACAAGCATAGGACCTGAGTTCAAATCCTCAGCACCCACAATAAAAGGGGAGTGCTGTGAGGGAAGAGATGAGAGCCTCCAACCTCACTCCAGCTTCAGTGACAGATGTCCCAAGTGAATAAGGCAGAGAGTGATAGATCAGGGCACCCAATATCCTCTGGCCTAGATGCATACATGTGTACGCACATACACGTGCGTATACTCTCTCTTCTCTCTCTCTCTCTCTCTCTCTCTCTCTCTCTCTCTCTCTCTCACACACACACACACACACACACACACATACAAACACATGCACACAAGAAAATCTTGAATGCCATTCTGATTATTACTGCAGGAATTCACTTTGGTGTGTCTAACATGATTTTAATATTATAGTGTATATATATAGTCAAAGACCTTAAGATTAAAATATTTGGAGCATTAGCAACATTCTACAAAGTTTTCTAAAAAGTAAAATTATTGATATTTTTCAACAATGCCTGCCTGTCATTATATTTTAGGTCATCTACATTATTTGGTTACGAACCAAAATATTTATTATATTGCAAAAAATTCATAGCAACCTGTGAATATAGAAGTTTTTTTATTAATGTTAAGTGATTTTATTTACATGTTTGATGTGTTCCTTGGAACACAGAATTCAGTGGGATAAGAACTGACACACTTTGAATACTCAGGTCCGATGTACCTTAACTATGTAGTATGATTTGGACGTGGTTTGTCCATAAAGGTTCATGTCTTAGAATCTTCATCCCTTATGTGGTGACATTCTGAGGCAGTGAGTCTTTAACCAGTAGACTAAAATACCAGACAAAAATATTATCAGGGGCACTGCTTTCAGAAGGTCTTGCCCAATGAGTTGGTTCCTATGAATATGGTTGTTGTAAAACAGCAAGTCAGACCTCTGAAATTTCCCTGACCTCTCCAAGCCATCCCCCTTATCATGATGCCAGTTAAATGAAGCCAGACACATGAAGCCCTCAACAGAGTCTGAAAACTTCCTGTGACCTGATTTTGATTTTCAGCCTCATAAACCATGAGCTAAATACCATTTCTTGAGCTATACAGCTTCAAGTATTTGTTTATAGCCATGAAGAGATGATTAATATACTACTCTAGGGTTTCATAGCTCTTTTAAGTAGCTCATTCCTCACCACACTCTAAATGTCCTATATATTGGAGAGACAGAATACAGGAGTGGACCATAGGTTAGCTCCTTTGAAACAGTATCTGATGAAGGATAGCTCTTCACTTGTGCATTTCACTACTCTATCCTCAGACATGAGAGGAGACGCAGGAAATACAGGACCCTCCTTAAATATGCATTGAATGGATGACCAAGTGATTAAAGTGATGTACTTGGCTGGAATTAAGATGAAACATTTGCCTGGAAAGCCCCATCATAAGCTCATTGCATGCTGGGTGAACCGTTAGCTATTCTAAAAGAGAGTCCCCAAAGGTCACATGTATACACAAGAGTTCACAGCTCCACAGTGTATGCCGTGAATGTAGTGGGAATCAAATAACTGAATTCCTCACTGTTCGTGAGATTGTAAACTAGGGTAACCACTGTGGAAATCAGTATGGAAAACTGTTAAAACTAAAGAAAAATCTACCATATGATCTGGTTATGCCACTCCTTGTCATATACTCAAATGACTCATACTGCTGCAGAGATATGTGGCAGTCCTGCTCGTTTCTGCTCTTTTTACAATAACTAAGAAATGGGAAAAATCTAAATGCCCTTCAACTGATGAATAATACTGCGAATATCATACATTTACACAATGGAATTCTCTTCTTAGTGGTAAAGAAACAGAAAATTATGAAGTTTGCAGGTAAATAGATGGAACTAGAAACTGTTTAAGTAACACAGACTCAGAAAAACAAATGATGTATATTCTCTCTCATTTTTGAATCTTAGCTCCAAATACTTAAATGTGAGTATATATCTTAATGTAACTACAGGACCCAGGAAAACGGAAAGGAGCCATGGGAAAAAGAGGAAGAAGAGCTTGAGAGAAGGGGAGAGTATGAGAGGCAGGTCTTATAATGCGATGAGGGAGAAGGGAGCAGGGCCAGCCTGCCTCTTCCCTCCAGGCTGAGCTGGATGGTGAGTGCGGATGACTGGAGAGAACCACACTGAGTTGGGAGTCTTGTCAAAGCAGAAACTCACTTTATTGCACTAGTCAGCAGCTTATATAGCCTTGGCAGGGGAGGCGGCGGGGGGAGGGGTGGCTTTTGGATGCATCATATGGGATGATAGACTTTAGGCCACCAGGAATTTACCATGTCAGCTGTAACTGGGTAGAGGCAATTTTAGATCAGGCTTCTGCTGAGTCACCTCTACGTGGAAGTGACAAGCTAGAGACCGGTGGCTAAACTTTAGCCAGGCACAAAAAAGTACTACAGGCCTCAGTGTCCTCCATGCCAAGTGTTCAAGGGTCCCAGAGGCCCAACATTATAAGAGGGAAATGAAGTAAAGGTGGGGTAGTTTAACTGGGAAGACATTAGGGAGCATTATACAGGGGGAGAAGAGAGATAAATAATGATTATATGGTATGAAAAACTAGAGGAAATGTGGGAAATATATTAGCTCAAAGTCCTACTAAAAAATACACATTATAAATATGTGTGTGTGTGTGTGTGTGTGTGTGTGTGTGTGCGCGCGCACGCGCAGTGAGGAGAAATCTTCCTTTGAGATCTTAGTCAGGGTCATTCAAGAGACTCCCAAAATAATAAAGATTATTGTCACAGCCCTTGATTGCCTCCAAGAACTTACAGCTAAGACTCTATTGCTGAAGACACAGGATACTTTGAACACAGTACTTGGAGCAATAGGGCCAAATTGACCTGGAAGCCTTCTCCCTGAAGACCAGATCTCATAGTATCAGAAGATAGTATGAGTTGCCAAGGGAGAAAACCAATCAATACTTCTATCCAGCTGTATAGACTAATAAACACTAAAGTGACTTGCCTAGCAAACTATCTCTACTAGTGTAGTGCCGGCACTTTTATTTTGGGAGTAATCAACAGGTGTCTAATTAGACTTAAGGCCTGCTCAATGGGAGGGACCTGATGTGTGGTTCTGTAAACACAACCAAATACACATGGTTGGAGAGGTCATAGGTCCTAGAGAAAAACATACTTTTGTCAAATCCATAGACCAATGTAATTTCTTACTCTATTCTAAATATGTATCTTTACAGAAAAGTGTACCTCTTACAATTCATCAGCAAAATGCAGAAAATAAGAGACTGCAGAGTACGAATCTCTGGATAGGACACCTATATCAAACCCCCTCCCCCTAGGGTTCAGGAACCATTGTGGAAGAAGGCCAGAAAGATTGTAAGAGCCAGAGGTGTGGAAGACCACATGGAAATAGTTTCCCAGACAGCTGGAAAATTACTCATATGAACTTACAACAATGGTAACAGCATGCACAAAACCCATGTATGCTCAAACTAGACAAAAACCCAGCATAGAAGGAGGGGAAATGGGTAAGGAGCCTGTAGTTAAAACTCCTGGGAGACCATACGATGTCCATCCCCTTCTCCCTTGGTCCCTATGAAAAACTGAGCTCTGATTTCACCAAACCAAAGTCTGAGAAACCAGTGAGTTTATTGGGCTTACTTATAGAGCATCATGTAAGGGTTTACTGACAGGAGTGTGAGTCCTCCCTTCCTAAAGCTGCACTGGAAAGTTTCCATGCAGGTGTAGATTATGACTTTCCCATAGCTACACGAAATGGCAGAAGAGCCTCCCCTCGTCTTCCTCAGTTTATATACTCCTAGCCCTTCCCCCACATGCAATTAGGACCAACTGGTTGGTTGGGAGGTGTGGCAGACTCTCTCTGCTCTCCTTTCTTGTTGAGAGTAACATTCACCAAGTTTAGCTCTGATGATCTTATGCAAGCAGTAAAAGCAAGCTTGGGAAGATGGTATCTGTCCATGGTCTGCTTGTTGGAGGATAGTCCTATGCCACAAAGCCCTAATTTTAACTGAGAAACCATTGGCAATGGATGATTACTGAACTCACACAGAGGGACATATTGGAACACAAATTTGACTCACTAGGGCTTAACATACATGACAGAATGCATGCAATGTTGTGAGGGGCAGGGGAGCTATAAGGGAATGCAGAATGGGAAGAGAATCTAAATATGATCAAGGTGTATTATATGAAATTCACAAAAAATCAATAATTAATAATAACTGAATTCCTTATAAGCTTATTAATGCGTTTAAGCAAGTTGAGACAAAATTTGATATTTTCCTTGGCTTTCATTGCCATGAACAAACTACTCTGCCTAGAGGGCTTATGTAAATGAGAGCTATGAGTTTATAACGTATGCACACTTCTATTTTTCAAAACTTGATTAGATCCATTTGTTATATGCTTTCCTGTTTACTATATTATATGGGTTTTATGGTGACACTAACCCAAGGACAAACACATAATGCAACTTCATGCTATCAAATGACTTCATTTACAAACAGCTTAAAGGGTAGCATGAACGAAGAATCCCTAGAGGCAGACATATTTTGAAGCAAGACTATATAATTACCAATGGGTATGAGATAAACAGTTTCTTTGCTATATATCAAGCAACAGAAAAGTAAATGCTGTCTGGAAGTTCCATTTTATTATACAATATATTTCTGTGGGAGGTCAGAAATAGATTGTAAATATAGAGCCAGATGCAGATACTCTGTCCATGGAATTTTCGTTACTGTGAAATCACTGGTTTAATACTTGTATATTTAAAAAAATCATCGCAAAAACCTTTATAGCATTAAAAGTCAGTCATTTTTAAATCCCCTTCCTTGTCCTTTTTTTTACAAAGCAAATTTGAAACATAGTACATAATTCAGATTACAAATAGCTAAATCATAATTAAAGATATTTAAAATAAATATATAGCTATAAGATTGTTTGCCTCCAAAATGCTAATTTATTGTCACTGTATTTTTTTAATTTTTTTTTCTAGAATCAAGAAATTAAATTCAGGTAGTTTACTCTTTTTTAAAGATTTGTTTTATTATTTACTTATTTGTGTGTGTGTGTGTGTGTATGTGTATGTGTGTGTGTGTGTGTGTCTGTGTCTGTGTCTGTGTGTCTGTGTAAGTGTATGTTCACATGTCTGTGCACATGCCCTCAGGGACCAGAAGAGGATGCCAGATCCCTTGGGGCTAGAGTTTCAGGTGATTCTGAGATGCCTGACAAGTCTTCTGGAAAAGGAGCAAGTGCTTTTAACCAGGGATCCAACACTCCAGCCCCCAAGTTTATTCTTAAAACACATTAGGATAAGTATGCTGAGTAGAGGTTAAAATGGAAAGGATTACACTGTGCCAAAATGAACACATTTTTCTCTTAAAACTTTGGTTTCTTTTTGTTTTAAGTTTTTTTTGTTTTTTGTTTTTTTTTTTTTCCTGTGCGTGTGCTTATGAAGGGTGGGTATGTGAATGTTTGCGTGTGTGGATGCAGGTGTCAATGTTCATGTGTATGGAGCCCTGTAACTGTTGTCTGTTGTCTTCCTTGATCACTCTAGATGTTATTTATTGAAACAGGGGCTCTTGTTGAACCTGGGCTTACCAATTCCAGCTACCATAGCCAGACAGCTTGCTTTGGATATCTCCTGTCTCTACCATGGAGTCTGGGATTACAGGTGGCCACCCCTGCCTATCTGGCTTCTAATGTGTTAGATCCAAACATATCCACTAAGTCATCTCCCCAGTTTAAAAAATGGATACCCTGTTGCCTACATTTTGTTTGTACTAGCTAAAAGGGGATTTTCTTCCTTAGTTTTTCTGTATTAAAATCCAGTATGATCAGTTTCCCTGCCTTATTTATTTCCTTCCTTTTATTAACTTTGACCAGATGCCTTGCATTGACTAAAATGATTCTGTATGCTCCCCTTCCACTCATTTAAAATTTCAATTGTTTATGATGGACCTGAGTGCAAGGAGCAAACCTGTCGCAGCTCATCATTCCTAGGGATCTAAAGCAGACCTTTGTTTCCTACCTTCGTGTCTGTTAATTTTGTATCCATCAATCTGTAGGCACATTCTGATGGCATCAAAAGAAGACTATTTTTTTTCCTGATTGGCTAAAAATAGAGAAGCTGTTATTGAAAAAATAGTAAAATTTACAATATTTAAAAAGATAGCAGGTATACCAGACAACTAAATAGATATCCACAGATCTCAGATAAGTGTTAGGAATTCAGCAAAAGAACATTCATTGGGCAGAACATGAGGAGCAGAGGCAGAGAGGCATCTGTTTAGTACCCTCATGCGTCTCCTTTCTGAGTAGCTTTTCTGTACTATGTATTGCTATGGGAATGCCTTAATTCCATGCTCTGATAGAATGTGGAAAATCTATGTGTTTAGCAGCAGTCAGCATTCCTGAGAACAACCACAGAAAGATAGCAGTCAGTATTATCAGAATTCATAATCGCTTCCATTTTGTTTACTTTAAGTTCTGATATTTAATCTTCTTGATCTTCACGTCAAACACTGAACAGAGACATTTTGAAAAAGAGACCATGAGGTGAGGAAAGATTGAACAGTTGACTAAGCACAGAGTAAAGAAAGAGTGGTAAAACTAGAACTTGGAACACTTCAGTTTCAGTCTAAGACCCAAGCTTTTCTGTTTCTAATCAGTAAGTGTTGCTCAGATGTAAGTCTTCAAATCTTGGTCTGCAATGCTGTAGTGCCCACCTGTAGCTAAGGGAGACAACCAGTTATTGTTCTAAAATGATGGATAAATTTGTTTTCTCCCCCTATCTAGAAGCCTTTGAGAGGGAAATGACACTGATTCTAGCCACTCCAACAGCTACCAAAGTGACTGAAAACAAATCCTGAGTTCATAACTCTCAAGTCCAGCCTTGACAAAATGAGGAGAAACCCAATAGAGGGATGGTTTTGGAAGCTCTCGTCAAGAAATTCCAATGGACTCTGATATGAACATTTGAAATTTGCCCTGTTCTGACTTTTTTCTGGTTCCCTGTCTAGAACTTCTAATTCTAACTACTCTTGCCTTTACTTCTTCATATCCCCTAGGCGCCAGTCAAGGACTTTCTTTCCTCCCTACAGTTAAGAGTTATGCAATTTGGGAGTCTTTTAGATAGACCCACTGAAGGGGTATCCCAATTGCTTCACCCTGCATCCCTGTTCAGCATGGAAGAAGCCAGAGTGGTCTATGTCCCAATTCCTTATTGGAAATTTAGATAACTTTTCAGAGGATGGTATAATAAGAATAGGAGGTAGGAATTGGTTAAGCAGTTAAGGTAAAAAGACTCCAAAGAAAACTAGCCAGTTTCTTGACTAAAAATCAAAATGTCCTTGGAACTTTTAGCAACATTCTGTTACAAAGGCCAAAAATGTCCAAAGTATTTGTGAGCTCTTCTCTAATCCCTAAAAGATTTTAAGTTTACCTCTTCAGAGGGAAAAATGTTAGAGTAACAAAAAGCCCCATAAAAGGGCTCAGAAGAGGGAGTGGAAAGACTGTAAGAGCCAGGGAAGAGAGGGAAGACCATATGGAAACAGAGTCCTATAAGCTCCTGGGACCCTGCTCATATGATTCTATGGCAATGGTGTCAGGGGACACAAGTCCCATGCAAACTCAGGCAGACAAAATCCCTGCATAAAACTGGGGAAATGAACAGCAGATCCCAAACTTAGCTGAAAAACTATTGGCAACTGATGACTGCTAGGTGAGGAAGAGATGATCTTCCTAAAACAAGTGACTCTAGATAGGCTGACTAGACCTCAGTGGATGGACTGGGGAATGTCAGAGGACACAGGCTTGACACATTGGGCCTTAACACAAATAACAAAGGGTGTGGGTTCCTGTCGTAGGGAGCTATGGGAGAGTGCCAGTGGGGATGGGAGTATAAAGATGATTAAGATTGTTTGAGATATTCTGTATAAAATACACAAAAATTCAATAAAAATAAATTTAAAGAAATAAAGATTTCTTTTAAAAAGAGACCCAAGCTGTTTTTATTGAGCTTTTAAAATTTCATACAATATTTCCCACTCATATCCAGTCCCGCTCCCCCATTTATGCCCCCTCCCACCAGACCCTACACGCTCTGCCATACATGCTGAGTCATTTTCATTCAGGTGTTTGTACCCAAATGTCCTTCACTGCAAATGAGTCTAGTCAGCCCATCCAGTGGTCATATGCAAGTCACACTCACTCTCACCCAGCATTAACCAGTCTATTGCTAACCCACCACCTATTTTTCACCTCCCCTTTGAGCCCTTGTTTGATTGAGATGACATGAGGCCTGTGTTGGATGCCACCGCTGCCTTAGGCACACAATGAGCAAGCCTCCATTGGCCTGGAAGCCTCCACCTTGTATGCTCATGAACCAGCCCTGGCTCTTACAATCTTTCCACCTCCTCTTCCTCCATGGTCCATGAGCCATGGATGGGTGAGGTTCCATACAGGAGTCTCATCCTACACTCTACAGTCTGTTATTTGCTAAAACTTGGCCAGTTGAGGCCTTCTGTGCTTATCTCACTATTTCACTGGTGAGGTTGAGGGGTGTATTAACCCTCTGTCTATCTTTTATTCTTCTATGTTCCATGAGCCTGGATTGTAGAGATGTGACTCCAAATGTGTCATCTAGTACTGGGCATCCCCCAGGTTCATGTCCTCTGTGCCTGACCAGATGTGAAATTCTGCAGCAGCCTCTATCTATTGCAAAAGAAACTTCTTTGATGAGTGCTATACAGCGTATTATTCACTCTAAGGGAGTTCTCCTCTATCTCATGTCACATCCCCTTCCAAGCAGCTCCCAGGTATACGTATGCATTAATGTCAGACACTCTTTGTGCATTTCTCATAGGGTTTCTGGGACATCACTTTTCCCTCTAGGTTTCCTAGCCCCACGAGATTCACTCATCGCTACTCTTTTTTCTCCCATCTGTCCTCCCCTTCCTAGTCACAGTGCCCCCACCATTCCCATCCTCCCCCCAATACCTCCCAATTCCCACCATCCTTCTGCTCCCAACTTCCCTCGCTCCCATACACTACCATTCTTTGCATGGCCCTCCCTCCTCTCCTCCCTGCTAATTACCCACAATTTTTCAACCTCCCTCAGATTTCATTTTCAGAACTATAATGTCTAGATAGAGGATGTCATCCACAATCTAGGAATCTTCACAGCACTGAAATCACATCAAAACTCGCGGAGTAGTGTATTCTGGGTTACAACGGCAGCTATGCCACTCACTAGATGTGTGCACACTGAGCTAATTACTTAACCATTTTCCACCTCAGTTCTCTCATCTACAAAAGGAAATAAAGTATTATTTTCTTTTGTAACTGTTTCTGGACATTAACTTAATTGATGTAAGCAAAGTGCTTATATGTACTAACTACAATAATATTCAGTGTGTATGTGGGAAATCAGCAAATATCAGTTACTATAATTCTTTTTCTGTACTTTTTTACTGATTGGGACAGACTTTTAGTGACCGATTCACTTTTAAGACCTATTGATTCTACTTGTACCACAAATTTAGTTCTTATATGTGTGTAACCTACAGACCTATTATATCCTGGCTACCGTCTCTTCATGTGTCTTTCATGTCCATGCTTCTCTGTACTTTTTAAGCCTGTCATTATTTCTTAGTCTTCATATTTTCACTTTCTTCTTTTTCCTTCAGCTAAAATGTTCAAAAGTGACTCAAAATTTATATTACAGTTTTGCAAGATTTTTCCCTACAGCTCTCCTACCCTACAACTCCTGCTGTTCAATCAGCTTTTTGCAGTGTTGTATTCTTACTGTTGTTTTGAAGTATCAAGGCAATGTCTAGCATAATGGTAACACAGACAAGCAATGCACAGATGCTACCTAAGTGACTTATTCTCTTCTACCATAATTCTGGAGCTTCACATCCACTATTTGGAGTAAGTAGGAAACAGAGGAAGAATCCCTCTAATTTTTTTTACTCTTTTATTTTCTGTGCTATTTTGGGATTCAGCCTTTGAGACAAGATCATTGTTATGTTGCATAATATAAGGCATTATACCATTTATATATACTTCATTTTCACTCATTTTGGGAAACACTTGCTTTGTTTTGTGTGAACTTGTTCCAGCCCCACATATCTCTTTTTCATTGTCCTTTTGGATGAATTACAAATGACCATGAACATTTTCTGAGCTGTAATCCAGCACCATGGTACAGTGGCTTTTCCTGACCACTATATTGTTATAAACAATATCTCACATCATAATTTTCCCTTAAATGACATCACAGGATTTTCTGTCCAAACTATGAATATCTTTGGAAGAGGGAGGTAACCAGAAGTGAAAATAGATGTAGGAAAATTATATACTATACTTGGTATAATCTGTAGTCAGCATATTTTGAGCCAACATCTGTCCCTCAGATGTAATAATAGATCTCTATGGATTTTTAATGATTAGGTATTCAAGCACAAAATACTTTGAAACAATGAACTTAAAATCAAAACCCTTTAAAATTCTATAAAATGTACAATGTTTACTTAAAATGTGATAGCATATTGTGATTTTAATTTCAAAAGGTAATGGAGGGGCTGTGGAGATAGTTCAGTTGATAAAGCACTTACTAAGCAAGTATGTGGACCTGATTTCAAGCCCCAGAACCCATATTTAAAAAGTCAAAAATGGGCTGGGAAGATAGCTCAGTCAGTAAAATATTTGCCTTGCAAGCAAGAGGATGTGATTTTGATCCCCAGAACCCATGTAAAAAGCCAGTTTCAGCAGCCCACACCTGTAATCCCAGGGCTGTAGAATGAGAGACAGGAGGATCCCTGGGGCTTGCTGACAAGATAGTCTAGCTGAACTGATGAACTCCCAGTTCAGTGAGAGAACTTTTCTCAAAAAATAAAGTGGAATGTAGCTTAAGAAGATATCCAACTTTGACCTTTGGACACTTGTGCAAATGCACCTGCACAAACATGTGCATACACATGCACATATACACACATAGACGGTAATAGAAGTATATCCAATGTTCCTCTAGGTGACTTATGTACCATATCAAAAATATCTTCCAGTATAGGTAATTTCTTTATGGATAAGACCATTCAGAATAGTGGAATAGGTGATTCCAGGAATCTTGGCCAACATCATAATGTTATCCCAGGGAAAACATGAGAGTGGGGAAGGGCTCAGCAGGCTCCACCGTCCCAGGCCATATGAAGCCTGGTCCTTGCATCAGAGGCATCAGCATCTCTTTTTGACCAGTATACCTTCAATTTGAGCATGCTTGTCATTCAACCTTAATGAAGGAGGGCTGGGGTGGGCTGAGAGTCTGCGTTTCTAAGAAGCTCCCAGATAAACAGGCTAATGACTCATGGTTCACACTTTAGTAGTGAGGATTCTAGAAAATCCAGGGTAAAGGTTCTGGGTATTGCACCTTGTCAAGCAGCCCCAAACGATGTTATCTTTAGGGCAGTACCAATGTCAATGTGGATCTGTATGAAGTATTTCAAAAATAGTATTTGTTGGTGATGTCATAAAATAAAACTCGAAAACAAAACCTTCTTATGACAATATAATTATAATGGATACAGTTTCCTAAAGCTTTAAAAACACAGTGAGTTTTATCAGACTATTGAAGGAAAAGCATTTATTCATGGAAAAATTATGAAGTCCTTTAATTCAGTATTTAATTTCATAGACTAATCTTGCTCGTGAGCAAAATTTTTATGAATTCTTGAAGAACTTGAAAAGAAGCACTTGTTTTTAATTGTGTCTGAGCATCCTAAAGTCTTTGTTCACAAGAGAAAACAGTAAAATGAAGATGTTTGGCAATTATAGTCAAAATTTTTGAAATATCTCTCTTAATCCATGAAGAATGTGCTACTATTTTGATGTTTCTAGTCCCTCTTCTAAATGAAAAAGTTGCTTTTAGTGCCTGATTGATTTAATATCTGGTAAGCTGAGAAGATCCTGCTGGGACCGTGTTTCACAAAAAGAATATGTCTATATTGCTAAAATACTTGTAAAGTATTTATGCATAGACATTTAGAGCTTTTAGGATTGCTTGAGTCCTTGACTGTCACACATTTATTTTATAAAGGAGATGTTTTTAAAAACCCTGTAAAGTTAGATGATTTATCTGAAGTCTCACGTAGCCAGGCAGTGCTAGAACTAAGACTAGTGTTCAGATTTCTTGATGTCTAAAGCTATTTTTATAATAGTTTACTTTTCAACGTTTTCATTTGTGTTCCCATTTTTAAAAGCCCAGATCATGATCATGATGTGTATAACCTAAGAAAATTCACACCATAATTATTTTCTCAATTTGTGTTGCTTTCATTTAAATAGTATTAAAGCAACTTAATGTAACATTAATTATGAAAAAAACAAACTGTGATAGGAAATTGAGAGTTCATTCAAAAGAACTTATCTTCAAAACTTAGAGGGCAGAGGAGTCAAGAGGAAAAATAAAATAAAAATCCTAAATATTTATTTGAAATACAAATGTTTTTGAGGGCTACAGCTGAAGTCATGTTTATATTATGATGATTCTGGATCCTCAAATGCCTCTTATGACAGGAAATCTAGCCTTTCTCCAAGTCTCAAATGATTTCTGAGGACTCCAGCATCACCTGCCATCTCTTGTGAATCCTTTCCTTCCCTCATGGTCACCTAACATGACCAAACACAGAGAAACCAGGTATACTTCATGAAGTCAAATTTAAGTGATTCTCACAGCCTCCACTTACAGTTAAAACATTCTCCACTTTCAAAGTCACACCCTTGCTAAAGTTTAGGGAGTTCCGATCTCTGCTGCAAGACCATAAGCTCAGAAACAGCCGTGGAACTGAAGCTGTATGCAGGTTCAAAATGAAAGATATCAAGAGACCAAGGCAATGTTATGCAAAATCTTTTCTCAATATAGCTGCTCATTTTTGGAGAAAGGACTCCACCCAGGGTTTTATTTCTTGGTGACCCTGCACCAAAAAATCATTGCTGTGAGCTTTAGCTAGGGTAGCTTTTAAAGAACAGATTTATTTCTAAGTCAGATTGCTTTACATCTTTTCAACCCTGACCATAATCATAGGTCAGCAGAAAGTATACATCATGCTTAAATTCAGCCTTCTCTTAGACAATGTTTGGTCAGCAGTGTAGTCTCTTTTCCATACTGAAGTGTCTTCTGCACATGGACAAGCCTGCTGGCCTTCCTTGCTAGGAAGCCTGAATGTCACCCTGGTGTTCAGGACATTTTTCATATGGTAATTTTGATTCCTAAGAAGAAACAATTTTAGTTCCAGCCCCATTTCTCCTGCAGTAGGATGTCCCGCTGGTTTTCAGCATAATTTTGGTCATGAATACCCTTGACAGAGAGGCACTGCCTAAAAGCATAATCCCTCCAGTATATAAAATCTAGGCTTCAGATATATCCAGGTGTCCTGAGATACTCTTCAAAAAATTCATGAATCCAGGTGAGTAGCATTTCTTTCTGCCCTGCGGTAGCACTAACTGCTCTACCATGCTCCTCTCTCCAGTGTGAGGTAAGAGCCACTTCCTAGTGCTCCCTGTCCGTTCTTTCTCATTCTTTCCATGTCAGCTTCTCAGGTCTTCCATTAGGTATATATCTGGGCTGAATTTCTCTGTCTTAGACTCTGAATGATGTGTTTGTTAGTCTCTTGAATGGACTCCTAAAATATCCAGTGTTTCTAGGCTAATCTGTTCATGGACTAAAGAGGTATCTATTTAAAGCAGGAGCACAATTACATTCCACCACTGCAGCTGTATTTTTCTGTGGTTTGTATATCAAATTCTCTTGACTTACCCCCTTTGGCCAAGCCACAAGAACTCCACTTTATCAGCATCATCCATACAATGTATAAGTGGAAAGGCAGGAGTGATTTAACAGAAACACCCAAAGTTAGGAATAAAAGTACCTTGAAGTGTCAGTGTCACATGTTAGCTGAGTGACTTGAAATGACAGTTTGCTGTGTCATGATTCTGCCTGTGACAAATTTAAAATCAAGGTATCAGCAGATACAAGCTTCCTGTGGAGACTTTGAAGGAGAACCTGTCCACTGTTTACTCCTCTGTCACATGGTTCTGCAAGTCCTTGTACTTCAGCTGGTGGATGCACAACTCCTATCCCTGTCTCGATGGTCACATGTAATTCTCTCTGTGTAACTGAGCGTCCAAATTTTACCTCTTATTAAAGTGGTAGTCATTGGACTGAGTCTACCTTAACCTGTGTGTCCTCATTTTAACCTGACAATGGCAAAGGCCTGAATAAGGCCACATTATATGTCACAGTGGACATGAATTTGGGGGGAGGTGGCATTCTCCAACTCAGTTGAATTAGAAGCTAAGGTTGCATTTGCATTACAATTGATCTCGGTAATTAAAACTAACTTCAAGCCAGGAAAGATGGCAAACACCTTTATTCCCAGCCCTGGAAGGCAGAGGCAGATGGAATGGAATTCTACAAAATGAAGGCCAGCCTGCTCTACATATTGAGTTCCAGGCTAGCTGGAGCTACAAAGAGACCCTATCTCAAAAAAAAAAGAATTTTATTCATGAAACTTTCTGAAAAAAGCAATTGTGAGGTATACTTAGTCAATCAGCACACAGCCGTTAATTGAATATTTCAATAGTATACCCATGGACTGGCTGTATAAAGTATGTTGGGAATATTAAACATATAAAAGAAAAAGGGAACAGCAAAGAGAACAAGTATACTTTTCTTACATTAATCTCTTGTTAATCTTGAGGGTAAAAATCTTAAGTGGAATTTTAAAACTTTGCATTGACCAAAGAGCAAATATCTTATATCAAACAGTCAAAAAGAATATCTGAAGTGGGAAGTAAAAGGAACGAAACTTTCTTAGTATTTTTCCTCTGAAGATTCTTTGCTCCTATTTGAAAGTGAGTGTTTATTTTCAAAGTTACTTTTGTAACATTCAAAAATGATTTGCTTAACTCTACTAAATATCATTAGTTTCTTTTGCATCTTAAACTTTCATGTTATTGTTTTTAAAAATGGAAAACATTTTTGTCTAGAGTTAAATTTCATGTTTATATTTAAAAAAGTAAAACTCCTTCAAGTGTATAGTCTTGAAGGCTTTTCCTGTTCAAACTGTATTTAAATGTAAGGATGAAAATTTATAATCAACATCATTTATGTTATCCCTCTCTTTCCTTCCATAATGATGACTATGGAAGGCAGTGGCAAAGAGCAATGATCCATCCATGTTCTCTAGCTTTTAGCACTTGCTATACAAATATTCTGGTAATCACCTTGCGAAAACACTGATTTCCTTGACCATTGACATATAGATCTAAATACATGTAGATCTATCGTCCTACAGAGCTTTATAGATTAGGATCAAAGAATGTAAACAGGAAGAAACAACCATAGAAGGGAGATGGTCCTGTGAAGATAGCAGCAGATGGAGAATTCCATCTACAAGCTAAAGAACGCTTATAAAAGACAGAATCCCAGAGAAGTCAGGAAAGGTTTGTCTCTAGAGCCTTTGGAGGGAAGACAATGCCATAAAACCTTTTTTTAAGTCTTCTTAACTCTAGAACAGTGGGAAAAATCATTCTCTGTTATTTCAAATTATCCAGTTTGCTACAGCCCGGCATACTCCTAGGAATCTACATAGGAGAAATAAAAGCATATGTCAACACAAAGGCTGGTACATAACTGGGTAAAACGCTTTTGTTTGTAATAGTCCAAAACTAGACTAGGCAAATTTCTACCAATAAGGTGAATGGATAAACAAACTTTGTTGTGGACATGCACTGGAATATTATTAAGAAATACAAAATGTATAAATTGTGAAGATTTGTGACCTTTCCAGCCATGTGTATTTGGCTATGTTTACAGTACCACACATGAATTTCTTCCCATTGAGTTGGCTTTAAATACAATTAGGTAGCTATTGATTAACTCCTGAGATAAAAGTGCTACTATTGCACCAATGTCATTTACTGTGCCAGTCATTGATGTGGTTATTAGGCCTTGAATCTGGAGTTGGATCATCAACTGATGTTGTCCCTAG
>NW_008357164.1:1902907-1912210 GCF_000622305.1 Nannospalax galili
ATGTTTACAGTACCACACATGAATTTCTTCCCAATTAGGTAGCGGTTGATTAGCTTCCAATTAGGTAGCTGTTGATTACCCCCAAGATAAAAACGCCGCTTCTGAACCAATGTTATATCATGTTGTTTGCTGTGTCAGTCATTGATTTGTTTATTAGGCCTTAAAGCTAGAGTTGGACCATTGACTGATGTTCTTCCTTAGCAACTTGCCTACTAGTGCTCTCCAAAGCTATGAGAGCTAGCCTTCAGGGGAGGTGGCTTCCAGGTCAGTTCCAGCTCCATTGCTCCAAATCCTATGGTTTGTCTTTGGTGATAGGGTCTTACCTTAAAGTTCTGGGAGGCAATCAAGGACTGTGGCATTAACCTGTGTGATTTTGGGAGTTTCTTGGACTACCCTGGCCAACAACTCAAAGGAAGGTTTCTCCTGTCTGTCACTGTTTCTTGTTACATAGCCTTCAGCTATACACATGGACTCACATAGAGATATTGTATGTGTATTTTGTCATCAGGTTTTTGAACTAATATTATTCCCTCTGGATTTTTACACTAGCTAGGCCAATCTATAATGCAACCTGTACACCTAAGACTTACAGAACACAGAAAAAGGGGTAAAGAGAACTCTAATGTATCTCTCAATTCTCATCAATCTCTCTCATCTCCCTCATTCAAAAGAGGGTCAGGAACCCAAAAGGTCACAAACAGCCAAAGCATATAGAATAAGAGTTTGCAGAGTGTGAGTTCTTGGACAGGACTCCTATATTAAAATCCACCACGCAGGGCTCAGGGACCATTGCAGAAGAGGGGGCAGAAAGATTGTAAGAGCCAGGAAGAAGATGCATAAACATATGGTAATGGATTCCTATGAGCTCCTGGGACTTTGAACCTGCAGCAATGGTATCAGCATGCACATGACCAATGTAAACTCAAGCAGACAAACACCCAGCACAGAACTGTAGATATGGGCAGAAGGCCCCAATCTTAGTCAAAGACCTATTATTGGCAGCCGATTTTTTCTAGGTGAGGAAGAACTGATCTTCTAAAAGAAGGCACTCTAGATAGGCCTACTAGACCTCAGTGGATGAACTTGCATTGAGGGATGTCTGGGGACACTAACTTGACACGATAGACCTTAACACAAATGACAGAATGTATAAATTCCAGTGAGGGGCTATAGGGCTATGGAAGGGTGCTAAGGAGGAAGGGAGGATAAAAATGATTAAGATGTTCTGTGTGAAGTACACAAAAATTCAATTAAAAATTATGTAAGACACTAGACAACTCAAAATAATCTATGATGACATAAAATATATCAGTTGTTGCCTGAGGGGACATAGGGAATTTGAAAAAGTTTATGAGGAAGCACTAAGTGATGTGAAGAGACAGTTCTGGGGGAAGGGAAAGTTCATTATCTTACTTGGGGAAATGATTTATGGCTATTCATATGTGCCAGAGGTTGTTAAATATTTTACAACATGTTGTTTACTGTATGTTAACTATCCTTCAATAAAGCTGAAACAATTAATTCACTGGAATCAATGCTGTGAGAAGAGAATCCTGAAATATTTTATGGATGTGTTGGGGAGGGACTTAATCCAGGATAACTTTGAGATGAATAAAAATGACACTTAGAGAAGACACCATGTATTAACACTAAAGGAAGAAGGTACATCTACAGAAGGGGAATTTATCAGCTGGGATAAAATCCTGGCATGAGAAAGTAAAACGTATAAATTAAAAGTGACAGATATCTTGGAAGGACTTCTACAAGCTGAAGTATTTCTTGAAAGCTGGTGAAAAGCAGGTAAAGAGAGAGTCAGGGAGTTAAATCTGAGAAGAAAACTGGAGGGTTGAAAGAGATCCACACTGCATTTTCATAAATGAAATTTCTCTAGAGAATTATGGGGAGCTTTGGAGAGCTTTACTTTGTGATGTGGTCTATGCTATTGTTTTAAAACAAGTTTGAGTGAGGAGCAAAGAAAATATATAGCTTACTAGTCATAAAAATACAAGAGTTTTGGAGGGAAAATATTCAACCCATTCTCACATCAATTATGATTTAACTTTTTGTTTATATTCAGCACAACTCTTTGAAATCGCTATATTTATTTTAGTACATTCTACAGCAGATTGGAGTCATCTTTTCACAAATTTCAACATTAGCTGGTGTCCTAAAAAAACATTGTTTAATGTGAATGGTGTTCGGTAGTCTAGTTTTTAAAGACATTATTTTATTTTCTTTAAATTTAAAAATGCCTATGACAAAATTACAAATGTCACAATTTTGAAGCTCTACTATAAGAAAAAGCTAAAATTGTGTAGAAAAAGAATGATTCTTATAAACCCATTATGTTCAAACTATTGCTTAGCTATTCCTTTGCTTGCCTTCCTCTATAAAATGTCGATATTTATTATATATCCTTCCTCACTTTCCAATATATACAAAAATAGAAACAAATCTAGAAAATCTGAATGCCATTTCCATTTATACAAATTAGGGTGGTGTGTGTGTGTGTGTATGTGTGTGTGTGTGTGTGTGTAGCTTGATTTTGCTTACTTAGCAATACCTCATGGGCATTAGTCTGCCCTGTGCATTTCTACTGTTACCAAAAAATGATGGAAAAGCCAGCCCTAAGGCATGGTGGTGCACACCTTTAATCACAGTCTCAGGAGGTAGATGCAGGTGGATTTCTCTGAAACTGAGAATAAAGTGGTGGATCTTTGTGACTTGAAGGTCAACCTGGTCTATGTAGTAAGTTTCAGGCCAGCCAGGGCTATGCAGTAAAATTGTCTCAAAAAAATAAAAAATCCAGCTCTTGTTTTCCTTAAGAATTACAGGCTCTGAGGTTTGGATGACTAAAGCTTAAGCTTCCTCCCAGATGTGGCCTTTTTCTATTACATATAAAATCAGCCAACTCCATATGGGGAAGTCCAAAGTAAATTTCTGTTTTGAATAATCAAAGGAAAATGCCCTTCCCATTTTTAAAGTATTGTATTGAAAACTCATTTATTGAGGTGGGTTTACATAAACCTAGTGAAATTATTGCTGAGTAGGCACCCTCTCATACTTAAAATTTTCCAGGCCATTCTTTCCAAAGTTGAAGATAAAAATTCCTTCAGTTGATACTGTTGTAAGATGCAGGCAGGGCTTTGAGTCTTCCTCTTAATAAACTTGAGCCCTCTATATTTCCAAGGCAGTGTGTTAAGAAAAATAAATACTAAAAAATGTGTTGAAGGCACATACAAATCCCATAATTCCAAGTGTGGAACAACAAATCACAAAGTAATTTTATTCCTGTCCTTAGCCAACCAAGTTACATTATGCTAGGAAGAAAATGACTACTTAGGTTTTAGTCATATGTGTACATGATGAATTAGCAGATGCACGTTTGAAAGTATGTCTTTTTTTGCAGTAGATAAGAGACAGACATAACTCCGCCCTGTATCCCAACATCTGGGAGATCAAAGAAAGAAAATCTTGAGTTAAAAACTGGACTACATAGCAAGACTTTTGTATCAAAAAACAAGAAAGCAAACAACAATGGAATGATACATAGCTAGGTGAATCAAGCCAGTCCAAGTGTCGAAAAAAATTCAGTATTATTCAAAACTAAACTTCCAGAGCTATGAGTAATGTTAATGGAACATCGCCACTGAATTGGAATAAAGGGGATCAAGTCAATGGCAAATCTTTTGTCTTATGAAACAATTTTGCTTTGAGATCATCCATGAAATCTCAAAAATAAGAGAAATACTTTCCAGTTGAATAAAATGATTTTATCTTATTTCCTTTTGGCTATATTAGATCTAGAAATCTGTGCTAACTAAAGTCCTACAGTTGTAATGAACACTAAAGTATCTCTGGTAACTCAAAGGATGGAAAGGATTTATGTTAAGGGAAGGAAGGCAAATATTTTAGCCATATAGTAGCTTTACAGACTCACAAGAGGGTCAACGGCTAGACCTCTTGATCAAAAGAGTAACTATGCAGTGACTACAGTTGTAACTAAGCCTCCTAGAAGGAAAATGTTATAGGCTTAGGTTTACTGCATTTTAAATATAAATATTTTCAAGACCAGGGTTTTTCTTGTGTCCTAATGTGGTATTTTTCCATGCTAGTGACTGACCTCTCTCATTCTAAATTTTCAAATCTGTTTACATTCTGCTCTCAAAATGTACCCGGAGGTTCTTCCCCGTTTCACTCTTGATCTCAATTTTAAATTTTCAAGAGGGGCTGAACACCCAAATTTTTGTTTGAAGAGTCTTGGAATCATATAGTCTTCTGCATTAGTGGACAGATTAGATTCCATTGTGTCAGGTGGCCAAAGCTTCTTCAGAAGTCAAAGTAAGGATCATGATGGCCTGTGTCAAATACAACCACACATTCCAAGAGATGTGGCGAGATCGCTACAGGCAGTTAAGTCAATTCCAGAAAAATGAGCAAGATGGCCAAGATATGTCATACAGATGGAGGAATGCTTGTCTTTACACATTTGAAATGAGATTTCCTTATATAAATGAAAGTATTAAGTATTGACCTACTAACACACACAGGCATGCATTCTGCAACACCTTTGAAAAGGCTTTAAATTCATTCAACACCTTTAATTGTTTGAATTTCAAAATAAGAAACATAGGGAAAGAAAAAATAAGTATTGGAGAAAAATAACCTTTGTACTATCTAATGGAGGTAGGGAATTTTAATGAGAAGGGAGCAGTTATTAGCAATGACATCTTCTCAGTGTAAAACCAGGCATACCTTCAAGATAAAGGATTCGAGTTTGGACTTGAGCATTTAACTTTAATCGTCAATTTAACAAAGAACACGTAAAGAATGGAGTCTGAGAACCATCTTAGGGAGTTTTTATAACATTAGGAAATGATTATGAAGAAACTGTTCTGTGTTCTCTCCTTTAGGAAACATATAAAACCAGCTTTTAAGAAAACTCTTATGTTGTTAAAATAATCACAGCAAATAATACACTTTTAATTTATTATTTAATTTTATGTATGCGAGTGTCTTCCTGCAGGTAGCTAGGTGCAGCCATGCTGTGCAGTGCTGGCAGAGAGGACAAAAGAAAGACCCAGACAGGAGTTAATGAGATTAGTTATGGAATTATCTGTGTTTGGATATGAAGCAATTCATGCTTCCAAGTGAAGCCAGACATGGTCGAGCAGGACCTTTGACTTATCTTTGCATAGAGAGAACTGGTAAAAGAAAGGAGCCAGGAACTCCTCCCAAGCCCTTGTGACCCCTGAGGAACAGATCCTCAAATGACCTTAATTGTAAAAATAAATTGATTTATTTGGGCC
Organism: Nannospalax galili; assembly: GCF_000622305.1. NCBI lineage: Eukaryota > Metazoa > Chordata > Mammalia > Rodentia > Spalacidae > Nannospalax > Nannospalax galili. The sequence continues at coordinate 1,908,217 of NW_008357164.1, forward strand.
AAATGTATGGTCTTAAAAACCCAAAGGAAAGTATAACCAAAGAGTAAAGTCATCAGTATACTTCTTTAAGAGTTCAAGGGATTACACTTCCCAGACATTAGGCTTCAGTCTATATAAAAAGTTATTTAGACAATTATTTCTCATTGATGATTTTGTTCCTAATCAGAAAGTGCTGCTCAGATGTAAGACTTCAAATCTTGGTCTCCAATACTGTAGTGCCCACCTGTAGCTAAGGGAGACAAACAGCTATTGTTCTAAAATGATGGATAAATTTGTTCTCTCCCCCATCTAGAAGCCTTTGAGAGGGAACTGACACTGATTCCAACCTCTTGAGTACAGCCTTAGCAGAAAAAAAGAGGAGGAATCCAATAGAGGGATGCTTTTGAAAAACCTCGTCAAGAAATTCCAATGGACTCTCATGTGAACATTTGAAAATTGGCCTGTTCTGACTTTTTTCTATTTCCCTGTCTAGAACTTGTAATGCTAACTACTCTTGCCGTTACTTCTCATTCACATCTCCTATTCATGATTCAAAGACTTTCTTTTCCTTCTCGAGATAAGAGTTATGCAATTTGGGAGTGTTTTAGATAGACCCACTGAAGGGGTACTCCAATTGCCTCACCCTGCGTCTCTGTTCAGCATAGAAGAAGCCAGAGCAGTCTGAGTCCTGATCCCGTATTGGCAATTTGGGTAAACTCTACAAAGGATGGTGTGATAAGAATAGGAGATAGGAATTGGCTAGGAAGTTAGGGTAAAAAGACCCCAAAGAAAAGTAGCCAGTTTCTTGGCTAAAACTCACAATGTCCTTGTCTGTCCTTGGGCCTCTTAGCAACATATTGTGTTCCAAAGGCCAAAAATATCGAAAATATTTTGAAGCTTGTATCTAATCCTTCAAAGATGTTAGATTCCCCCCTTCAGAAGGGGGAATGTTTGAGTAGCCAAAAGTGCCATTAAAAAAAAAAAATCAAAGAAGAAGAAAGAGTACATGAGGTTATCAGAAAAAAGTGATGGGGAGATATGGGAGGAGTTGGAGGGGAGGGAGTGGGCATGGATTTGAACAAAACACCTTATATGCATGTTTGAAATTCTCAATAAATTATTTATTTTTTTTAAAAGAAGCAATGGTTGATCACGGCATAGTAGCAATAAAACTGAACCATGAGAATGGGCACGCATGGTAATTATTTGGATGAGAGGACAAAGGAAAATGATAAGTCAAAATTATATTTTTACTTCTGGCCTAGGTAACTCAATTGATGCTAGTGTCGTTTGCACACGTGGAGAACAGAGATGAAAGAGTCATTTGGTCGGCCACAGGGTGTAGCCAGTGGAGTCCAGTCAGGAACATGTGAAGCTTGAGGTGCCTGTAAGAAATTCAAGTGGAAATATCCCCAAGGGCATTTGGATGTGTGTCTGGATGAGAGCATCATCAGGGTGGGAGCACTATAGCCTCCCATAAATTGATTTAGTCTTCCATGAAAATGCACAGCTGGAGATGGAGAAAGCCTGCAACACAATCCTGAGGACCAGGGTGTCTTCAGAAGAGCCTTTACAGGAAAGAAACAAAGACAGGAAACCGGAAGGTAAGAAAAAGAAAGAGAGGAGTCTGCTGCTGTGAGGTAAATTAGAAGTGCTTAAGCCGTTAACAGCAGGTGATCAAAACTAAGGAAAATATTCACTTGTTTTGTTTCTGCAGCAACAATGACATTAAGCTAACGAACGCAACTTGAGTCATATGATTAAAAAAAAAAACAAAAAAACAACAAGCTGATTGTCCTGAGTTAAGGAATGAGTGGTAGGACAGTGTGAATTATACTCTTGAAAATCAGGGCTGTGGAAGGAAAAGGAAACAAGGAAACAAAGTACGGAAGCGTGAGTCTGTGTGTGAGCAAACGTGTGTATGGACTTTTTAATAGGAGGCTTCTCAACTGCTTGAATGCACAGGAATGAATCTAAATAGAGGAGATTGAAAATATAGAAATGAAAAAAAGCTATTTGCCTGTAATTGTGAAATAAAATTTGGAAAGATTGAAATTAATCTGTGTGGACCCACATCAACTCAATGAAACAAGGGCTCAAAGGGGAGGAGAGAAATAGGTGGTGGGCCAACACTAGACTGAGAACTATTTGAGACTGCTGCTGGTGAGGGAGAGTATGACTTACATATGAACATTAGATGGGCTGACTAGACTCTAGTGGACGAATTTACACCGAAGCACCTTTGGGTACAAACACCTGAATGAATATGACTCAGCATGTATGGCAGAGTGCACAGGATTCGGTGGGGATGGGGGAAGGAGGTCTGGATTTGATTGTGAAATCTATGAAATTGAAAAAGCTCAATAAAAAATAAAAAAGCAGTTTTTTTACAAAATGTATAATATGAGGCTAATCTCAGAATAACAGACTTTCTGCATACCCATAAAGAAGGGGAAATAACACAGTGGTCAGGATTCAGATAGAGGCTCTATTCATTGTAGAGATCAGAACTGCTCTGAAAAGATGGAATTTGAAAGGGAATGACTGATTTAGGTAACCAAAATCAGTAAATAATTCCTTTCCATGCCTTAAACCTCACCTCCCTTCCCATGGGCATTTTGCTTTATTTCTATACCAATGATTGAGAGAAATAGCTGATATACGGCCAGAATCCATGTAACTCAATTGTAAGTTCCTTAATTCTTGCAGCTCCTTAAAAGCACATGTGATCTGATGCACGCTATGACCTTGCCCTCATTTCATTCCTGTCTGTCTGATAAACACCTTGACTAATTCCCATAGTGTTTTTGGTACTTTCCTTTAGGCTTGTTTATACTGCGGCATGCTAATAAATAGCGTATTCACCAGCCTATAACACAACAACTAGTTAAAAAACAAATAGATTTAAACTTTTATGTTTAAAAAAAAATGCTTAGGGCACTTTCGCTATGAAGCAAGAAATAAAAGAAATTTGACAGACCAGCCAGTCATTTCTAAAACTATGATTTTTATATATGGAAAACAAAATTTAATTCACTGTAATCCTTGACATTTTTATTTGGTCATTAATTAGTATACATGCATGGACAATTGTATTCATTGTCAGGGTGTGTTTACTTGACTATAAGAGATAAAAACTATAAATATGTTATCATTGTATCAGTGAACCAAAAGAAATAGTAGGATGTAATGAATTAATCATTCTTATTTTTCCACAGAAAACACAAGCTCTGCAACCAGACCAAGAGAAAGGAGGGATATAAGCAAGCACTGACTTAAACTCTCCTGCCATGCTATTGAACATGCAAATAAATAAAAACAATTAATATTTGTGGGGTCTGGAGTCATAGTTTCCTGAGTAATAACTTTTGGAGGCGATAGGCATATAGTACCTGCCATTAGTGTCTATGAATCAAACTCCTTCTGTGTACATTGTTTTAAATTATAAATTTGTTTTGTTCTTCCCTATTGCTTCTTTTAAAAAATTCATAAAATGTACCAATATGTTACCTAGAGAAAAGTAAGCCTCTGAACTAGAAAAGAGGTGTTTTGATTTCATCTGTTTAATGGTTGAGTAACAGAATACAGAATAAGACAACCACCATCATGTTCTGTGAGGTGAGTCTTATTCTTCCCTCTTCTTAGGATGAAAAAAAATGCCCATAAATGACACAACTGAGCAAAATAGCCAACTTTGGACTCAAACCCAGGTATATAAAACTCAAGAAGTCAAAATGCAGGTATTTGAAATTGTTCATTTTGTTTCAAGATTAAAATATCTTCTTAGAGAATGATGTGATGGTGCCTGCCTTTAATCCTAGCTCTCACGAGGTAGAGGAAGGCAGATCTCTGTGGGTTCAAGGCCAGCCTGGTCTACCTATCCAGTTTGAAGGAAGCTGGGGCTCAAAAAGACATATATATGTATATATATGTATGAAATTTAAAAAGCTCAGTAAAAAAGAAAAGTAGTTTTACTACAATATATATATATATATACTATATATATATTGTTAGA
>NW_008357164.1:1912221-1929430 GCF_000622305.1 Nannospalax galili
CCATAGTAACTGTCCAAAGTTAGTTCTAATTCATCTAGTCTAGTTGACTACTGACTTTAGTTTTGTGTGAAAGGTTCTTGATTTCTAGTAATATAATAAAAAGGAGGATATCAATTTTAAAAATTAACTTTTACTCCTCTAAGTATATTCTCATCTTTTATTTTCCAATTATGAAAATGGTATTGAACTAAATTTAACAAGTTGTTACTCATTGCTCTAACAATTATGTGACTTCCCAGAGGTTACTTCCTGACCACATCAATTTTGTTGTTTTATTCAGCTTTACTTTCTCTCAAGAGGAAAAAAAAAAAAATATATAAAGCAGAAAGATAACTTTTAAGAGAGCCAATTCTAGGGTGTGTTGACTGAATACCACCTACATTTGAGCTGAAGCCAAAAAGTTAGGTGAATGTTACCCTCTTCATCATCCACCCACAAGGGGCAGGTCATTTGTAGTCCAACTGTAGGAGAGAGGGCAAGCTAGGGTGGACTTGGAACAGAGCTTGTACTATGCTGTCCCCTTCCTCCTAAAGGCAAGTCCTGGTGAGTAAGTATTCCATTATCCAGGGCAATTTCTGGAATTCAGAGAGTGCTTGTACCCTAATTCCTACACTCTGATTTATCAAATTAAGAAGATATAGGAAAATTAAGATTGTTACCTCCTGTAACAAGAGATTTGACCCTAGGAACAACATGACCAAGAACATTCATACATCTCAAATTTTGACTTCTCAGGTTTGATAGTCCTAGGGGTTGATTCTCAAGTCAAACCTCACCCTGCTTACTCTTTGATTTCAGCATTATTTCACAAAAAAACCTTCACCAAATATAGAAACTAAAGAAAAAGTAACGTGAACAATTAGTTCACCGACTTTAGCAACATCATTCAACACAGAGTGGATGAGGCAAAATACAGTTTTCTCCTTATCCTTGCAGAATGGTTTGTAAATTTAGTCATGTTGATAACCACAGAGAAGTTCCTTGTGCTTTGAGAATAGATGTAGAAAAAAACTGGGAGTTTTCATGCCTCAGAAATATGCACAATGGGACTTAGATAATTAGGGGGAGGTCTAATCCTGGAGATGGTTAGAGGTCTTGCTTTTGTGTTTCCTTTGTCTATTATGTTTTTTAAAAATATTTTATTATTTTTATTTTATGTGTATGAGTGTATTGTCTACACGTGTGTAGGTATACCCATGTCCTGCAGTGCCCATGGAGTTGGAAAAGGGTGTTGAATTCCCCTGGAACGGGAGGTATGGATGGTTGTGAATTGCCATGTAGGTGCCGGGAATAGAATACAGGTTCTCTGCAAGGGCACGCAGTGTTCTTAACCACTGAGCATCTCTCCTGGCCCTCGCATATATTTGGTTTTGGAGACCACCCTGAGTTTTTTGGTGTCATAGTAACCCAATACTTTAAAATTTAGAAATCAGATATAGAAAATAAAAATACCTCATCAGTGCTATTAATTTAGTATCCTAAAAGTTCTGGTGTATCAGTAGGGGAATTATGAAAAAAAAAAAAAAAACTTGTTCATTCTTAAATGTATTTTAATTTAAAGATTTTTATTTCATTCTAAGATAGCAGCAGAGGCAAAAGTAATTTGCCTTTTCTTCACAAGCCTTTTTAAAATTCTAATAAACCTTTATTGAAACAATAACTCATGGGAATTAGAACTTTTTTATTTGATCATGGTCTCTCAAAACAGCCAGGACCAAGCTGCAGAGAACTGCCTGATAGAGACCTACAGACACATTCTTATTGCTAGTCGGCAAGGACATAAACGGGGGGGGGGGGGAAAAGGGTGTGGGGGGGGGGGGGGGGGGGGGGACGGGACTTGGATCTAGGGCAATTAACTTAAAACTGTTTACAAAACAAATAGAGAATCCCTTTGCCTATTTCATGTGTTTCCTGAAAGCTGGTGGTAACTTTGGCTCTCAGTACAGCCTTGATACCTGATTTCTAGAAGAAATAGAAGGGTTCCCTAATTGCTGGAAAGGAGGGTCAGATTTAAGGAGAGTAGGGTTTTCAGGTCACTCTGAGGATAGGAGAAGGGAAAAAATGAGGAGAGCATTAACCATGCTGCACTCTTACAGCGAATGGGGTCCTGCACAGTGTAGCTCCTCCCTAGCCAAGGCCCAGAATGACAACCTTCATGGTAATCAACATCCAGGCATTTGTTCTGGGCCCAGTGTTCAGTCATCTCATTTAACATGTTTGTGTGTGTTTGGCAAGGTGCCTGCTTTTCTAACTCATTCATGGAGCAAGTATGAACTTCTAGCTCAGCCTCCGAGTAGCAAGATGGCAAGTGTGAGCAGCCCGACCTGGTTATGTACTTTTCCATTTTAACAAAGGTGTTACTGCATCCATGAACTCAGAATCGGCAACTACTCAAAAGAAGGTGGATGCTTTAGAAACAAAACTCTTAAATTATTGCATTTAACTTTTATGCATATAGCTACATTTTTCGTAATGAAATAGAACTTCTACATGAAAGAAAAGAAGCGTAGAGAATGAATTCCAAAGGAAGTCTGGAGCATCAGGTCCTTTTCTTTCTCCCCTGCTGAGCTCATATGCATGCAGGCATCAATCCCACTCACTCTATGAGGTGAGTAGGAACTGGCTTTCTTATGTCAAAACCAAATCAAGTTCTTGATTTAATACAATAGATCAGTTACTGTATTTGGACACAAAAGTGGTAATGTGTAACTGTAATTTTTCAGACTCATCTTGAGTATATTTCAAGAAATTCATGAGAAACAAGCATCATTTATCTGAACACTGATACGGTGGAGGAGGGCACAGAATAAAAAGCTGGGTGAGTAAAACTTGTTACTAAAATAAATATTTCTTTTTAAAAAAACATTTAAAATGTGTTCGCATTTTATGTGTATGAGTGTTTTGCTAGCATGTATGTAAGTACACCACATGTATGCAATATCTGCAGAAGCCAGAGGAGGTTGTCAAATCTCCTGGAACTGGAGCTGTGGATTGTAGTTAGCTTCCATGTGGTTCCTGGGAACTAAACCCTGGTTCTCTGCAAGAGCAGCCAGTATTCTTAGCCACTGGGCCATCTCTCTAGCCCCCAAAGTAATATTTCTTAGTAAAATTTTTATTGAAGATTGAGCTGGGACTTGCTTCCATTCATTTATGGAAATCTTTGTGTGTTAGTGTGTGTGTGTGTGTGTGTGTGTGTGTGTGTGTGTGTGTGTGTGTGTGTGTTTTCTTCCTTTATTCGGTTTTTTCCTCTGATTTTATTTTAATTTACTTAGGAAAATTTGGGCATGTTTAATGTACCACATGAAACTCTCCCAGACTACTTTCAAAAATTTTGTTTATCTTAATCATAACAAGATTTATTACCACAATCATGATTTTGTTTTCCATTTCACAGTGTGTTTGGGGGACGGCACTGCAGTGTATGAAGAGTAAGAAGGAGCTGCTTCTGGGCTGCAGATGATTCTCCAGGAAGCTGGAATTCAGCCAGCAGAATGCATTTCACTGGAATAAGCATTTTGTCCTCCAGTCAGGCCAAATAAAACACAAATACCACCAGATGACATCAGATGCTAAACATTTCATAACTTCATGCCACTGTCTAATCAGATTGCTCTCAGTAACAGTAGGAGAGGCTGAAGTAACCACATAGTGACATGGTACTTGTGAGCCTGGGAATACCGAAGAACGAGGGGAAGAAAGAGCTCCATAGTAGTGGTTAAAGTATAGAGAGGGAAAAGCAGGGTGTGGTGTCTGAGGCCTTTAATCCTATCCCTCAGGAGGCAGAAGTAGGAGGATCTCTGTGAGATCAAGGCCAGCCTGGTCTACACAGAGTTTGGATCAGCTGGGCTATAGGGAGACCTTGTCTCAAAAAATGCCAAATAGAAAAAATACGAAAAGGGAACACAGGCATCTCTATGACAGATCACCTATACCAACCTTCTCCTGATGCCGGTCTTACACACTTTCATGCAATGGTCTATAATTTTATCTCTCTCTGTTTTTCTTGCCTAACAAAACTGTAATTTCTCTAAAACAAAAACTGTTGTGACTGAATATTGTTTCTACTGTCTTATTTGGCATATAGGATCTCAAAACAGACATTTTGCTTTTCATTTTATTTCTATTTCTCTATAATACAAATAAAATAGGACTGAGTGTGTTTCATTTATTACCAGTGACACTATGAAATGGATAAGCTGTCAAAGGGGCAGGCATAACAGAATACCACAGGCTGGTGGCTTAAGCAATAGGTGTTTATTTCTCACAACTCTGGAGGCTGGAAAGTCCAGAATCAATAGGCTGGCTAGTTTGATTCTATCAAACTTTTTAATCTCAAACTTAATTACATTTTTAAAGGCTTTGTCTCCAAACATAGTCACTTTAGGGTTAGAACATCATCATGTGAGTGTGGGGAGCACAAAACTAGTTCGTCTGTAACACTACATAAGTAATGAATAAGACTCGTGAGCATCCTAATGTTCATTAAACAAATGCACAATAAATAAAAGTTTAGTGTAGTTCAAAAGCAAATCTCTCCTACATTTGTAGGAAAAAGCAGTGGGAGATTTTTATTGTTTTATTGTTGCATCTCTCAGAACTGTGATCATTTTAAAATAACATCTTGGAGAATACATTGACTATCTTTAAAAGTAATGAATGCCAAAAGAAACATGAAATATTACTTAAACTGTTAATTCAATGCATTCTTAACTATATTTATCTTAATCTACTTTGGCTTTTTATATAGCCAATTTCAACTGTATTTTTTCGGAACAGGGTCTCCCTGTAGCCCCAGCTGGCCTGGAACTCACTATGTAGACCAGGCTGGCCTTGAACTCACAGCAATCTGCCTGCCTCTGCTTCCTGAGTGCTGGGATTAAAGGTGTGCATCAAACATCCTGGCTCTCAACTACTTTTAAAATTGGATTTCTAATAGAAAATCTTGGCAGGCTTATTTCTGCCATGTATGAATTTTGCTCAGATGTGATCTTTCTTACTATTCATTTTTCTTTGTAGGGTGTGAGAAAGAATGCCTTTCAAAGCTAGTTCCTCACTATGTAAGACATAGGCTCAATCCAGAGCGCCCAGTGTGCAGAACGGAGATATCTGAGAGTTGACAGTAATTTTGCCTACTTGGAATCCTCATCCTGGCAGATGAGATGACTTTGTAATAAAAACTACTCAGTAGCAAACAGAAGGACTTCTGATGACCAGATAGCTAACCAGACTTCAGAAAACTGAAAAGTGATGAGAATTCAGAAAAGATGATCTTTTCTAAGTCATTGTGAAGATGTAGAGGTGTGGCATTTCATAAAGTAAATATGTGTTGTATGAGTCTCCTTTGTTCAAAAATTGTGCTGAACTTTCATTTCATTTCCATTTTCATTCTACTTTCCAGATGAGAGTGTTGGGAGTAATTTCGATGATCTTTTCTAAGTCGTTGTGAAGATGTAGCGGTGTGCCATTTCATAAAGTAAATATGTGTTATATGAGTCTCCTTTGTTCAAAAATTGTGCTGAACTTTCATTTCATTTCCATTTTCATTCTACTTTCCAGATGAGAGTGTTACTATATATTCCCAATGTGTTAAAATATTGCCTGAACTTAAATATGGAAATTTAAAGGTCATGTAAGTTATTCTTGAAGCAATAAAAAAGGCATTTCAGAGGTAGTATATTCAAAATGGAAATAAGTTTTTATAGTATATACTAGGGAAAAATTCTACAAAGTAGGAATATTTCTGTAAACTTTCTCTACTGTACAATGGTTTAATTTTTTAAACTATTTAAAATTTAAATATTTTCATGAAAATTTAAATTTTTTCTTGAAACAATGAATTTTAGTATACTTATATCTTCAAACTTGCCAATTTTCCTTACCCTTAAAAACAATATAAAGAGAATTTTCAAATAGATAATTCAATACTTACATTCTAAATTTTTCTTTAAAATTAATTACATGCCTTACTAATGCACCATGAATGGCCAATGAGATGGGTCTGTGGGTAGAGATGCCTGCTCCCAAGGCTGAGGAGGCGAATTCTGTGCTGGGGCCCAAGTGATGGAAGGTGAGGACTGACTCCCACAAGTTGTCTTCTGATCTCCTCACACATACATGCACATAAACATACACACACACAAATAGACATAATAAAAGGTGACTTAATCCCATGAAAATACCGTGACAGTGTTTAGAATTGATTACTTTTGTATGAAAGTTTATACCAATTCATCATTTTCATAGTCCTGAAATCTCCACAAGATTTTAAAATTCAACTACCTTTTTTCTTTAGTGAAGAAAGGTGTAATTCAACTTGTTTTCCATAAATTTTCAGTAACTCTTGAGTTGTTAACATCCCACAATAACATATGCATCTAAGCATTGTCAATTACTTTTCCAAATTGTCATTAAGTGTGACCAGCTGCTATCTAGTATTGCATACAAGTGCCGAAGTTGAGCGTCTTAACTAGTTCCTTATTTTTGTGAAAATCCGGTTGCTTTTTGCTTCATCTGTTGTCTTCCAGTTTAAATCTTGCAGAAATGAGGCCAAGATGGGAAGATGTGTTTCCAGAAATACATCCAGTAAAGTATCAGAAAACAAAATAAATAAATATATAAAAACCGTACAGACAAGCTCTTCCATAGGCAAAATAGACTTAGAAAACTGGAAATGATTTCCTTGGACTCTAGTGAGGTAGTGAACTCTAAGAATAATAAGCTTAGTCACATTTTTCTGATGTTAACCAATGTAGCTAAATATCCGTTCAAAGAAGTGTAAGGAAAGAGGGTCATGTAACGGTGATAATGGAAATACCTGATTATATCTGGATCCAAATTAAGGAATTTGCTTAGGAAAGTGACAAGACCAAATAGGTTACAACTTAAACATAATAAAATTAGGAGCAATCCTTAACCAATAGACAACACTTCAAAGAAAAAAATAATTAATTTTCCTATTTCAAATAAACTGCAAAGGTTTACATAAGAATATTTTAAAATATGATCTCTGTTGTTTCCGATAAATGGCCTGCCTTGATGTACTATCTATCATATACCTATGAAATATTAGCGTTGCAGTGTACTTCAACATATCAGCAAACTGAACTCTGTGTCTACTAATATACCAGTTCATATTCAAACCATCATCTTTTATAGGCAGACTATTGGAATGCTTTCGTTCAGCAACTTTCTATTAAAATTTGCTCTTTCAGAACCTATATTCTATTGAAGGCAACAGATGATTGTAACAAAATGACATAAATAATTTGATAAAACATTTTAGCACTAGGAATAAATCATTATTTTTAAGTGGGAGGCAAGGAAGGCTTTTATAAATAGTGTTAGCTGGGATTTAAATGGGATTTAAAAATAAAATGTTTTGTGTTCAACCCTGAAAACATAAAGTAGGGTATGGTGTTAATAAAAATACAGAGGTGTGAAGATGTGACCTATTGAGAAAATTACTGCAGTGCAGTCAGTATTGAAAGAATTACTGGAGGGCAGGATGAACATTTTGTTCTTTAGCTATTTACTAGAGAATTGGAAAATACAATGATATTTAAAATCTGATAAACTATGCTGACACCTACATATTTCACCATCAAGACAGAATCATTTAATTAAAAGACATGCAAATGCTTTGCACTATCACTGCACTGTTCCAGGGTAATTCCTTTTGAGTACCTCCTCCTGAACGCTGCTCAGTGTTGTAAATGTCCAACAGATGTTAGCGTCTTTATATTTTTCACTAAGCCATCTAATTTCCATATAATAGAAATTCAGTGTTTGATACCAGCTTAGACTTGTTTTATAAGAACTGAACAATAGAACCATTGTATGTATGGATCTATGAACTCACTGCAGTTGTGACAGCATGCACAAGACCTTTGCAAACTCAAGTCAGACAGAATCCCAGCATGGAGAGGGGATGTGGGCAAGAAGTTCATCATTAACTGAGGTGCTATTGGTAATTGATAGCTGCTGGAAGAGGGAGAGAGAGTTTTCTCTAAGGATAAGGCTCCTACTAGGTCACTCTTTCTCCAGGGAATGGTCACACATCCAAGAATATTGGGTCAGTACAAATTAGACTCTATGGGCTTTAAAAAAAGTAAAGAGGACATAAAGTTAGACAGGTAGGGAGATGGGGACAGATCTGGGAGGTGAAGGGAGAAAGAGTGATTATGTCCAACATACATATCAACACACATATTCATATTGTATGAAATTCTCAAAGAATTACTAAAAATAATATTTAAAAAAGAACTCCCAGGGCCAGGCTTGGTGGCACGTGCCTTTAATCTCAGCACTCAGGAGGCAGAGGCAGGCAGATCTCTGTGAGATCAAGGTCAGCCTGGTCTACATATCAAACTCCAGGTCTGCTGGGGCTACAGGGAGACCCTGTTTCAAAAAAAAAAAAAATTAAGACCCATTTCTTGGTGCAAAATTCCCTGAAGAGCACCATTGTGTAAATGTACCACATTCTTACTTCCCATTCATAAGTTGACAAAACACTGACCACTACCAGCTTGGGGAGGAAAGGGTTTATTCAGCTCCCAGGTCACAGTTCATCAGGGAGCCCAAGGTAGGAACTCAGGGCAGGAACCTTGAAGCAGGAGCTGGAGCACAGGCCAGGGAGGAATGCTGCTTACTGGCTTGCTCCCCTTGCCCCTGCTCAGCCTGCTTTCTTATGCAGCACAGGCCCACCTGCCAAGGGGTGGTATCACCCACAGCAGGCTGGGCCCTCCCACATCACTCATCAAGAAGATGCCTTCAGACATGGCCACAGGCCAGTCCAATAGAGGAAATTCCCCAATTGAGGCTCCCTCAACCCAGGTGTGTCAAGTTGACACTAAAGCTAACCAGCACACCAGCTAATGTGAAAGTAGCAGCAATGAACATGGACAAGCAAGTCTCTAAAGCAGGATCTCAAGTCCTTTAGATGTAGGCCAAGAAGTGGTATTGTTAGGTCCTATGGTAGATCTGTTTTCAGTTTTCTGAGCATTCTCCACATTGCTTTCCATAGTAGGTACACTACTTTGCAATTCCACAAGCAGTAAACGAGGGTTCCCATTTCCCCATACACTTGCCAGTATGTGTTGTCAGTTGTTTCCTTAATCTTAACCACTCTGAATGGGGCAGGATGAAATTTTACTTTTAATCTGCATTTCCCTAATTACTAAGGATGTTGAACACTTTTAAAAGATATTTTTATCCAGTTTTATTTCTTTCTTTGAAAACTCTCTGTTCAGATCTGTAGCCCAGTTTTAATTGGGCCATTTGTTACCTTGATTCTTTGTTTTTGTTATATGTGTATGTATGTTCTTTGCATATTCGGGAAACTGATTCTCAATCAGATGTTTAGCTGGAAAAAGACTCACCCCCTCTCTGTCAGTTTCCTTTTCATTTGACTGATTGTTTCCTTTCCAGTATAAAAGCTTTGAACTTTAATGAGGTTCTATTTGTCAATTGTTGCCCTTAATTGGTGAGGAAATGGTAGTTCAATTTAGAAAGTCCTTTCCTGTGCCTGTATCTTGTAGGGTACCGCCTGTGTTTTCTTCGAACAGTCATAACATTTCAGGTTCCCCACTGAAGTCTCCCCACTGTCTCTTCCTAATTTTAATGGGAATGATTTTAGCTCTTCCTCCTTTTAGAATGATATTGGCTGTGGGTTTGTCATATATAGATTTTATTCTTTTTATGTATATTCTCTTCAGTACTATTTCCTCTAGGACTTCTATTTGACTATGAAGAAAAATGAAATCATGAAATTTGCAGGTACATAGATGGAACTGGAAATGGTTATACTGAATGACATAATCCAGACTCAGGAAAAAAATAAGTGACAAATGCTCTCTTTTCTTTGTGAATCTTAGATCCACATCTTTCCATGTGAGCATATATCCTGAAGTAACTGCAAGAAAAAGATGATGAGGGGAGAGGGAAAGAAGCGGTTCAAGACACGAGATATTATAAAGGGGAAAGTGGTTAAAATGCGGGAAGTTCTTAAAAGAGGGGGAGAGGGGGTTATATATGTATAGGTGAAGGCTATGTAACAAAAATGACCTTTCCAGGCAAGGAGAATCTCCCTTTGAGTGGTCACGGTAGTCCAGGAGACTGTCAAAATAAAATAAGCTATTGCTATAGCCATGGGTTGCCTCACAGAATTTGAAAGTAAGGCCCTATTTCTGAAGGCAATACATGCTTTGGATGCAGGACTTGGAGGAAATGAACTGGAATTGACCTGGAAGTCTTCCCCCGGAAGACAAGCTGTCATACTATCAAAAGATACTATGCAAGCTACCAGAGGAGAAAAGCAGTCAGTGATTCTACCCAGCTGTTAAGACCACAAACCACAGCAACAATCAGCCAAGAAAATTATCTCTTTTGGTGCGATAGTGACCCTTTTATTTTGGGCGTAATGAATAGTTGTCTAATTGGGCTTAAGGCTCCCTCAATAGGAGGGAATCCATGCATGGTACTGTAAATAAAGCCAAGTACACCTGGTTAGAAAGGCCATAAATCCTAGATAAGAACCTACCTCTGCCACTTTCCTAGACCAATGGAATTTCTTACTGTATCCTAAATACTTATTATATTCACAGACATGTTTAGTTCTCACCATGCATCAAAGAAGCTTGTGTCAGCAACATATGGAGAATATTACAAAGTTCCACAATTGATCAAAATGCAGACAGAGGGAGACTGTGTGGTGACTGGTCCCTATTGATACATGTACAATGCAAAATGCTCAGGGAACGTTGTGGAACAAGGACAGAAAGATTGTAGGAACCACAGGAACAGGATGCCTACAGCTAGAGATTGCACTCTAGACATGCTAGGGAAGATGCACCCATAAAATCTCCACAATATGTTTACCTAACAAAACCTGCATAATGACAAAACCAGCTGATGTGCCAAGGTAGATGGGGAAAATGACCCAGGGTCCCATGTCTACATGAAGAGCTAGGCACAGTCAAAGAATGCAGAGAGAAAATTAGTTTTCTCCAGGGACAAGCTCCCAGATAAGTTATCTAATCATAAGGGTCAGTCCATAAATATACACAGGAGCAACACTAAATGGACTCAGGACAGCATACATGCATGTAGGAATATAACAATGGTAAACATAGAAGACTTTGAGATGGATATAATAGACATTTGATGGGACATGGGAGGAATAGGAAAGTGGACTGGGAGGGTTGGAAATTATGTAAATACAGCACTCATGCATGAAATTCTGAAAAAAAAAAGATAAATTATTTTTTAAAAAGCCACAAAATAAAACAAGAATTTCCTGAAGAGAACATGGGGGTGATATTTTAGGGGAGAATGCCTTCTGTTACATATGGAATTTTACCTAACCTTGTAAACAAAATTAATCTTATTTTGAAGATCATTTAATACTATCTTAGTTTGTTTCCAGTTCAAGCAATCTTCCTAGGGCTTGGGCTCCTAGTAAGCTAAATATATAACTTTAATCCCTCATGACACTTTCTTGTCCCTAACCCAGAATAGTGATAATAATAATAATTAATAATAATATGTGTGAAGTTGTAAATACATCACTGCTGGAAACAGTGACTATCATTAAAAGCAAGGAATTATCCTGTTTGTGTTGCAAACAACAGGTGGGATTGGACTGATAACATCTGTTGATGGCTGTGTGTGCCACTTGGGTCAATAAAGGGTCAGAAAGGGAAAAACCCCTGATTAGACAAGTTCCTCTCTCTTTTCCTTCTCCATATCATGCTTGATGTTCTATTTCAGTAAATATAGAGCAAGTCCTTTGTTTGAGGAAGAGTTCTGAGAGAAATCAGAAGGAATAAGTTCTCAGAACAGACTGGACTCAGTTTTGGTTCTAATTGACACCAATATGTCAGGCTGTCTTTTTTCAGGTACAGCCACAATGTGGCATCTCTGCACCTCAGAGGATGTCTCCAGTGGTATGAAAGTTTGAGTTTCCTAGCATGTTAATAAATTAGCTCACTATCATACCAATCTGTCAAAGTCTTAGACAAACTGTCATTTACCTTGCGTTTCTTCCACTCTGTCATACTCTTCCCAAGGAAGGAATTGTGTCTTAGTCACCTCAGTTTTAACACCACACTGTGCACAAAGCAACCATTTCATAAAATACTTATTGTATTAATTTGAAGAAACTATTTTAAATAATGTCATTATTAGAAAACAGTCATTAACATTATATACAATAGTGAAAATTCATAGTTGAGATGCTCACAGAACAGATCACAGCATAGCTATTAGCAAGAGGTGCATGCACAGAGTCATACGTTGTTTCATGTTAGATGCATGTTCTGAGATGAGCTAGATTTTATCCTTGTCTGAACACTGTAGTGTACTTACACAAACTTACGAATAAGGTCCTTCTTGATGAAACCATAGATATAGCAAACATGGGACAGCACAACACTCTAACATAGTGACTAAAAGAGTAAATACAGAAATCCATAACAGTCAGGTACTATGTTCAAGTAAAATAATTGCCATGCACATAATTGCACATGTTATACTTTATACAAGAGGCCAGTGTAGCAGATTACTTTACATTAGCACACATTATGGTGAAATAACAATTATGCAATAAAATTTTTTCAGTTTTATTATCTTAAGGAAACAATTATATAGGTGGTCCCCACTGGTGAAAATACTGTTATATAGTTGTGACATTAAACATATATGTGAATATATACATGCCTATATGCACTCACAGCAACATATATATCATTTAGATATGTCCCTCTCTATATACAAATTATATTATTACTGAAATCATGATATATATACATATAAAATACTAAAACTTTTAATTCTAGTCAGAAAGACTGGAAAAATATATGTTATTTTTCAGTAATGACTTGATGGAAGATGTTGTTTTTTAATTTTTTTATTTTCTTAATAACCATTTTTCATTTTTTTCTAACAACTATCACATTTATAAAATATGTTATATTCTTAGGGCATAATCACAAAATGTTGATTTTAATATCAACATGCATATTTTAAAATTACACTCATTTGTTGGCTTGTTTTTGGTGCGTGTGTGTTGTATGTTTATGCACGCCCTTGTTTGTGCAGGTGTGCTCATCTTCACATGTGTGTGTGGAGGCCAGAGGGTGATGTCAGGTATCCTCCTCTATTACTTTCCACCTTATTTTTGGGGATAAGATCTTTTTCTTAGCACAGAGCTTTCTGTTTGGGCTAGACTGTCTAGCCAGCACACCCGGAACATCTCATCTCTGCTGCCCAGTGCTGAGGTTACAGACTTATGCCACCACACACACTTTTTTCATGTGTGCAAGGGATCCATACTCAGGTCCTCAGGCTTGGCCAACAAGCACTTTATCAACAGAGCCATTGCCCCAGCCCCTCATTTGTTTACTTTACAGACCTGTTTCTCTGATTTATTAATAACAGTTTGTTCAACATTCTGGTAACTTGGGTTATAAAAATCGAACATTAAGGAAAAAGAAGTATCATAGAAAATGTATTTATTGTATGTGTTAGTGGTTCATAGTTGAACATTCTTCAAATATGCATCTAGAAGTTAATGTGCATAATCTTTCCAGAATACAAAAATATGTTTATAAGAAATAAATTTAAATTCTTTCGTTGTTGTTGTTTTGTTTTGTTTTGGTCTTTTTGAGACAGGGTCTCTCTGTAGCCCCAGCTGTCCTAGAACTCACCATGTAGACCAGTCTGGCCTTGAACTCACAGAGATCCACCTGCCTCTGCCTCCTGAGTGCTGGGACTAAAGGCATTCTTTATACAAAATGTAAATGTTCAAAATACAGCACTTTCCATTTTCTTCTTGCATTTGTAGATTTGATATCATGCCAAGGAGAACATCTCTCCAGCTGGACAAATAGAATCCTCCTTACTTCATTAGAACACTGAAATGTACACTGAAAATAATTTGAAAATAATTTACGGCTTTGGCAAAACACAAAGATTTATGCTTTTGAGCTCCCGCCGATTCCTCTGCACCTGGTGAATCGCTTTTCTAAAGATGTGTGGCTTCATCAACGCATTGCCTCCTTGCTTTTAGAACACACAAAGCAGAGGAAAATTAAGCTACTCACTGAATGTGGGGACATGGAGCTGTGGGTGGAGTCTCCGCAGTCCCCGCCCTCTGCATCACCCAAGGATGGAAAATCATTTAAGTGTGTGTCACTGGTTCTCCTACTCCTCTCCAGCCTCAAAAATATGTTTCTATTCTTCTGTGTATAACAACTCCCGTGGCATTAAAAGCAAGTTAGCTAAATCCAAAGTTTGCCAGCAGAACATCTGAAAACTCAGTTGAAGCGTGGATTTCTACATAGGCTCTTTTAGGAGAAATCTGTTTAAACGAGAAGGCATGCTTCTGTCTACTGCTGCTCCACTGAAGAATCAATCCTAATTTTTCAATGTTGAATAACAAATGCCAACTCTAACTTCAGGGACGATATTCCATTGTATACTCTAGTTCATCACTGTGGTGGATTTTGGATTTCGTTTGTTTGTACCATCCAGTTAAGAAAGAGCTAAATGTAGAATGTCAGTTTACGGAAAGCATGTATGTGACAGGCTGAGGTTTCTTGGTATGTTCCTACTGTAGCCACTTGGAAGGCTTCTGCTCCTCCCTTGAGTGAGATGAGAGACCGCTTCTTGGGCTTTGAGGCTATGCATGAAAATTGCTTCTCTTGTAACTTTTGAAGCAACTATCAAATAACGTTTTGGTATGTTCTGCTCGTTTGCTTCTGTTCTGAGTCTTTCTTTTTCTTATGTCTTTTCTATTTACATTGGCATTCAGCCTAATAACCGTCTCTTCAGCCTGTACCAATCTGACTCTTAGTCTTTAAAACATCGGGCCAGCTGGCCACTGGAAATCAGATTTTTGGACAATTGACTGACACAACTAGTGCTATTTGCCCCATTCCAAACACACAGGCTTTCCCTCACCTAGGTATTTATGTGTCAAGTGTGTGTTCATTCTTCTGGAAGGCATTCCCTTCTGATGATTGACGGGAAACCTTGATAAGCTCTATCAGAGAAGATGGTTGCAGAACAAAATCACAACAGTCAATAAACATTAGAAGAGGCCACGCCCTCTACTTAACCACCATTAAAGCCAAGAACTCTGTCAGTTAAACTCCGTCCTAGTTTGATTTTTGTAGTTGTGATAAACACCATGACAAAAACCATCTTGAAAGGAAAAGGTTTATTCAACTTACACATCCATGTCACAGTCCACCTTTGAGGGAAGCCCGGGCAGCAATTCAAGGCAGGAACCTGGAGGCAGGACCTCAGCAGAGAACGTGGAGAAATGCTGCTCACTGGCTTGCTTCTCCTGAGTTGCAGAGCTACTTTTCTTACCATCTGCCTTTTCTTACCCCCAGTGGACATCCCCCCATTTCTCCATTGAGGATTTCCTCTTCCCAGGTGATTCTAGTTTGTGTCACATTGGCAAAAAGTCCTGAGCACAGCCTCTTTACCCCTGTCCACTGACTCCTTTCTGAAAAAGAACTTCTTCCAAATTGCTTTTCATATTCAATCAGCTCCACACGGTGCATTACCGTGCCTATAACCTTAAATTTTCTCCTTCACTTGTAATATCCCTTTGAGTTTAGTGTTTGCTATTCTAAATAAATATTAAGATAATGTGGGTAAGTCTCTTCTAATTAAAAAATGTCCTTGGTACTACATCTCCATCTAAATACAGGTTAAATAATCCTAATCTGAAAATTAGAATGTTATAAACCTGAATCGTTATGAGTGCCAAGGATGCCACAAGTGGAAAATCCCACATCTGACCTCATGTGCTGGGTCAGAAAAAACATAGGTGAATAACTCACAGTTTTTTTTGTTTTTTTGTTTTTTGTTTTATCTCTAAGAGGAAAGAACTGCTCAGCTCCATTCGCTGTGATGTACCATTCAAGCACACACCCAGACTTCCCATGGGAGCATTCCCACACAAAAAACTGGCACATTTGCTGGCCAGATGCACCCATGGAAGATTCCCTGAAATGCCCCACATGGGCCATGACCTGCTGCATTAGTCAAGAGTTTTTGTTTGGTTGTTCGCTTTCCTTATTCTCTGTGCTTTAAAAATATTGTGGAAATGCGAACTATGCCTTAGATGGCTGTTGGGAGATAAGTGAGAAAAGAAGCACTTGCATTTATCTCTATAGCACAGAGAGCCAAGGCGCTGGAGAAACTGGATGTGAGAAGTGTCTTACAGAAGAATGCAATGCTAGAATGATACAGGTTTGACCCGAAGGAGCAGACAGACGATTGTTGAAATCCTATACTGAAACCAATGAACAGAGAAGTTAGAAAAAAAGTCACAAAAAGATGAAGAAAGGTAAAAACGAAGGCCCTAATCATGCACTGGAATCATGTACTCGACATTGCAGTGAACACAATGATCATAAATCAAGAAAAGATGCACTACCTGGAACTGCACATTGAAGGGAACAATAAATATCTAATTGCTTTGTTGCAGATATTTAAGAAAAGATATAGCATTTTTTAAATGATTTATGGTAATAAACTGGTCACAAAGAGGTAGAGGAAATCAATGACTCTCCAAGGTTATCACTTGAAGAAATATACCAGAACAAGTCTATAATACAACCAAACATGACTACTATGGCGTAATTACCCCCCAAAGGCACTGACTCAGCTGATCACACAGCCCCTTTAGGATAACAGGTACAGGAAAACTGTGTTGAGATGTGTTAACATAGCAAGTATACATAAGTGAAAATTAGCTATAAAAGGCATGCTTGCATCATGGATATTTTATTTATTTATTTATTTGGGTTTTTTGTTGTTTGTTTTTTGACAGCGTCTCTATACTCCCAGCCTGCCTAGAAGTCACGATGTGGACCAGGATGGCCTTGATCTCACAGAGATCCACCTGCCTCTGCTTCTTGAGGGCTGGGGTTAAAGGTGTGCACCACCAAACCAGGCATATCATGGCTATTTTAAATGAATGGATTTTTACCATGATCACTACAAAGAATCAAGACTGGATGACCACTACAAGACTTTCTTCTTTTTTGATAACTGTTCTACTCATCCTATAGCTGAATTACAATATAAACAAGCAATGCTCATGTCAAACACTTTCCCCAAATTCAAGCTATTTTAGCCATGTGATAATGACATCCCATCAATGAAGGAGAAATACAAAAAAAAAAAAAAAAAA
>NW_008357164.1:1929445-1946261 GCF_000622305.1 Nannospalax galili
TGCTAGCAGCAGTGGCTAGGAGAATAGGTGTATAAGGTTTTCAGATGGAGTTTAGCAAGAAAGCAAGAAAGATGATGTGTAAACATCTCCTGTAATTTTAATATAGTCATGAAGGACACAGTCATTCATGTCTGGCCAAACCTGTGACCTGCAGCCATGTTCAGTGTTCATAAAGAACAAGGAGTTGGATTTGAAGGGTTCTAGATGCCATGTTCAATGATGTCTTACCCTCTTACATATGCAAAATATATACCTGTAGAGTCTGTTAGGATGCTGGAAGAAGTGGACATCAGAAATTGATTTTTTACATTAGTAAGAAGTCTCCAGTTGTTCATTCACTGATCTATGGTGAATAGCCAAAAGGATTCTGAATCAAGGTCATCATGATAATACCAATAATGAAGATAACACTTTTAAAGTTGAAGAAAAAAAGGCTTATTGACATGATGAACATGTGTAATGGGCTTAACCAAGTGTTAGCTAGCACATTCATAGTAGAACAAGAAGTCATACCAGCTCATAAAATCTAAGCAAGACTTTTAAGACAAGGGCTGGAGAGATGGTTCAGCAGTTAAGATCACTAACTGCTCTTGCAGAAGATCCAGGTCTAGTTCCCAGCATCCCCATGGCAACTAACAATCATCTGTAACTCCAGTTCCAGGGGATCCAAGACCCTCTTCTGATCTCTGCAGGCATTGCATGACACGGGTTCACCTATATACATACAGGCAATACACCCATACACATTAAAATTTTTTTTTTTTTATGTAAGACTTCTAAGGTGAGATATTTCCCAATTAGACAACTCTGCAGGAAATACTTATGTGAACAGAATGTCTCCCCACCCTGAAAAATACACTTATTGATATCTCAGACCTTTCTGATGTTTCTTCTCACCCACAAAATGCAGTAGTACAAAATGCAGATGTACAATGATCACTTAAAAGTATATATTTTATTTTTAATAATGTGTATATGTGTGTACGTCTGTGTATGTATTGCACATGTGTGCAGGTGTTTGCAGAGGCCAGAGGCATTGGAGCCCCTGAAGATAGAGTTACAAGCCAGATTCACAAGGATGCTGGGAATCAAACTGTTCTTCAGAAAGAGCAGCTGCTGTTTCCCCTTGTTGACCAGCTGGCATGGGTGTTCCCTGATGATACTTTGCTGCTGAATGACCCTGAAATTGTGTCTTTCACACTCTCTGCTACATTTGTTACACCTCAGCACTTAATGTGCCAATAAATGTATCGACAGTGTGTAAATTCAAAGTCCATTGTCAGGAGTGTACACAGCCGGCTGAGGACAACACTTTTGCTACCCAGGGGCACATCACATCACATATTTCATTTCATGTCTTAAACTGCTAGAAATACTGTATAAAAATTCTCTTCCTGCTACATGTATAAGGTTTGTATGAAGCATAAATGAATTTCCGTTAAGACTTGGAACCCCATCCCCAAATTATCTCATCAAATATATGCATTTACCAAATCCTAAAACTCTAAAATTCAAATCAATTCTTGTGTCAAGTACTTTTTGAAGAAAAAAATCAACTTTCCACTCTCCTTCAAAGTATCAGTTTTTTTCTTTTTTTTTAAATAATTTATTAAGAATTTCATACATGGGGCTGGAGAGATGGCTCAGTAGTAAAGAGCACTGACTGCTCTTGCAGAGGACCCAGATTTGATTCTCAGCACCCACATGGCCCCCTTACAACCATCCTTAATTCCAATGCATGTAATACACGCATACACAGAAAGTAGAAATAACAAATAAAATATTTTTAAAAAGAATTTCATACATACATATAAGGTGTTTTGATCAAATCCATGCCCACTCCCTCCCCTCCAACTCCTCCCATTTTACCCCATCACATTTTTCTTATAACTTCATGCACTCTTTCTTCTTTTATTTATTTATTTTTTCAGTTTTAAGACACTGCCTCACTGCTCTTTAGTAAATAATCTTCAAGTCACTCCTTGTGTTAACTACTTTTCTGTTGCTATGATAAAACTTCATGACCAAGATAACTTATAGAGGGACCAGTTTATTAGGCTTATGGCTCCAGGAGGATAAGAGTCCTCTGTGGCTAGGAGGCATGGCAGGAGGTAGCTGGGGCAGAATGCTGAGCACTTACATCTTCAGGCAGGCACAGGAAGTAGAGAGAGAGAGAGAAATTCCAAATAGGACATACCTATGACCTCTCAAAGCCTGTCCCCTGTGACATACTTCCTACAGCAAGGTAACACCTCCTGAAGCTACCATGACCTCCACCAAACAGCACCCCTAACTGACCAAGTGTTAAAATACTTAGAGCCTATGGGGGGACATTCTTCATTCGCACCACCATATCCCCTCAACTTGAATTCTTTCAGATGAAAACAAGAAAAGAAAAATGAATCCAATAAGGTGTTCTTATTATCACATCTAAAATAAGTCAATAGTTGGGTCATTCTAGATTTGGTAATCTGATAACTCAGTAATGCAGAATCCTGGTTCTACATCTCCAGAAATCTCCTTATTTAGCCCCATTGTCATAGAAGATTTCTGTAGTCCTGAGTAATCCTATCACTGTCAACCAGTGTGGAGACAGGAAGAAGGAGGAAGGACTTGCTATAAGAAACTATGACATTTTACTGAGAATTTGGCTACATATTCCATTGTACACAAATTATTAAAAAGAAAAATATATGCCAGGCATGGTGGCACGTGCCCTTAATTCCAACCCTCGGGAGGCAGAGGCAAGTGGATCTCTGTGAGTTTGAAGCCAACCTAGACTACACAGTGAGTTCCAGGTGGGCTGGCACTAGGGAGACCATGTTAAAAAAGAAAAAGAAAAAGAAAAATATGATAGCCCAAAATTTTCTGTTTTTCAGTTCTTATACCCTGCCTGACATTTCTACTTAAATATCCCCAAGCCCTTGACAATTCAAAACATAAGCTCATTTTCTTGCACCATAATCCTCTGTTCCCCATTTAAAGTGTTGCATTCATACACTGATTGCCTGAGATAGACTGTGTTATTCCCATCCACATTCAGACACAAAATTAAAAGGGTTCTATGTTATTGCTTGCATATCATCTGAACACAGCTTTGTCATCCCTACGCTATTCATGTGCTTGGGGCAACTTTTATCTCACGGTTGGAGTATTACCTCTCGGTAAATTGACCTCTTACTTTTCATCTTACCGTTCCCCCCACATTTTACACATTTGAAATATTTTCTTAAATAGCAAGGTGGATCATTTCACAGCCACCTGCATTATATCACATAATGGGTCCTCACAGCCTTCCAAATCCATTCCAAACCAGATATATGTGGCCCCTCATGACACAGCCAATGACAATATCTCTACCTTCACCTTTTCCTCCTTTGACTAGGAGCACACTAAAATATCTGCAGTTCCAGGGTCCCCAGGGTCCTGTCCTTCACAATGGCAGGCCTCGTTAAGTCTGGCTTCTTTACTGAGACTGCCTACTCAGCTACCCAGGCGCCTCCAGTGGTCCTTGTTATCTTCCTGTCAAGGCTCTCTCTGAAGGTTTTCTCTGCTCATCCTTTCCTTGGTGGCTGTAAATCACCGGCCTGTTCCCTGTACATCACATTTTTCTACTGCCATTATCTATTTTATCCCTTTTGCTTCTTGTTTGCAAGCTTCCCTGAGCTAATGTATTTCCTGAGGCATAAAGAAACTCAACAATGAATATACTGTATTCATATACTAAGCCTTTTAGTATACATTTGAAATATTAATCCAATAAAGAAAATTTTGTGCATTTCAATTTGTATTAAATGTCTCATCAAAACTAAATTAAGATAGATGACTCAGCGGTGAAGAGCACTGGCTGCTCTTGCAAAGGATCCAGGTTCGGTTCCCACATATCGGTTAACAACTATCTGTAACCCAAGTTCCAGGGGATCTGATACCTTCTTCTAGCCTCTGCAAGAAACACATACAATGGGTGCACTTATGTGCATGTAGGCAAACACTAATAAACACAAAAAATGTTTTAAAAATGAAAAAAGAATACTTTAATTTTAATTATATTAAAACAGTAAAATCAGGGTATTCAGAAAAATCTAGGATTTAAAAATATATACTTATACCACAGTAAATCGTGTTTGATTTACTTTTCTAAAATTCCTACTAAGTTTTCCATTCAAAAATTGAATTAACCTTCAAAATTTATTTAGAACCTTAGCTTTATTTATTTTCTTTTCCTTTAGAATTATGTTCACTTTTTGCTTCAATGACTTAGAGTTTTATATCTTTACCAAAAAAAAAAAGTAATGCTGGGAAATACATAATTTAGGACTAGACTTGAGGCTGGGGGCCACTTTCAATGATTCAACATTGAATTCATTGAATTCAATGGGAAATTACTTGAAGAAGAGTTGATTTTACAGGACTCCTTAAAGGTAAAAAGGTGCTGAACATGGTGATGTCTACCTGGGATCCTAACACTATAGAGGCCGGGGCAAGGCATGTGCTAGGACAAGGCCAGACTAAGCTAATTGAGATGCTGTCTCAGAACAAACAAAGCAAAGGCAAACAGGTAACACCACCAGGGAAATGTTATATATCTTACTAGTATAGGTCATGAATCAAGAAAACATTTTTCATATACAAATTTGTTAGTTTGATGGGGCATACATGAAAAATTACTTTAATAGATTTATTTTCCAAATGTGATTTTACTTTAATGGTTTCAAAAGAAGAGGCTTTTCATAAATTAGTTTGTACATAACAAATGTAACTTAGTAGCTTACTAGGTTACCTGCAGTATGTTAAACACTGAAAATGTAAGCGTAGTGTTTATTAGCTATGCATCAAATAAATACTAAAAGCATTTACAGCTAATTATACAATTGATACTATCTATGGAACCATATACTGACATCAAAATGCATACAGAAAAAAAATCTAAGCTTAACTAATAATCCATTGTATGTTTGTTATTTTTAAAAATATACTTACTAACACTATCCCCTAAATGATATATATCACAAGTTTGTTGCTTATTGCATAAACTATTATACTTTTAATAATCCTAAACTTTCTTTTCTTAATTTTGGAATACCTACATTAGTAATATTTGTTGTTGCATCAAATTTCAGCTGTTTCCCTGGCATTAAGCCTGATCCTTCAATTTTATGGTCTAATTTAATCCTTTGAGCCCATCTGGCAGGAAAGGTATTTTAATTCCACTACACACATAAGAGAAATGAACAGTAAGACTAAATTTAACAGTTAAGGGCACTTGTAATCTCAAATATCAGAAGCCCTGGATAAAAATGAATAAAACTAAAAATCTTTTCTGGCTCATCTTTCATCTGGCTTCCTTGAGCCTCACCATGGTATAATTCATTCTGGGATTTACATCTCCTGTGTTCAAGCTCAGTGGGTAATTTGAAAGGCTGGGCAAACAAAACTATATAATCTTCCATCCTCTGGCAGCAAGTCCACAGAAACAATTGTCCCCTTTCAATGAAGGAAGTGCTTGACATGAGGTCCTTGATTATACTGACCTCCAGACCTCTGATGGGTAGTGTGCATACCATTTTCATTGCAGAAGGCCTCAGATTTTCAGTTCCTAAGCAACTTTGACCTTTTATTTACCTTTTAAAAAGTATTTTTTGTTCCTTTTTCCAAATAGCACCGTATTATCTAAGTTTAATTTTTATTATAGGTTTTGCTAAGGAGAAAATGTAGACAAAATACCCAAATATTTCAAATGCTCCCCATGGAAATCCTTTCCTGATAGCCTCAGTGAACTCATTACTAAATACAGCAATCAAACAAGGCACATCTTGTGAGCCATGTCTTGTGAGCTATCACTAGTGAGTTTCTCTGTCACTAATGAGACATGCCGTTCTCCCAGCCCAGGATATAGGCACTTAACCACCAGATATGCTTTTTTTATATTCACCCAGTTTCATTTTTAAATTTATATTTGCACAGTTTATTTTGATACAGTGTTTTATGCAGCTCAAATTGGCCTCAAATTAACAAGGGAGTCAAAGATGAACTTGGACTCCCTGTGTTCATGCCTCTACCTTTCAAGTGCTGGAATTATAGACATGTGCCAGAATGCCCAGAAGAACAAAATTTCAAATTTTTAAAAAAATAGTGCCTGTAACATTCTCATACTCTGTTATCAAATTTAGGTCAGTGAGAATTGCCCAGCATAAGTACTGGATACAAAAAGTAATTCCAAATGGTTTAATCACAAAATGAATTCATTGATTGATAAAACTGAAAATTCTGAAAATAGGTTCTTCTTATTTTTTAATCATATTTTTTTCTAAAGGGAATGATAAAGAGAGCAAGTGAATCTATCACACCCACATAATTCCTCAGCATAAAAATCAATCAAATAGACAAATATCTTGATTATGGCATGAAAAGAGGTGGACAGTAAGAAGGAGCCCAATGTCCAAAGCCTCTTCTGACTGTAGGTAATCTCTTAACTGTACGCCCCTGTAAAATCATTACATACTTCCATCATACAATGGCACAAAATATACATTTCCATTCCAAAGGGGAGGAATGAGACATAGAAAATAGAGGACCAAAGAAAGACTGAAATCCAGCAGGGCGAACACCAACTCCAAAGTCTGGGACTTTAGTTCCAAAGGGGTTAGATGGCTCACTTCCTCCAGCTTTGATGCTTACATCTGTTCTTTGGGCTGGTTTCACTCCCTATATGCAGCTCTTCCTGGCATATGTCTCACAGTTCTGTTATCTATAATATTGGGGTCTCCACCACTACCCAGGCTTCACCTTCATGGCTTCATGCAATGACCTCCCATGGCCTGTTGGCCTATCAAGGCCTTCTTCTCACAGGCACTCCCTGCCTTATGCTGACTGTCCTCAGCAGCTTTCTGAAACCTTGAAGGAAGAATTAATGATTTCTTCATTTTTGTATCTTTCATGTTTCTAAATCAATATTACTAGAACCCTGCCAAGTTTGGCTGCCAGGCTGAGATGGACCTTGGCTCCCTTCATCTATATTAGCAGTTTTTTTGTGTTCTGGCTTTCTAAGAGGAGAAAGCTCCTTAAGTCTTTCTCTTTCACACGTTGAAAGCTGTGTGGGGTCTCTCCCTAATGTCACTCTTTCCATTCTTACACTAAAGAGCAAGAAGCCTCTTCTAAATGTTGCTTGTTTTCTTATCAATAAGAGCCTCTTTCCCAGGACCTGTTTTGGCTATCTTGGGTATAATATTAAGCTTACTAGTGCTTTCTTTCTAAACTGCATATTTTGTATTTCTTTTTGTCCACTTGCTCTTTTTCACAGTATACTTCCATAAAACTTATAAATATCAGTGAAGCCACAGATTCAATGTTAGATTGTCTTGAAATTTTCTCCTCCAAAGAAATTAGTAAACCACTTAAAAAAAATTCTTATTTATTATTTCTGTTTCTGTGTGTTTTGTCTGTATGTATGTAAGTGCATCTGTTTGTTCAATACCTGCAGAGTCCAGAAGAAGGTGTCTGATCCACTGGGACCAGAATTACTTCGGTGTGGGTGCAGGGAACACAACCTGGGTCCTCTGTAAGAGCATTCGGGGCTCTTGACCACTGAGCAATCTCTTCAGCCAGAGCCTGTTACTTTTTAATTTAACCCCAGGCAAATTCTTGGTCCTTGAACAGAAGACAGCCAGATTCTTTCTCAAAATATCCCAGTTGCTGTTTCAGTCCCTGTTTCCACCTCCCTCTGGAAGTAAGTGGCCCTCAGCACTTCTTTCTTCTCGACATCTACTAGAATGGCCCATTAAGATCGGCTTATAGCATTTAACTGCTTTTCTAGTCCAGTCTTCCAAAATCTTCCACATTTCTCCTAAAAACAGCAAGGATCAAGTTCTTCACAACAGCAGCCCATTCTCTGATTATCAACTTCTGTACTGGTTACTTTTCTTTTGCTGTGGTAAAACACCATGTCCAAAGTAACTTATAGAATGAATAGTTTATTTGGTTTACAGTTCCAGAGGGATAGGAGTCCATCATGACAAAGAGACATGGTGGTAGAGGTGGTAGGAGCAAAACCCTGAGCACACACATCTCCAAATGCAGGAAAGAAGCATAGAAAGCAAATGAAGTGGGGCAAGTCTATGAAACACCAAAGCCTATCCCCAGTGACATCTTCCTCCAGCTAGACCATATCTTTAAAATGCTCCATGATCCTCCCTGTATTAATTTTCTGTTGTGGTAAGACACTGTGACCAAGGCAGCTTATAGAAAGAGTTTATTCAGCTTATGATTCCAGAGAGTTAGAGTCCATAATGGCAGGGGGAGACATGGTGGCAGAGGTAGCAGAACAGCAAGAAGAAAAATCACATCTCCAAGCAGGCATAGGAAGCAGAGAGAGACTGGAGATCTGACAAGGCTTAAGAACTCTTAAAACCCATCCTCAGTGATGTGCTTCCTCCAGGAAGGCTGTACCTCCTAAAACAGCACCACCAACTGGGGAAAAAATGTCCAAATACCACAGCATATGTATGACTGTGTCCCAAGCTGCCTGTTTCCTCCAATGGGTGGGGCCAGCTGCAGAGAATTGACTGTGGAGAGTTAGCCACAGAAGGAGGGGCTTGTGGCACCATCTTGAACCGGCACCGCAAAAGCAAAGGGGGCACAGTGGCCAGGAGCACTCAAGAACAGAATGGCTTGGCACTTTCAGACCTGGGGTGAGACTGCTGGCCCCCGAGATATGGGCAAAAGCTAGCAGTGACTATGGGTGGGCCACGGGAGTGATCTGGAATGGTGGGCTCTGAGCCGCAGCGCAGTGCTGGGTGGTGCAGAGCTGGGTGGCATGGAGTTGGGTGGCACAGAGCTAGGCACTGGGTATTCCTTTCCTTGTAAGTCATCCCCCCACGGTAATAATAAATTTACATAAAGATATGTTACATGGTTTGCCTGATAGCACAAGAGACCCAGAGAGAACTCGGGCAACAAAACTGGAGTAGACGGGCCTGGATAAAAGAACCACAGCCTTAGGGATGTTGGTTTGGGGAAGCAGTGCTGTTCCCACCACCTCTGTGGCAGGTCAGTTGGGCTCTGATTCCCAAATCCAGGAGCAGCTGCCAGGAGCCCAGAGGAGAGGCCAATTAAACCCTATAAACTTCATGGGGTTAGTGACAGTCACGTGGGTTATACAATGGATTATAAAATCTGTAACTAAAAAGAGGCCAGCCATGCAGAAGCATGTGCCACAGCTGTGTTGTAAATGTGGGGGTATGTTTTGAGAATGTGAAGATTTATTAAAGGTTACCCAGAGGCTAGAAAAACTTTTACCTGCCTTCCACAGGAACCCAGCCCTTGGAGAGCTGGCATGGCCACTTTGCATAATAAAAGATATGCCCCAGGCGGGAGAAGCTGAAAAGGCTACAGAGGTCCTGGCAGATCCAGTTGCAGAACTTGAGAGAGGAAAAAAAGCTGGACATTTTAATTTGTGTAAGGTCCAAGGACTCAGAGAAAAAGACAGAAAATAGTACAAAAAAAAAAAAAAAAAAAAAAGAGAGATGACCTAAAAACAAAAGTAGCTAAAGCTGCCCCTCAGAGTCAACCACTGATACAAAAAATAAATAAATAAATAAAAACCTAACAGTGCTTTAGCTAGGAAATATTCCACACTGGAACTGTTAAAACTTGGAAAAACTTACAAGCAAGCAATCAAGGAGCCACTAGCCACATGGCTTGTGAGAGGGTGGGACATGGGAGGAAATGAAGCTTCACAGCTGAGTTATATAACCCCCCATTCATCCTTGAGATATAAGCTGTTTAACCTAGTCCAATGCAAGGGGGAAGCAGTCCTTAATGGGGTGGCTGGTTAAAGGCATGAAAGATACATGGTCATCACCAAGGGAGATTAACATGATTAGCAGGGACTGGAGGACTATAAAGAAATGACAGGCATTACTGAGAGAGCTAGGTATGAGAAAAACAATATATGATACCCAGCTCACTGGGCAAGATAACATTGTGTTCACCAGAGATACGAAGGAAAGCTTAATTCAACTGGGACCTTGAGAATAGTATGGCACTGTTAAGGTTTTGCTAAGCCCTTTAATGGGACAGGATCTTTGTAAAGTAAGAGAGGATTTAGAAAATTTAAGTGATTCTGACCAGCGTGTAAAACGTGTCTGTAGAATAACGGAACACCCTGTGAGAGATATAAAAGAGACCAGACAGAAGAGATGGCCCATTTGGGTCACTCAAAGACAAATGTGGCGAGACTTATGTCAAGCCCAAATTCCCAGAAAAAAATTGTTAGAAAACCAAATTTGGTACTAAGGAGTTTCTGGAAGGCTTCAAAACCAGAAGAACAGATTAAAAAAGGTATTCAAAGAATAAAAACTGTCCCAGGGGTGGTTAAGAATCACCAAGGGTTAAAAAAGATGCATTTCTCTTCTGATAAAGGCTATACCAGGGATGGAAGCAGATTTTCCCACCAAGATCTCCCCCAGCAGCCAAGTGTGGTCAATGGAGAAATGACAGACATGGCTACAGTCAGGCAGCACACCCAGGGCCTGCCTGACTCAGGGAACCAACAAGTGCAGCGGGGACAGGAATAAAACCCCTACCTCCTTAGCCCAGTGCAGGGTCAGGCAACTGGAGCCAACACCTGTGAGTATATCAAGAATGAAAAAATACAAAGAAACTCCATGTAAAATCCCCCAAGTGCAAAATGACTCCAAAGGGATAACTAAAAATGGTAAAGAGCTAGCCAAATTAATGCCTCGTACCAATTTTGTTGCCTGAGTTCTCTCAGGGTCTCTTGCATTATCAGAGAAACCATATCATACATTTTTATGTGAATTTATTATAGTTTATATCTTGTGGGGGAGATGGAGAAATTTACAAAGAAATGAATGCTGTTCCAGATCACTTTCATGCCCACCCACAGTCTCCATTAACTTTCACCCATGTATCTTGGGCCTATACTCTTGCTCCAGGTTGGTAAATGCCACCTCTCGCATCCACATGGGTGAGACGTCAGGGCTATCTTTCTCTCTATGCCTGCCACCCTGTGCGTTCCTGGCTTCTGTCCCAAGATGGTGCCCAGAAGCCCCCCTACAGACAATTCTCTGATGCAGGCCCCACCCCTTGGAGGAATCAGGCCTCTGGGACACACTCCACCCCTTTCCTCCACTCTTACAATCTTTCCACCAACCTTCCACTAAAGTCCCTGAGCCTTGGAGGGGGTGACAGATATAGGGCGATCTCTCATATCATGGTGAGATAATTACTTCTTGGGCCTTTCCATAATTCATCTTTAAGCTGTGGCCTTTGATCTATCTCAGTGGTGTTTCTTTTACTATAAAGACAAATAGAAGGAAGTAAACATATTTAAACAAACACAAATGTAAATCAATGCATAGAAGATATCCCAGTAGGAGTACTATATTCATTAAAAAGTATGCTTGTACCCACTAGGGCCTGTAGCCTTCCTCGAAACAAGGTGTTGGCCTGGTCTACAGCACCAGACGTGTGTTCCACCCCTAGGAGCAGACCTTATCCAATTAGAAATTTGTTAGTTGTACATATGTTGGTTGAGCCATTATTGAACTTGCAGGCATTGCTTTACATGTCCATAGTGTGCAGCACGCAGGGTACATTGTTGAGTAGAATCACAGTGGATACCTTCTTCCCCAACCATTTTCATAGCACCTTCTGGCAATATGAACGTCATCCATCCCGTGGCATGGAGTTGTCTGGCTTAGTCTCAACTCCATCTCTTCTTTTTTTCCCACACTCACAACATGTAGTAGCTTCAGAAACATGGCCTTACTGACCTTTCTAGTGTACAACCGACATTAGCGGTAACAACCTTGGTGAATTTGAGGACCTCTAGGATCTCTCTCTGACCAACAATTCAAATGGGGGGGGGCAACCCACCCCTGGTACTGTATATTTTCTTTACAGTTGTATAGTTTGGAAGCCTCTGTCTTCATTTTACCCATCCATAAAACTTCCAAGAAAATTATAGCTATAGCTGGCCTTTACTTCTTCAGGTATCTTTCAGTTGGGTTTCACATCTGTAAAACACTAAAAGGAAGGTTAACATTATGTATTAAATCAATCATAGACAAGGTCTCACATAGCATGGAAAGTTTTTGTCCATTCATATTAACTGTTTTCTCTATAGATCCTTGTGAGGTACCATAGCATGGGTACGAGGCATTAATTTGGCTAGCTCTTTCTGTTAACTTTTGCCCATGCCTCTGGGGTCTGCAGTCTCACCCCAGGTCAGTAAATGCCCCCTCTCACATCCACGCGGGTGAGACCCCAGAGCCATCTTTCTCTCCACACCCGCCACCCCTTGCATGCCCAGCTTCTATTCCAAGATGGCACTCAGAAGCCCCTTGGCAGTCAATTCTCCACCACAGGCCCCGCTCCTTGGAGGAATCAGGCCTCTGGGACACACCATGCTAGGGAGGAGCCTTGTGGCACCATCTTGAACCAGAGCTGCGATTGCAAAGAGGGCACAGTAGCTGGGAGTGCTCAAGAACAGAATGGCCTGGTACTTAGGAACCTGGGGTGAGACTGCTGGCCCCTGAGGCCTAGATGAAAGCTAGGGGTGACTATGGGTGGGCCACAGAAGTGATATGGCATGGCGGGCCCTGAGCTGTGGTGCAGAGCTGGGTGGGGCAGAGCTGGGTGGCAGGGAGCTGAGCGGCACAAAGCTAAGTGCTGGATGTTCATTTCTTTGTAAGTCACTCCCCCCCCACAGTAATAATAAATTTACATAAAGATATATTATATGGTTTGCCTGATAGCGCAAGAGACCCAGAGAGAATTTAGGTGACAGTGATATTCTCATTCAAACCACCACACTACCAAATGGCAACACAACTGACTAAGTGTTCAAACACTTGGAGCCAATAGGGTCACTTCTCATTCAGACCACCACAACAAAATAGTCTGAACAAACACCACATGCTATAGCCTAATAATCAGCCTCACCCATGAGTCCTGTCATGAGTTAAGGAATATGATGAGAGCTAGGAATACATTAGAAAACAAAAAATAGAACATGAATTCTTGAAGTGAGAGGATAAGAAGAAAGAAACCTTAATAGAATGTTTGATGATAAGCCTTAAATTTTTGCATTGTTTTTGTTAAATACTTTGAGTATGAAGAAAAGCAGTGCATGTTTTGATCAAATTTGTTACTCAATTTAGAATAGGATTCTACTTATCTGAATTACTAATCTTAAGAGTAGAATGTTTCTTTTATTCTAAAAGGAGTTCTCACATGACTAATATAATAATGAATGTGGCACTGCTTTACCAAAAATGTGCTGCATAGACAGATCTTGATTATTTAACAAAGAAATGTTCATACGGTTGCATGCATTAAAATTACTTTTTATATACTGCTCTTAGTACTAATGCTGTTAACTTGAGGAAGTCTGTATTATTGTTGAGACTTGGATAAAGCCCTAATATTTATATACTATAAATTTTTCAAAATTTTATTGAGAAACTGGGACAAAACAAAATGTTGTTTCATATTTGGTTGTAGTTTATCAGTCATAGAAATAATAAGCCAAACAGGGTTTTTAGGTTTCTAACAAAAACGTAGGACTTACTATTAGAAGTCCTGTGTAAAATTTACTGGTCACTTCATATCTCCACCCATGGCTTTCTCACCTCTAAATGGACTTATATACTGCATCACAAGTATGAGGGATATTTTTAGAGCATCAGTTATAAAACCTTTGAGGATGCATATATTATGTAAGTGCTATCTTAAACTCTGCACAAATGATGACTACTATTTATACCTCTTTTAAGGTTATCTATAGCTTTACTTTGATTCATTATTATAGCTTTGCTTTGATTCTCTAAATTTACTATGTGCAGTCTTTAGTTACCTAGTTGAATCACATTATGTTAACATTTATAGAGATAAACTTACATAGCCAACTTTCAGTAACATGAAACAAAACATTGGTTTTACCAAGATTATAGAAATAAATTTAGAGTAAATTATATTTTTTTAAAAAAACTTTACTACATTTTTTGTTGGTGGTTACACCATTTCCCATAGATTAAAAAAGAGAAGAAACCTTATTTTTTGAGTGTTTTCCTCTAAGATATATTGCTAATATTCTCAAGGAAAAACACATTTTATATTGAGAACTGATATTGCAGAACCTACTACCTTAACAAGACTTTCTTTTCACTCAGGAATATTATGATATGTGGTGGAAAGATCAACCATTTGCAGAGTTACACTCACCTGCTTATTCATTAGTTCTGCAAACACCTCTTGGCCTCTGGTGTATGCTCACATTCCAACGAGGTAATACAAAAGTGATTAAGATAAGTAAGTCATGAATCTTGCCACTAAGTGTGCTCACAGACTAAACAAAAATAATTTATAAAGCTACAGTTTGCTAAGATGTTATTCTGGCTGCTTTATAGCACCCTTTTGGGCAAATCATTGGTCTAAAGACTGTCAAGACTGAAATGATAAACATGAGGACTATACGTGTGGAAATGTTACAAAAAAATCAGTAGAACCAGTGATGCGCAGACACCCTCCATCTCCCACAAACTTTTATACTGCTCCTAAGCCTCCATTTAGTATGAAACAGCATTCAGAAAACAGAAAATACAGGGTAGACATGTGTGTTCATGAGATTTTACTTAAATTAAATGGCTTTAATCTGTTCTGTAAAATATGTTATTCATTAAAATATACAAAGATAAATTATGCTTCATAAATATTTTTCTTTTTAATAAAGGTTGTTGACTCATTAGAACAATTTTCATTACAGTTTCAGAAATGTTTTGCAAATGAGATAGAACAGTGCAATGCCTAAATAATTGAGTGAAAAGTTAATTTTGTTAAGTGGTTCTTACTGGTGAAATCAAAGAATTCTGTTACTTTTTATATCTGTGAATTGTCCATGCCTTACTCTCCATTGGCATGAACAAGGTCCTCTGGATCGCTCCAGTAGGTGCTGGCTGGCGAAGGCAGAAAAAAAGATTTTGTCTCTGTATTTGTTTTGGGAAGGCAAGGTTGAGCACTTCTCAGAGAATCAATAAATCATCTGCTTATTAATGTTAATCTTGAACTTTTAGAAATAATCCTGACCATTTTGTAAGAGCTTCAGAAAAGATTTCTCTTTTAAGATCCTGGCCAACAATGCTCTTTTACTCAGGTATTCTGGACATCACTGTGAATACTGGGAAACAGACCAAGAAGAATAAATTATAACCCTAAAATAAAAGCCAAAATACACACCACCTTAAAATTCTGCCCTGTAATTTTTGGCTCATATACAGAAGATATATCCTTTCAACTCATTGGAAATATAATTGAATAACATTGTTATTTTCTGATTAATTATGATTTCCAGGTAGAGAGTTAAACAATTATGGTATATGGTATTGATACCTACTACTTTTTCATGTCCTTTTATCAAATACTTCTTTTTCTACTACCTCTGCTATTACACATCTAAGTTCCTAACCTGAATCATCTTTCTTAACGCTTGAACTCCCATGTGATAAGATAGTCCATTGTCCAGTTGGGTTCCTTATACACAGACTGTAACAAGATTCAATCAACCTATCAATCAACCCATCTCTCCATCATCTGTCTATCCATGCACATATATCACCTATTATACGAAAAAATGAATTTCCTAGGTTTATATGATGAGAAAGAGATCATATAAGACAATAAACCAAGCAAGTCCTATGGAAGTTGTCTTTGACATAATTCTGGAGAGCAACTCAGATGGCAAAATATGTCAGTCACCTCTCAGAGCTGTTCTCACCAGACGATGAAGTGCCTAGACTGACTTCTAATTGTTTTAAAGGCTGCTCCAAAAGGTAGTAATTTCCTGTTTTCAGGGAGTATAGGAACATGTGGTGCTCCTAACTAATGGACTGAAGGTCAATCCTTGAAAAGAGACCCCAATGAAGATGGGTGTGAGGGAAAGGCACTAGGGATCTATGCGTATGAAGATACC
The DNA here is from genome assembly GCF_000622305.1 of Nannospalax galili. Taxonomy (NCBI): domain Eukaryota; kingdom Metazoa; phylum Chordata; class Mammalia; order Rodentia; family Spalacidae; genus Nannospalax; species Nannospalax galili. The sequence continues at coordinate 1,945,437 of NW_008357164.1, forward strand.
AAGAGAGACAAGGAAACAAAGTGGGGGACTTACAGTTTCTATATCATACAAGTATCTATCAAATATTAAAATTTTATTTTAGTAACCAGATAATTTGAATCTTTTATAATATTTCTCACTCATTAACTAAGTGATATTAGACATGAGATTTATATTCTCTGCTTTATTATTAAAAACTCTTCTGTGTACATGCCTTTAATTCCAACACTCAGGAGGCAGAAGCAGGCGTATTTCTATGAGATTGAGGCCAGTCTGGTTTACATAGCAAGGTCCAGACCAGCCGGGGCTATAGGGAGACCCTGTCTCAAAGAAAAACAAAAACAAAACATAAAGAACTCTTTTGCTAGCTGTGGTGGTACATTCCTTCCATCCAAACACTTAGGAAGCCGAGGCAGGAAGATTTCAAGTGGGCTACATAGAAAGACCTTATTTCCTAAACAAAAGAACAAACAAAAGAACAATGAACTGTTTTCCTGTAAACTAAAACTCGAGAAATAGCCATTCTGATCTAGTCAACACAAACAAATGGAAATTGGTCAGCTCAGCCACTTAAACCACTGTCTCAGCTAAAGGTAAAGTTCTTGCCTATGAATTCCAGGTAGTAGAGCTTGGGTGCCTAGCAGTTCCATCGTTACTTTTCTTTGTCAGATTAACTTTCTCCATGTAACCAGTAACGCTGCCTCTGTTATCTCTCTCTTTGTTGAATTCCACAAAATATAACGAAAGCTTGGTGAAGTAAATATGTTATTTGGGATCTGGGTTTTTAGATTTTTAAATAAAAATTATTTGTTACATTTATTTCATAAAATTATTTTTCTATATAAT
>NW_008357164.1:1947552-1951665 GCF_000622305.1 Nannospalax galili
GCTTTGTAAATCACAGGTTCTATCAGTAAGCATTATAGAAGCACTAATTTAAAATTCTGAAATGTCACTCACTTATATATCTAAAATATGTTTCTGTTTTAATGGCATGTGCAATAAGGGAAACTAAGAATTTAGTAGGTCTTTAGAATTTCCTATTCTGTATTTTAGTAACCTAAGATGTAGCTCTCCTGATAAATTTGGAGCCATAAGCATTGGTAGCACCAAGATTTCTTTTTAATACAACCAAAATAATATTTTAACAGTTTACTTAATGTTTAAAGAGGAAGGAATAGCTCGTCTTCTCATCATTAAGTTAACAAATACTGCTACTAATATTATCCTAGGAGATACAATAAATTGTTTACATGTTATGGGGCCTTCCTTCACAAAAACAAATGGAAGAAAGTCATATAACAATCCTGTTTTTCTAAAGAAGAAGAAAGAGAATGAGGAGGCAGAGAAAGAGAAGGAGGGGGAGGAGGAGGACGAGGAGGAGGAGGAGGAGGGAAAAATACTAAGATACTTTAGGACTCAGTTTCCAAATGTCTCCAGTATACTGACAAAACGATAAAAAACCTCATCTACCATTATTCGCAAAATTCATTTCAATAATACAGCTTTAATGAAAAATTTTCTGTGACCACACAACTGATTTTTATTTAACATGGAATGAAAGATGGAGAATCTGATGACTTCTATCTCTCTTAAGCTCTGCTACCCTCTCTTATGTCTAGTTCCCATCTGCATTGCTTCATGTCTTAGCACATCATGTTATTTTATGACAGATCTAGTCACTGGTCCACGTGTCTTCAGTGTTTCCTTTCATTTAATACAGGTTAATATTTACAAAGCAATTTTTGTACTATGTCATTTTTAAAATTATTTATTTAATAACCATATAATTAGAAGAGGCATTTCATTACAACAGCATTGACATATTCAATAACAATTTCCAGGGCTAAGATGCTTCTCTTTCAAAATTGGCTGTAAATTTTTAGGTTTACAGTTGAATTAATACAGTTATACAATATTGTACTCCATTTAAACCCTATAAGAAATACAATTAAATGAAGTTTTAAACTTTGAAAAAGATCTCCATTTCATTATTAAAATACACAGTTTCATACAGAAAAATTCATTTTTAATGTAATTAACACTAAGATGTTTGCACATGCATTTTAATCTCTATATATCTGATTATTACTAGTCACTGTTGGTTACTTTCTGAGATCCGTGGCCTCTGAGCATGGATATAAAGTCATCAGGTAGATTTCAATGGTAATGTTTTGTCACAGCTGGTTACTTTCTGAGCTCCTTGGCATCTGAGCATGGATATGAAGTCATCATTTTTAAGGAAAAAATATGTCTTCAAAATTCAATAGGATATTTATTTGATAGAAGTTCAGATAAATAGTAAAATCTTAAAGAGCTTGCATTGGACTAGGGAGATAGCAGGGACAGTAAAGTGCTTGTCACAAGGATGATGAGGACCTGAGTTCACTCCCAGAACCCATGTGAGCATGACAGCACTGTTTTGTGATTGCAAATACTGGAGGGGCAGAGACAGGCAGGTCCCCGAGTCTTGCTTGTGAGCCAGTCTAGACATTTGGTGAGTTCCAGGTTCAGTGAGAGACTGTCTCAAAAAATAAAGTAGAGGGTAACTGAGGAAGATACCTGAAGTCTCCTGTGGATCTGCACAAACACACACACACACACACACACACACACACACACCACTCAAATACACACATGTGTATACACACACAAACCCATACACAAAACAAGGTGGAAGGAGACTGAGAAACAAAGGCCTAGGTTGTCCTCTGATCTCTACACTCATTTGTACACATATGTCACATATGTGCACCTGCACACCCAGAAAGTTTAAGAGTTTGCACTAAATTCAACTTATTTAGGTAACTCTTATAACTGAAAAATACTTTCATATTTTTTATGATGCTACACAGAATTTGTGGGATGGTCATTAGTTTTGACATTTTTTGGGCAATAGTAGGAAAATAAATTAGAAATATAATATGAAATAAAACTCAGTGTATTTTAGAAGAAAGAATGGAAGACAGAAAGATCGGTTAGGAGGCCAATGTAGCTATCTAGGCAAGAATTAATAATATCCAAACTTCAGTGGTGGCAGTAAAAATGGAAAGAAAAGTACAGATGGAAAAGATATTATGGAAGATAAATTGACACAACTTGATGGCTGAGCCAAATTAGAAGGATATGTGAAAACTGTTCTGAGATTTAGGCTCAAAACAAGTCATGATACAAACTACAACAAGAATAAGACTTGAAAGAAGTCAGCTTGCTGTAGCTTCTTGAGAAGGAATGAAGTTTTCAACACACTCGAAGCTCCCAGTGTTGGCATCTGTTGTTCTGACCTGATGTAGCATGTTCCTGGGGACCAGTTTGTTCTCCTTTGGACATCCTTGCTCCTTCACTCTCAGCTGCCTTCTCTCCAGCTCTAAGGATGAACCATCAGTTTTCAAATCAAAGTACACATTTTCCTGGATCCAGTGATTAATTCAGGAATATGTATGCCAAGATATATGGAATAATCCTCAAGGAGTTAAGAAAGAAATAGGATATTTTGTTGACTTCCAGGCAGTTCATAGGGTATGGCTGGTGAGAATGAAGATGAGCAAAAAATAAATAAATAAACATAAATAAATAAACAGATAAACACATACAGACAATGTCAAAAGGTAGAGTAAGCCTGGTCTCAAGACATTCTGTGAATCATTAATGTATCTTTTACATTTTTAGCAAATGACAAAACAGATATAGTTTGAGCTTAAAGAAAACGTACAAAGATTTGTCTGCAAACTGAAAAAAACAACAACACAAAACAGCCCTTCCCTCCATCAATGCTTGGTCATGAAAGCAACGCCATAATTCCCTTTTATATGTAGAGAGTATACTTCAAGAACCTAAATTTTGTCTGAAACTCTGGATTTTGCCAAACAGTGTATATACTATGATTTTTTTCTACATATACAGAATGATGATAAATTTAATTTACAAATTAAGTACAGCCAGAGCATAAATAATATGAAATGGCAGTGGTTAATAAAGAAATAGGAAAGTGACAACAATCATTTTAGCAAAAGATAGTTAAGGACATTATTTGTGGAAATATCTACTTCATATTATCAGTAATGTACACTGTGATCAACAAACACTAGGAAGAAAAAAGGGTAGAAAATAAGGCTCCTGGAAAGTTCAGTTCCACCGTTCATGGAAAAAATGAGTGCATTTTCCAACTTTTAAGAAAGTGAACATCTGTTGGGACTCCTCCCTGCTCTGTCGTCGCTGTAAGTGCATGTCATTACCCTGTGGGTGTGCATGTGTAGACTAGTCATTACATATATTTCATAGTGCAGCTTCCCTTCAGTCTATAAGAAAGGATCTTCTTTGACATGTGTTCTTGTAGAAACCCACAAATTACTGCTGGAAGAGTAATAGCAAGCTCTCTCTTGGGAGTTTTGGTATTTCCAAGGAGCACAGTTGTCATTTGTGTCCTAATTTTTTCTATTAGAATTCTAGGGAGTGAAACACCAGAATCCAGGATAGAAATCTGATAATATGAGTAACTGACATCACAGAAACGATGGTATGCTTCACTTAACACTTTGAAAAGTAAAACCTAGTCTACATTTTAGACAAAGTGGCTGCTTTTTTATCCTTCCAGGAGCTAAGCTGTTCTTTCATTTCACAAACTATCTTATCTTTTAATTAACTATTTTTCTTACCTAAGTAAATTACTTGCTTACGATCAAATATCTTTAATGTGTTTATATGCATATATCTGTAAAGGATGGATGCAAGAAGAAAACTATGTATAATGCAAAGCTTCTAATGTATTTTTAAAAATTTTGTGTATGCTCCAAAATTACATATAGGTTAAAACACACTTTATATTAAAATCAACTTGTTTATAGAATCATGTTTTGCAAATAAAAGAAATGACAGAAAAATAATTGGATTGCTTCTTAATACAATGGTTTTCCATATATATATATATATATATATATATATAGAGAGAGAGAGAGAGAGAGAGAGAGAGAGAGTGTGTGTGTGGGGGGGATCGTGTGTGTG
>NW_008357164.1:1951796-1969870 GCF_000622305.1 Nannospalax galili
TATGTGAGAAAATTGAAGGCATATAACCATTTGATAAGTATTAGTTATGCTTTCAACAGTCAAAGAATTCAGTACAAATAAAGCCTGCTTATCACATAATCAAAATCTAGCAATGAGAAAGTACAATGAAGAATTGCAAAGGAAGAAAAAGTAGAAGAAAAGGAGGAGGAGAAAGAGGAGGAGGAGGAAGAGGAGGAGGAAGAGGAGGAAGAGGTAGGAGGAAAGGACATTTGATAAGTATTAGTTATGCTTTCAACAGTCAAAGAATTCAGTACAAATAAAGCCTGCTTATCACATAATCAAAATCTAGCAATGAGAAAGTACAATGAAGAATTGCAAAGGAAGAAAAAGTAGAAGAAAAGGAGGAGGAGAAAGAGGAGGAGGAGGAAGAGGAGGAGGAAGAGGAGGAAGAGGTAGGAGGAAAGGAGCCAGATTTTTAGTTTAGAAATATGTGGGCTTGAAATGGTCAACACCAACAAATTTTAACTTTTTTACCATCTCATACTTTACCTTTATAAAACAGAATTTCTGATCCTTCCTCTAAGGCCCCACCCCCCATCCGTATCTCCACTTATTGTCGAATTTGTCTTCTCAGTTTCTGACAACCATCCATTTGTTCCTAACAACATTCTTTGTGCCATCTCCAACTCTGCTCTTTTTCATATTCACAATCTAATTTGAAAGGAAACCTTGCCAGATCATCTTGAAATAAGCTCCAAAGTGTGACCACTTCTTACCACAGGAAGCGGCCAGACCCTACCCATCACATACTGAAAAGATATGAAAGAATAATCTCATTTCTGAGTTTCATTTAAGAAAAGAGCACTAGTAGGGTCACCTGCTCACATAAGACCATGTGAAGCTGGTTTTCAAGGATTTATTTGTACATACTGATCTAAGGGGATGTTGTCATTCTTTGAGCTGATAGCAGAACTTTCTACTACTGTGTAATGCTAGTAGTGCAGGCATGTAGAATGAAAGCTACAGGGTCATGAACACTTCCCTTGGATTCCAAAGTCAGGCCTACAAGGCTAGGTAGTGAATGGCAGGGTTAGAATCCCTGAAGGATGCCTCTGAAAAGATAATGTTTGTAGTCTGAGAGTAAACGAAGCTTAAGAACCCCTGGAAAGACCAGGATGTTGGAGACAGCAATAATGTGAAATACATACTGAGGAAAACACCAGAAAATGAAGAGAGAAAACTGAAGAAAGAGATGTGTGCACCACAATTGCAAGGATACAGGGACTGGAGCTCACCCTGGTACTGAAGAAAGAGATGTGTGCACCACAGTTGCAAGGATACAGGGACTGGAGCTCACCCTGTTACTCATGGACTACTAAATTTAATATCTGTCCTGCTAGGTTTTGGTCGAATCCTTCCCTATTTTTCTGTTCTTCCATTTTGCAAAAGATTACTCTGGGGTACTGCATCTTGAAAGTATATAACTTTCATTTTGCATGTACAGGGAACTCAAAGCTAGAGTTTGTCTTGAGACTTTTAGCTTGGACATTAAGATATTGGAACTGACAAGACTCTGGGAACTCTTAAAGATGGACTGAATACATCTTTCACATTGCCACTGGCATACTACTTTTAGCAACCAGGAAAGAAATGTTATGATTTATACAAAATGTTGAGTTGATAAGAGGTAGACCTACGATGGTTAATTTTGATTGTTAACTTGAAGTCAGAAGTGCCTATGTAATTAGAAAAACACATATCTGGGTGCGTTAGGGCATTTCCTGAGAGAAGTGACCAAGGGGGCTGGTGATGGGACTCAGCTTAAATGTGGGTAGTATCATCCCAAAGACTGGAGTTGTAAATGAAATAAAAATGGGAAAAATAGACAGTGTCTGCTAGCATAGACATCCTCTGCCTTTGCTTCCTGATCACTATGCAAAATTCTTTGCTCCACCATTACTGCCTGCCATGTTGAACTAAAATCTCTAAAACTGTAAATAAAATCCTTCCTTTCTTGGGGCTTAAGAGATGACTCAGCAGCTAACAACATTGGTTGCTCTTCAGAGGACTGGAGTTAGGTTCCCAGTACCCACATGATGGCTAACAAACACCTGTAAGTGCAGTTCCAGGGGATCCGACGCCTCATTCTGGCCCTTGCAGGCATTGCATGACAGGGATGCACTTACATACATGCAGGCCAAACACTAACACTCATACAAGTAAAATAAAAATTTAAATCTTTAAAAATTTAAATCTGTAATACTGAGATGTGAGGCAGAGATGAGAGAACATCTGGAACCTTACAGGTCAGCTACTGTGGTACATGCAGGGGTGAACAAAAGATTCTGCCTCAAACAAGGCAGAAGATAAGGAACAACATCCAAGATTGTTCTCTGACCTCCAAGTGCCTGCTGTGATATGTTCATATTCACACACACACACACACACACACACACACACACACACACATATACACACACACAAACACACAAACACACCCCCAAAATAAAAACAAAACAAAAAAAATGGTCAGTTGGGCTGAAGGTATGGCTTAGTTGTTAAAACCATGGCTTGCTTTTCAAAGGACCCTGGTTGATTCCCTAGTACACACATGGCAACTGACAAAGACCTGTAACTCTAGTTCCAGGAGATTCAAAGCTCTCTTCTGGCTTCCACAGGCATTGCATGAACATGGAGCCCTTATAACATGTAGGCAAAACACTCGTACATATAAAAAAAAATAATTAATTTTTAAATGTTCCTTTTCCTAGGGTGTCCGTTCTATGCTTATTTACATAGTGAGCCAGCCAGGGCCACAGACCTTGGTACAGATTCAGTGATTCAGGAAACTCTATCACAAGTGCTTTGGAGATCCAGAAGTCTCAAGTCTCCATTTTACTCTGCAATCTTCCCCCTGCCTGTGTATTACATGGTTTAAATGACACCCAGAGAACTAATGCTATCAGAGTAATGGCACTATCCCAAGTACTGTTCTTCTGTGGTCCGAACTACTGCCAGTTTTGAGAAAAAGGGGGCATCACTAGGGCTAAAGTTCACCAGAAATGGCAACAAAGAAGAGCCATGTCCTAAACTGACTCCTGAAGGGTAGGAAATTTGGATGAGCAGAAAGGTAAGATGAAGCTACTTTCAGAAGAGTGACAGCATGACTCCACAAGTTAGTTAACATTCACAGGGTGCCAGGAGTCAGCCACCTCCCACGAGCATTCCAAGTATACAAGGAAAGGTTCTTGATGCAGAAGAATCTGAGGATTTTAAATCCAGACAGACAAACAGTCAAGAAACAAGTAATCATCATGAGATAAATATTATAAAATAAGCTTGACAAAGTGCAAATAGAGAAACTTTTTAGGGAGAAATTAAAACGAACAGGAAACCTCCTAAGGACATCCTAATCTGGACAACAATCTGAGGACAGGAATGATTCTCTGCAAGGATGCCTGACTCCGAAGCAGAGATGAAACAGGGCACAGAGGTCGAAAATGAGGGGTGTGTATGAAAAGACAGCATTTAATTGCGTTAGGATCCAAGATCAGCAAATTTTCTCAGAAGTCCCAACTTAATGAGAAAAATAAATGGTGAAGAAAAAGTGTCCTTCTAGCAGCCAGGTAATGGACTCTACTGTCTAAAGTTGATTCTTCCCTCCTCCCTGCTGTATATATTATTTACACTTGTACACACTACACACGGGGCATCTCTGAAGAAACCACAAGTGTTCGCTGAACACTTTCTCTGAATCGCCACATCACAAATATCTCACTTTCAAGGAACAGAGCCAGACTCATTGATCAGAGAGTAAAACAAATGTACTTTTAAAGGGCTAAAGTAAATACCATTGTTTTACTTAGCTCTAAGAAACATTACCCAACATAACCCCCACCCCCTTCCAACCTTCAAGTATATCTGAGGCAGGGCAAGTTCTAAGTTTGAGCAGATGGATTTCAGTGAGAGTAATTACAAGCTGCAACATAATTTCCTTAAAACTACACACACGCTGGACAAACACTTATTTGTGGTTTTAGAGTGGGTAAAGTTGCTACAAAAATAGTAGCACACCTTATAATAGTGCCATATGCCATAATTTACCTTAGCTATATCTGAAGTGTCATATCATGTTCCAGACTTAATATTTAGTAACTAACAATTTAATGTACAAATCTCCAACTTAAGCAGAAGAATAATTTAAACAGACAAGCCCTTATTTTTACTTGGAAAAAATGTGGTGGACCATGCAAAATGGACTTCCAGATATTAGACAGAAGAGGGAATGGAATTTAGTCATGAAAAATGTATAGAAGCTTTCAAGTAACTTGTAAAGCAAGCAGTCAACTCCATGCAGATACTCAGAAGAAAAATAATGAATCACAATCGGCAATAGGCTTCTCTTATAACAGTAAATATAAGGGAAGTGGGTGTGTGATCAGAGTGCATCATATACATATATGAAATAGTAAAAATAATTTTTTTAAAAAAGTAAATCTTACAAACACACCCCAAACTTGAGATACACATAACCTCTGGGGAAAAAAAAAGAATTAAAACTTGCTTGTAAAAACACAATAAAGTTCATTGCATTGCATCCATTGGAACTGAGTGTGATGGATGAATAAATTCATTCATTTCTGACCTATATTTGGGTGGGATGGGGGGGAATAGCTTTCGGTCAACTGTCTTTCTGTATTTTCAGCATCCAAAATAAATCTTTTAGATAACAACAATAATTTAAACAAAAATGTCTTCATATGTTTTAGAATTTTTTGTGTAGTTAAGGTTTCTGAGCCTTGAAGTAGTTACTTTGAACTGCTGTCACTGAACACGTGAAGGCAGATAATGTATCAACAGGGATTTATTTTGCTCCCAGTCCTAGAGGTTCAACAGCTCAGTACCAGCTCTCACTTAGCTCTAGTGATAGCCTGATAGCAGATACTGCCATGACCAGAAAGATGATGAGAATGATCATGTGACAAGTCTAGAAAACAGAGAGGGATTCAGGGATCAAGCTGGCTCTTTCCTAATAAATTGCTCTCTGGAGAATGATTAACTCATTCCTTGCGGAATGTGTTTCAATCACATCTGATGGAAGTGTCCCTGGGGACCTAATTACCATGCACTGAGCCTCGTCTCATAAAAGTTCCATCAGCTCTTCACTAACAGCCACACTGAGAATCAAGCTTCCAATGTCACGTTTGTTTGAGGAACATACACCATAATAAAACTATAACAACTGCTGATGGTGGCTGGGCCGAGTCCTCTAAGAATTCAGCCATCTTTCTGTAATTTATTGAGTATATACCAATATATTTTGGTAGTTCATTTGAAAAGTTTGGACATAATTAATCACAGAGCAATGAGTATGAATCTAGCATTCAATTCATAACAATGTCAGAGTTCTTAAAGACTTTCCTAGTATTATAACTATTTCCGGAAGTTTTTATGAAATTAATTTAACTAATCAAAGAATGGTACGGTGATTTAAATGAAAAATGTTCACCATAGACTCAAAGTATTTGAACATTAGGTATATGTTCCCTAGTCTGTGGCATCATTGGGGGAAGGTAATGTACTCTTTAAGAGGTATGGCTTTGCTAGAAGAAGTATATCACTGGGTATGGACTGTGAGTGTTCATGTCCTTGCTCCACTTCTAGTTTCTTTTCTCTGCTTCCTGCATGGACTTGAAGATCCCAGCTTTCATCTTTCTGTTCTGACTGCCTCCTGCCATGCCTTCCCTGCCATGATGGACTCATCCATCTGGAACCATAAACTTTAAAGAATTTTTCCTTGTCTTGGTGTTTTATCACAGGAACAAAAAAGTAACAAATAAAGATGGTATTTTTGAGATTTTTCCAATCTATAACGCAACTAACTGTATTGAAGACCCACTATGATATTCCTAATTCAGAGAATATAAAAGAGTACATATACTCAATCTATCCAACATTACTTGATTTTCAATTATGTTGACTTTTATTATTCTCATTAAAAATCAGTAAAAGGAAATGCAAATACCTTTCTATCACAAGGTCTAGCATTAGCATCAACATATTATGGGTGAAAAAATAATGATTTTTAATGTCATAATAAATCTAACACAAATCATTTCAGAAGTGTAGGAAAGTTGACAACTTCATTTTTTGTGAATTGAATAAGACTTCAGGAGCTAGACTCAGCAAATGTAACCAAAATTTTAGCAAACATTTCTGTGAAGGAAATAGTGTAAAGTTAGATTTGGGAAAGGAGGAAATGAAGATAGGAATTAACTAGTCTCCACAGAGGGAATTAAAGAAGAAATGGTATCAATGTAAATGAATCTTGAGGCTTGGAGACAAAACGTGATGAAGTTTAAGCCTAATGCTATCTCTTTTCTCTGTGAATTAGTAGATCATGTTATAAATAAAAGATACATTCAACAGAACAAGCAACCGAAACACTTTTTGCTAAATAAGTGGCTGAAATATTGAAATTTAAATTTTTCTTCCTTATCCAAACCCACTGATACTGAAATGTAATATAAAGTTTTAATGAAAGACCAAACTGTGAAATAGAGACAACAGCAGAAGTAATCAAGGAAAATGGCCTTATCATGGGAGACAAGTGAGAGTCTCAAAACACTGATGTACAGAAATCCCCAATAAACAGTTGGATAATGTTAGAAGACAGTGAATCCAGGTAGAATCTCTGGGAGAGTGGGATGGTGGACGCAAGCTGAAGTCTCTAAGTGTGTGTGAAAACAGATAAAAGAAAAGTAGATTCAGATAGACTTTAGAAAGATAGATAGATGAGAGAGACCAAGAGAACACTTGATACGATTGACCATCTGGTCATAAATCTAATACTCTCAGAGTTGAAGGGCAATTGTCCATTAACACAATAAAACAAATTCAGCATTGGAGTAATTGTTAATTATAAGAAAATGAAAGCTATTCGTGGAAAATCATAGTTCATGTAGCTCAAATCCAAAATATTTGCATATTCACAGTCACATAAATGTAATGCAATTATGATTCCTGCTGTAGTTTGCTTTCTGTTGCTATGACAGAACAATAACCAAAGCCAATTTGGGAATGAAAGGGTTTATTTGGTTCAGAGCTCAAAGTCCATCATCAAGAAATGCCAAGGCAGGAACTCAAGAAATGAACCTGGAGGCAGAAACTGAAGTAGAGACCATGGATGAGAGCTGCTTACTGGCTTGCTCCCCTGGCTTGCTCAGCTACTTATACAGCTCAGGCCTATCCGCCCAAGGATGACTGCCCACAGGGGGTCAGGTCCTCCCACATCAACTAGCAATCAAGAAAATTCAGCATAGATACCCACAGGCCAACCTGACAGAGCAAAGAAGGTTCTCAGTTGAGGTTCCGTCTTCCCAAGTATGTCAAATTGACAGACTTAACTGATACAATACTTAATAAAAAATGTGATGCTTTATATTGGGAGTATAGTGAAGACGTGTGTGTGTGTGTGTGTGTGTGTGTGTGTGTGTGTGTATGTGTGTTAACATATAGATAATGTATTTTAGAAATATTTTCAGACTGTACTAAGGGGTTAAATACAGTCACAGTGAGAAATCAATAGAGACAGTCAAGACTAAGAAATAACAAATAGCATCGAAACATGTCTATGAAATCAGCAGGTAGATGTTATTCTGAATATGGAACTTTAAATCTACTATTTGTGTGGTAATATCTTAAGTCCATGAGTAGATGGAAGAATGTATTAGTTTCATTGTAAGCCATTAACTATTATTTGACTCATTAAACTAGGCATAAGGTAAAATTATAATTTGAGGAGGAATGAATTAACAGCTTCAAAGATTTTGAGTTGAATAGTGTTCTAAGGACTTAAAATATATAATTCTTATTTATTCTTTGAATATTTCTTTTTGGTAATGTTTTTACTGAATTTTTGTGTATTTCAGAGAGAACATCTTAATCCTAATCATGTTTATACCCCTTCCCCACTGGCATCTTCCCAAATGCATACATTCTGTCATGTCTGTTAAGAAGAATTTCATGCATGTATAAAATGTACTTTCATTATATATCTATGCCCCACATATACCCTCCAGCTTCTCCCAAATTCCCTACCACATGCTCTCCTCCCATACTGAAATTTCATATTCTTTTGTTGTTGTTAAAAGCCATTGAATCCAGTTAGTGCAGTCAATGTGCACATGTAGAGTCAGCTAGCATGGCAGCCTACAGAGGCCACATCACTCCCCCTAAACTAACACCTCCTACCCTAGTATTCTTAGCAGTAGCACCTCAGCTAGATATTGGGCTTTGTGAGCCCCTTCCCCATCCATCCTGGTCTTTTGGCTGGCTTGATCTTGTGCAGATCTTGTGCAGGCAACTATAGATGCTATGTTTATACATGCAATGACCCTGTCATATCCAGAAGACACTGTTTCATAGCAGTTTTCCCCAACCTCTGGCTGGTATAATCTTTCTGCTCCCCTCTTCTGTAAAGTGCCCTGAGCACTAGATAAAGTGTGATATAGATGTCCCATTTGTTCCTGAGCACTCTATAGTCTCTTATTCCCCATACATTGACCAGTTAGAAGTCTCCATATTTACCTCTGTCCACTACAGAAAGAACCTTCTCTGATGAGGAATGAGAACTGCATTAATCTATGGGTATAAAGATAAATATTTAGAAGGAAGTGTGATGCTATGCTTATTTAGAAAAATAATACTACTAGGCTATCCTCTTAAGGCCTGTGACTTCCCTAGCCATGCATTCTTGTCAAGGTTTAGGTTACCAGCACAAGGAGTGTCCTGTGGAGTGGGACTTAAATCCAATCAGGAATCTATTTTTTACCCAATAACATTCATACCTCTCTTGTACCAACATTCATATCTTGTAAGGCTGTCATTATTGTAGCTCACAGGTTCACAGCTGGGTAAGACTGTTGATTACCTTTCTCCCCCAGATAGTAACTTCTGGCACTATGAAAGCTAGCCATTAAGGAGGAAGCTTCCAGATCAGTACAAGCTTGATTTTTCTGTCCTGTGATCCAAATCTGTTCAATATGGTTTGACCAACAAGTTTTGGTGGGTAACCAAAAGCAATGGCAATAGCCTGCATTGCTTTGAGGGCCCACAGGACATCCCCTGACAACAACTCGGGGACTTATATTTGAAAATGTATAAGGACTTTTAAAGCATGAGAAGCAAAGAAAAATACCACAGGGAGGTTTGGGGAGAGATCACTGAAAAAATTTAGACCATAAAGACAGTTTGGTGCATTTCCAACCATATCTTCCTAATATCCACACACAGGCCACTTGTTATCCCTAAAGATGTCCTCACTAACTGGCATAACATCATTTATTCTCTATGCCCATCTGTGAGAGCCTTGGCAGGCCCTCAATGCTATCTCAGTGGTGCTTTATTTTTTCTTCTCATCTTCAACATAGGGACTCTTGCGATGGCCTTGAACTTTCTTCCGCCCTTATTGCACTCACTTGGTGTCATTTTGTGTCCTTTTGTGCTTTCATCTCATTCTAACTTGCTGAATCTTGAATTTGTGTTACTCATTTTGTCTTGTCCCTGGCACTAAGCATTTGGATAAACATTTGCCATCTTTTAGCTTGGTTAATTTAAATTTGAATTTGGAAAATAATTCTCATCTTTTTCTAAAGAAGTATCAATATATTGCCCACAGTTTGGATGACAAGTATTAGAGAATGAACCCAGGGTCTTGTATACGCTAGACACACATTCTGCTGCTGAGCTAAAAATCCCCTCTTGCATTTCCCCTCCATCCCCTGTCACACTTCAATTATCACTGGCTAAAATTATGTAACATTGCTAGAATAGTAATGCCACTTAGACTACTACTAATCTAATTGACTAAGAAATTTATAAAAACTTTGAAAATCTAGGTAGTTTCATTTGGATATTTTATCATTTTTTTCATCAGATCTATGGAGAAAATGCTTTTAAAATTTATTTTTAAACTGCATGAACAAGCATAAAATAGTCATGGAAATGACATATACTAGCTATGAATTTGATCTCATAACACTAATTATAGGCTCCTTTTTGGATAGCAACTCTTCAGCAAAACAGCAAACAGTAGATTTCATACTCTGTTAAAATCAAAGAATATTGCCTATGTAGATAATAAAAATCATTAAAAACAATTATCATTTTAAATGACAAGGACAATAATTTCTCCTTAAGAAATTAGTAGATATACTCATTTTATTTGTAAATGAGACATACACGATATTATAAATACAATTCAAGAAATCACATTTATTATTTTATAAAACTCACACAATCGGTAAACACACCAAAAATAAAAATTAAAAAAAATACACATAGCAGTATGCTACATGTGAAATACTCATGTCAGATCTGTTTTCCACAAACTAAATAAAGCATTAGGTTTTCTAAGACTCTGTGCCACAAGTGCTGTTGTTAATACTTTCCTTTGTAGTTGAGAAAGCTGGAACATAGCCAGGTTACATAGGCTCCTTATGTAAGGTTAACATCCGGACTGAAATCCAGCAAACAGGATCCCTTCCTTAACTGTCACACAAATAGATGTCATTACCACTGTTATTATGATCTTTTCTTCATATAAGAAATCTGAAGTTTGGCAGACAGAACCAGAATTTGAAGTCTTCAGTTCTATTCCATAAACCTGCAACAGATATAGACTGAATGAAAAACAAAAAGTGAATCGAGACCCCCCACATTATTATTTAAAATACTGCATTAAACATAGTGAAGCAAAGGGGCGTGTTGCAGCCTGCACAAGGCCCTGGGTTCAATCCTCAGCACAGCAGGCACCGAGGGACCTGGGGTGCATACCTGTCATCCCAGCAATCAGAAGGTAGAGGCGAGAGGATCAGAAATTCCAGATCTTCCGAATTTGCAAAGAAAATTTGAAGTCAGGTTGAGCTACATGAGACATTGTTTCAAAACAAAGGAAAGAAAGTTATATTATAGTTCTTAATCTGTAATTCTATTTTGTAATAATCTACATGCCCTGTTCTAGTCACACACTTCTATATTTATCTTTAAAAGCCACGAGGAATTTAAGTGTATTATTCCTTGTTTTAGGACTTAATGTAAATTAATGACAAATGTATTTTCAGCCAACGAGTTGATTATTCTCTAGGTGATGTTTTTGCATTTGAATATAGTATACTTATATAAATATGCTCATAATTCCTTTAAAGTACTTTGTGATGTTTAAAAATGAATATTATTTACTCTTCTGCTCTGCATTACATATTTTGCTGTGCAGATGGGCAGTTGCCATGTTCAAGTTCAATAGATTCCTTCTGATGCCCCCAAATAAATCAAATTATACAGAGAGCAAGAGTATCACTAAAGTCTATGTAAATAAAGATATAAAAAATTAAATATAACCTGTCATTTGCCTTCTGACTATTCAAAGTGAAACTATTCATGTTGTTCCAAATAAAACTTTTGAGGATCAGAACTCTTTTCTAAAGGGGTGGTAACTAAGAATGAACACTTTTGAGCAGGGAGAGAAAAGGCCCTTTGAAGGCCTGGTCAGTCCTATTTCCCATGATTCCTCTTTGCTTTACCGTGTCCCAGACCTGCTCAGAATAACTACAGGGCTTTCTTTCATCAGACCCTGCAATACTGAGACTGACTTCAAAGTGGATTGTCACAACAGTGAGCAATAGTCTGTAAATATATACAGCATAATATGGAAGCTGCTCAGTGTGAGGTTTAAAGAAGCTTTCAAACAGAGAAAGTCAAAAACAAACATCTCAAAGCGTTTTTGTTCAAAGTGTTTTTGTTACTAAAACCATGATTGCTCAAGAGGTCAGTTTTGAGAATTTTTGAGCTGCATTTTTCAATTTTATCCTCATCTCCCCTTAACTTCTAATAGGCCACCATAGTCCCTGAAAAATCCCTTTTTCATTTCACTTGAGGAGTTTCGCAATAATACATTCATGCGTTTTCCTGCCACCAGTGTTTCTCCCTTGATCTGTTCATTTTAGAGAACAGAAACTAAAGTTCAAAACAGAGAAAGTACAACTCACACACAACACACACACACACACACACACACACACACACACACAAATAATTAAATTTTAAGAGGTGGAGCTCATTTTTATTTATTTATTTATTTATTTATTTTTATTGTATGTGTATTACCTGCCTGTGTGTTAATGCACCTCTGTTGTACAATGCCTGTGGAAGTCAGAAGGAGGTGTTGGATCCTCTGGAACTGGAATTAAAGACAGTTGTTAGTTGTCATGTGGGTGCTGGGATAGGAACCTGGTTCCTCTGCAAAAACAGCCAGCATTCTTAACTGCTGAGCCATCTCTCCAGACCTAGTTTTGAAAACCAGACCTAGTTCATTTTTTTATGTTGTTGCTTTGAAATTACTAAAATGAATTTCTTTAAATTTGAGTCAAACAGGAAAAAGGAAATCATTAACTGAAAGGAGAATAAGAAGTAACCTCAAACTAATTTGATACTGACATTTGGATAAAGATTCTCCTAGTGATGGGTTTCAAGATGACGACCAATTTATTTCTTCTATTTTTCAGACCAACCCTGAATTTTAAGAATGGCATTTTGGAGACAGGCATGGTGGTCTACTCCATTAATCCCAGCACTCAGAAAGCAGAGGCAGGCAGATCTCTGTGAGACTGAGGGCAGCCTAGTCTACATAGTGAGTTCCAGACCAGCTGGAACTCAAAAGATAGAAAACAAAAAAAAAAAAAAAAAAAAAAAAAAAAAAAAAGAATGGCACTTTGGCTGAAATGAAAAATGTTGGATTCATATCCTCTAGGAGTTCTGGATGCCACTTCTAACCAGGACTTTGGATAAATGGAACTTTTAGTAAAACTGTAAAACTGTTAATAGATTGGGATTTAATGTAGAATGGTTACTTCTACTAAAGTGGATTTCTAAAACTACCAAACTAAAAATAAATAAGGTATTATATTTTTTACAGTTTCTTATATGTTGTTAAATCTTTTCTTTTTCAATTATTTCTGCACTAAAAGAAAAAGCAGTCTGCTTTCTATTTTGTGAAGAGAAAATCAACATAAAATTGAACATTATTTTACACTGGTATCTCACACCTATGTTACCTATAGATAATTATTTTAATATTTTCTTTTAAACTATTTTGCTTCAGAGCTGGAGAAATGGAGCAGAGGTTCAGAGCACTGACTGCTCTTGCAGAGCACTTGGGTTTGGTTCTCAAAACCCACATGGCAGCTAACAACCAACTGTAACTGCCATTCCAGGAGATCCAGTGCTGTCTTTTGTGGCTTCCGTGGGCATTGCAAGCATGGGTACACTTACATGCAGGCAAAACACATAAAATTAAAGTAAACGAATAAAAAATTAAGCACTTTGCTTCTGATCTGAAATACGTAATTGATATTAAACTTAGAAAGTGTAAAGAAGACATCCAGTATATCACAATTTTTGTGTGTATATAAGTCCATTATACACAGATACAAATTCTTAATTCCATGATTCTTGAATTATCAATTTATTCCATCATTTTTGCTTCTTTTTTCCTTTCTCTTTGTCTCTTTTTTATTTATATATTTTTCATCTTCTTGGAACCTAACCCCGGGTCTCTAGAAGAATATACAATGTTCTTAACCACTGATCCATCACTCCAGTCCTCTTAATTTTTTCTTGCCTAATATTTTAATCCAAATACCATTAGTTAAATTTGAACAAGATAGCCATGTATGTAGGACAGTGGAATAAGAAGGTCCTCACACAAAGGGGTGTTTCTGGCAGCCTTGAATGAGCTGTCAGGGCCTAAGAGAGCTTCTGAAAGTGGGGAGCAGAAGGGAGGATGGAGTGGCAGTGGGATGGCAGGAGGGTTGCACATAGGCTTGATCTTACAACTGCATTGTGCAAAGAAGAAGCGAGGTTACAAATAAGAAAGAGGAAGCTCTGTGCTGCTGATGAATTGTAATTAGAAATCATGTTGAAAACCATGGTCTGTAATGCATAGAAATAGATGTAGAGATATCAACATAGGTATCTGTGTATCTATTCTGGTTTTTTGTTTCTGTGTTTGTGTTTTCAGATAGGGTGTCCCTGTGGCCCCAGCTGCCTGGAACTTGCTATGTATGCCTGACTGGCCTCTACCTCACAGAAATCCACCTGCCTCTGCCTCCCAAGTGCTGGGATTAAAGGCATGCACTAACATTCTGTACATCCATTCTTATAGCACTAACAAAAATTGAGGGCTCCTACACTAAAATAATAATGGCATGCTTGGCACCTTCATTTACATTGACAGTCCCATCATCAGTGAAAAAGACTGATTATACTATAAATTATACACTGAATTACATTGTGGTGTATGTTAGAAAAGCTCAACAACTACAGTTTTATATATATATATATTAGTCATAATTTCATATGTATATGAGTATTGCCTACATGTATGTAAGTGTACCCATGTTGCACAATGTCTCTGGAGGTCAGAAGAGAGTGTTGGATCCCCTGAAACTGTCGTTATGGGCAGTTGTTAGCCAAGATGTGGGTACTGGGATATGAACCCGGGTCTTCTGCAAGAACAGCCAGTGCTTTTAATTGCTGAGCCATCTCTCCAGCCCCAATATGTACATTTTTAAAGTATTTTTTTCAACAAATAATTGTTATACTTTGATTCCTCACCTTTCTAGTAAATTTCTTCCTGAACTATAAATGTTCTATAGGAAATTTCAAAATCTGCCTGTTGCTTTTTAAAATTGTTAAACTTCAAAAAACATATTTTTAATTTAATAACCACATGAGTAGAAGAAGCATTTCATTACAGTTTTAACATATTCAGTAACACACCCCAGAGGAAGGATACACATCTTTCAAAAGTGGCTGTAAATTTTTAGGTTCATGGTTGAATTAATACAGTTATGCAATATTGAACTCAGTATAAACACAGTAAGATATAAAATTAAATGAGCTTTTACCCTTTAAAGAAGATCTCCATTTCATTTTAAAATATGCTGCTTCCTACATTTTTAATATTTTTTTATTTTTTTAGAAGACACATATTATTACAGCTTTAATATGATCAATAACAGTTTCCAGAGCAAAGAGCCCATTTCTTTCTCCACAGTGTGAAAAAAGCTTTAGGTTCAATAAAGCAATTAAACACGTTTCCTTTTTAAGAAGAAATTATCTGCCAGGAAAATTAAGGATTCTAAATGTATGCAAATATTCACAATATATAAATAATTTGTCCTCATCCCCACTGGCAACCTTCCATAATCTCCCCCGCTCCCCCTCACTGGAGCCCATATATTCTGTCATCCCTGTTACTGCCCACTGTATTTTCAGTGCCCCCAGCCATTCCGCAGTGCAAGTCCATCCACTGAATCTAGTCAGCCTATCTAGAGTTCCTTGTTTAAGGAAGATTAGCTCTTCTTCCTCTAGCAGTAATCAGTTGCCAACATTCCTTTAGATAAGATTGGGGTCTTCTGTTCATTTTATCAGTTCTATGCTGGGTTACTGTTGTCTGAGTTTGCATGGGACTTGTGTATGCTGACACCTATGCCATAGAATCGTATGAGCAGTTTCCCAGGAGCTTGTAGGACTCTGTTTCCATATGATCATGCCAATCTTCCCTGGCTCTTACAATCTCTCCACCCCCTCTCCTGAGATGGTCCCTGAGCCTTGGATGAATGAAGTTTACTAAAGGGGTCCTGTCCAAGTGCCATTATTTAGCAGACTCTTGATTTCTACACTTTGGCCATTTGTGACCTTTTGTGTTCCTGGCCCTCCACTGATATGTAAATAATTTTAGAAAAGATTGTCATTTTGTTGAAATATTATTTTCTCTTCTGAAAACCCAGAATTATATATTGAAAACTCAGTATTACAAACTATTTGATTCAGAGGCATTGATATTTCTAAAACTAAAAGAAGGCTCAGTTATTTTACAACAGTGTAGAAAGGAGAACATTTTTTCAGTTTCTATGGAAAATTTTAATAAAATGTCAACTAGAGAAATATATTGTAGCATAAGTAATTCTATCCACAGATACAAAGCATCACATATCAGCACATTTCAAGAACATCTGCTCACAGTAAAAACTGATATGTCTTCACCTGACAGATGAGTTAAATAATTGTTGTAGCACACATTGGAAAAGTGTCTGACAAAAATAGAGCTGGAACTTTCATGAAAGTAGGCATGGCTTGTGGAAAGGCAAGTGGGCAGTCTGTGGTGCTGTCTCCTTCATGTTCTGTTGGCGTTTTCTGTACAAGTGTGTACAGCATGCCCACAACAAACTCAAAAGACCAACAATCAAGTCCTTTAAACCCATTAGTTTAAATGTGTGTGTGTACTATACAAATTGGGTTTCTTGCCATTGACTAAACATACATCAAGATAAACAGATGCTACCAATGCTAGAATACGTATATTTAAAGTACCATTTTCCTAAAGTAACAACGTACTTCCTCTCTGGGACTCTCTATCACTTTTTTTCTGGAATTCCTTTTTTTCATGTGCTGGTACAGGTTCCAAAATTTTAATACTTTAGGATCAAATAGAATATTTTTGTTAGAATTACTCAGTTATCAGTAATTTTTAGGATAATAATTTTTTCATAGACGTACTCTTTTTTAAATATTACTTTATTTTTAAACAGCATATGATGGGTCCAGGTATCTCCCAAGATCCACCTATTAGGCTTTGTTTACTTGCCTCCTGTTGGAGATCTGCCTGATTAAGTTGCTGGTTAATTCTTGGTATCGGTTTTGCCTAGTAAATGAGTGCAGACTCCAAAGAAGCTGGGGTTATTTTATTCTGGATGAGTCTAAACACCACCTGCTACTTTTGTAGCCAGTGTCCAGGTCCCACTGGATGCTCAGCAATGTGTGAGTGTAGAAGGCAGTACTGGCTTTCTGGCACTAAATCAGATATCATCTTTTCCCATCAACGGTTTCTCTATTATTTTTACCATAGGACACAAAACAAACATAGCAATGAGAAACACAAAATAGCCCAATAAGCTTTTCTGACTCTTGCGATTCAACATTCAAGTCACCCTAACAACAATGGGGTATAAGGCACATGTAGATAACTAAATGTTCTTACCATAAAAAAATGGCAAATTAGTGAAATGATGACAATGTCCTTTGTTTGACAATCATTACATATATCAAAACATCAAATTGTATCCTATAAATCATAATTATCATTTACCAATTTAAATAATATATGTGCCATTTCAATAAGTGAAATCAAGTGCTATAAAAGTGCTCTGAATCTTTTTCTTTCTCTATTTTTAATTGTATTTTTGTGAATTTCATACATAAATATTGTATTTGCATCATTTCCATCCCTCAAAGTCCCCTCCGACTCCTCCCATGCCCCTTACTCCTCAATTTCTTGTCCTCTTCTTTGATTATTATTGTCAAAAATATGTACATACATTTATAAATATATATACCTATTAATTTTAACAGTGCATTTTATAATTTAAGTATACAAAATATTATTTAGACATGAAATTACACTAAGAAACTAATACAATGTTTGTTTTAAACTTCAGAGAACTAATACTTTGAAATCTGGAGTATATTTTATAATTATAGAACATTTTAATTAATATTGGCCACATTTCAAGGATTATAACAGATACTTCTGGTTTGGAGCTACTACATCTAAGCATTTAGACTTAGAGGATACAAATTTGAGAGAAAAATAAGAAGACAGACTCTATTCCAAGAGTAAGCAGGAGCAGAGAAGACAGGAGAGAAATGGTGAGATGACAGTGCTTCCAAAATGGCTTCCCAAACAGTCATAGAGAAAACAAGACCCTAGAGAGAAGATCATTAGAGATGGGATTGCAGACGTCTAAGAATGCAGAAGCAGATAAAAGGATCCCAGGTTCTCTGGACCTAACCATAGAGAAGCTGAGACCGCTCCTAAAATGGGTGTCATAGGGAAAGGAAAGGAATGTTTTGAGCTTCTTCCTCTTCTTAATCAAAGACCCAGTAAGTCCAGTGTCTTGGTAGCCTTGACCAGAGAAAATTGTTCTCCCTCTCATGGATTTTCTCTGTGTCTGCCTCTCTCTCTCTCTCTCTCTCTCTCTCTCTCTCTCTCT
>NW_008357164.1:1969883-2000161 GCF_000622305.1 Nannospalax galili
ACCTTCCTTCCTTCCTTCCTTCCTTCCTTCCTTCCTTCCTTCCTTCCCTCTCTCTCTCTCTCTCTCTCTCTCTCTCCCTCCCTCTCTCTCTCTCTCCCTTTCTCTGTCTCTTTCTCTCTCTGTGTGTTGGTCGTGATCAAGCCCAGAGCCTTTGAGTGTTAGACAAACTCTCTGTCTTTTACCTGTAACAGTTCTACTGAAGCTGACTTTCAGATCTATCACTTGAAACTTCAAAACTATATTTAAAGTTTTAAATAACGTTTTACCTATTTTAAGATTATTTTCTTGTAATTATAGTAATCTCTGTCTCTTTCTCTCTCTGTGTGTTGGTCGTGATCAAGCCCAGAGCCTTTGAGTGTTAGACAAACTCTCTGTCTTTTACCTGTAACAGTTCTACTGAAGCTGACTTTCAGATCTATCACTTGAAACTTCAAAACTATATTTAAAGTTTTAAATAACGTTTTACCTATTTTAAGATTATTTTCTTGTAATTATAGTAAAATAGCAGAGTTTAAATAACTAACGTATGAGTTGCATCTAACTGTGGTTGTTAATAACTTGACAGGATCTAAAATCATTGTCCCAGGAACCAAGGGGCTGTTTCTGAGGGATTTTCTAGATCAGGTTAGTTGAGGTAGGTAAGATCTGTCCTTAGTGTGGGTAGCACAATTCCAAGGACTGAGGTCCTGGACTACATAAAAAGGAGAAAGCAAGCCAAGAACCAGCATCCATCACCCTCTGCTTCTTGTCTACCTCATGTTCCTGCCACCATTCCTTTCCTGCCATGATGAGGGGGGTACCCTCAAGCTGTTAGCAGAGATACAACCTTCCTTCCTTAAGTTGTTTTTGAAGGCTATTCCTTCATATCAATGAGAAAAGTCTAACCACCTAATTTAACTTATCAATTTTGTTTATGTTGCTTTATATAGCTCTTTTCTCTGATATCATAAAATTAAAATACAAGTTTGAAGCTTAATACTGAAGGCTCCAATATCAGAATATGAAGAAGAAATAGATGACGTTGTTTGGCCATGAGCTTCATTCTCATGATAAAATGTCTAGTCTGAGACATGTATCTTTTATCTTGTCACTCCTATATATACCTCATTTGTCACAAGTATGGAAGTTTGTACATCATATTTTTTCATGAAAATATGAACAAACCAATTAGACTTACTGTGACTCTTACTTGTTATTTTACATTTTACCTTGAATGGGGCTCTTATAGTGATTTTTTTTATTAGTGTTTTCACTCTACTCCTGTTTTCACACATCTCACTGAATCATTTCATTGCAAAGTCCTGAATAGAATCATACAAATATAGCCATCTCCAAACATTTGCTGCACATACACACATATTCACAGGTCATGCTGCAATGAATGGAACTATTCAAGGAAACAGAGAGGGACCTATACACTCTGAAAGAACTGTTGTACCATGCACACGTATTCTACCACATTCACCATCTTTATTTGTCTAGCACAAATCTTTCTCTCCAAAGATTTGATACATTTAGACTCCTATTCATTATTCATCATTTCATATTCACTTTTTTCTAGAAAATGATAGTATTTGAATATTTAACTTGCCCTTCATAGGAAAATAAACAGCCTAGTTAGCACCCTCTCAGAGAAGCTTTAAAAAAAGGAGCAATTGAAGTCGTTGAAACTGATAGCTGAATTCATATTTCATTCATTTGAATATTTGGTTCTGAGAGTCTAGAATCTGAGTCAGGTATTTCTTATAAATTTTTTTTTACTGACAATTATTTGGAATTCTTACAATATGAGGAGGGTTCTCCTATGCATGTATCATACACATGTACATACATCAGATATTTTTAAAACCTGAGACATTTTAAAAAGAGGGTTTTATTTAAATATATACCCATAACACTTGAATGCACTTATAATTTGTTTTAAAGAAAAGGAAACTGAGAGCTTAGGTCTTTCCCTTAACTACATTTTATCAATCTGTTTTTCTTTCTGTATTTCTACCAAGATGGTAATTAACCTTTTGTGAAACAAGTAAATAACTCTGGTGCACTGGGTATTAAAACTGAGAGCTAACTACCTCCAGCAGGCCTATGGTTTATTTATTCAAGATGGACTCTGTTATTTCACATTTTCAAAGATCTTGTACTAATGACGTTCACCTGTAAAAATGCCAATTATCAAATTTTTGAGTCATGATCTGACTATGAAGTCCAGACTGGTCTTGAGCTCAGTTATAGCTCAAAGTAGCCTCAAATTCACTATGGCACACAAGCTGGCATCAAACTCATTATGTAGCTCAGAGCTGGCATACAATATAAGATACCCTTGCCTTAGACCCTGGAGTGCTAGGGTTGTAGGCCTGTGCTATCACACTTGACTCCAGTGATCAATTTTTATGGATAGTTATGGTCAGAATTTAGCAAATGTTCACTCAATAATAAACTTGATGAAAATATATATAATTATCAAATGTTTCTTGGTACCAATATTTAAAACTATATTGAAAAAGAAGTTCCACAAAGAAATATGGGAAAATAACATTAAAATGGGCAAGATGTTGCAAAACTACAAAGTATTTTTTATATGTGAGTTTGGGGTGCATGTAACAGTTGAACCTAATTTCACAGTTAAGTGATATTTCTTCTACTTCTTCCTCTCAGATATAAATGCATTCTAATAATTTTTCAGGTAAGATTTCTTGTTGATAATTAAAACCACTCTACATTCCAACTATACAGAACTTAAACTTCCTGTTATTGTCCCAGGAACCGAGGAATTTCCTATTTTAAAGTCTGTCTTTTAATTCACTTTGAATATTTTATAGTGCATTGTTTTTTAGCTCGCTGGTTTTTATTTTGCTTTGTTTTATTTTGCAGTGACCACTGAATTTTCATCTCCCTCATCATGTTTTGTTTCAATTGTCTTTCTGCCTTCAGTTTCAGAATTTTCTTTTGCATATTTGATTTCCTTACTTCTTTTTATTCATTGTATTCATTTTTCCTTTTGGTCCTCAAGTATCCTTTTAGCATCCTTTTCATCACTATGGTTGTTTCAGTATTTATCAGTCATCGGAGTGGTTGATACCAGAAGGGTCTCTCCTTGTAGATCTATCTCTTTGTCCCTATCCCCAAATTACCATTTGCTCAGCAGCTCTAGAATAGAGTCTCTGCTCAGTGAAATGCTCTCTGTTCAATTATAGCTCTACTTGCATGTGTCAGGATTTTAAAGACATCTTCCAGACAGAAATATGTACATAGCCTGGGCGTTTCCCTGGTCTCAAGAACTAAACTAGTAGAATGTCAGGTTTTCAGATCTCCTTCATTTCTTGCTCATGTCTGAAGATGTGAAAGCTCAGGCTTCTCTCAAGCCACCTCATTCTTCCTTCTGCAATGGCCTTGGTCATGGTATTTTATTACAGAACAGAAAAGTAACCAATGCAAGATACCTACTGCATTCTAGTAATTCATCTGATATTATTTATAAATTGCACTATTATTAAATTATATATTTGAAAATATAGGTTTAGTTTATAATATATAAAATTTTGCTTAATTGTAGACATTTTTGCTAGGCATGGTGGTGTACACCCTTAATCCCAGCATTCCTGAGGTGGAGGCAAGGAGATCTCTCTGAGTTTGAGGCCAGCTGGGGCTAAATAGTGAGGCCCTATCGCAAAAAAAAATTGTATTCACGTGTATTTTTTAATCAAGTTATTAATAAGAAAAGGCATATATTGCATAGAATATATGCGTTCCATTTAATCAATAAATAATAACTATTGGTCAATTTCTGGCTTATGTGCCATTTTTTTTACAAGTAAGATGTTTTTGAGATAAATTTTTCCTCTGAGTATACCATTTGGTGTGGTAGAGTGATGATTTAGTATTAGGACTATATAGTTTCCAAAAGAATTAGACAAAGGAGAGATCTGACTATTCTATATTAACCACTATATTTTTAGTAGATAGTTTTAGTGATTTGTGAGTCACTCAATATATTATAACCACAGCAGTTACTAATTTTAAGAGATATTTTGATTAACTGAAAATGTAAGAACAGAGACTAAACTAATGTAAAAGTTGGCCTAATTCTACCCTGTGGCAGATATGAGGTGAATAGTTATTCTGTGCTTCCATTATTTTAACTAAAAAATGTGATTCTCAAAATTATTTGTCAGTAATAGTTTTACACGACAGTAAACTAATGTCAGTAAGTAATGTTTTACATAACATGTATTTCTGTCCAGTTTATAACAGTAATAAGGCGGTTATGATTTTAAAGTATGAATTTTCTTTGGCAGGTAGGTCAGAACATTACCTTAGACACAGCTAAAATTATTATTAAATACTGTAAAAGATTATCCCATTAGCCAATAAGGAAATTAACTAAAAAGTCCTTTAGCATATAAAATATATGCTTGGAGAGACACATGAAAGTCAAAAAAGAGCTATGTATGACAGGTGTGAAGTATTTTGTTTCAAAAAAGACATTAGAGCTCTAATGCCTTTTTTAAAAAATGCCCAAATTTCACTGGTTTTTTTTTGTTGTTGTTGTTGTTACTGTTCTAGCTGTGTGCAGAAACAAAATAAGCTTCATTACATTCTATGTGAAGTTTCTGTTTTAATCCACCAACCCACAAAACAGCCATGGCCCAAAGTATGCAAGGGAGAACAAAAGGAAATTATTTTAATATTAACTAAGAAGTTTGGATACCGAATCTACTTCCCATTGTTGGAATTTAATCATTGTCAAGCAAAATTATTTGTTCTTTTCCTTAATCTTTATAAAAACTCTATAAGAAAACTACCTTCCTAAATCGAAGA
The DNA here is from genome assembly GCF_000622305.1 of Nannospalax galili. Classification (NCBI taxonomy): domain Eukaryota; kingdom Metazoa; phylum Chordata; class Mammalia; order Rodentia; family Spalacidae; genus Nannospalax; species Nannospalax galili. Next base: position 1,974,705 of record NW_008357164.1, read on the forward strand.
AAATGAAACATCCTAAGGAACATCTAGTATATTATATAGTTATCCAACTAATAACTAATTACATTGTTTGCGAACATAAAATCTTGCCTCTTAGATTGGCACCCTAAAGATTACAGTCTGATTCTAATAGAAGTATCTTACTGAAGACATATTCATGGGACAAAAAAAAAAAAAAATGGCAAGCAGGATTGAGGAGATGGTAACAGCCACTGAAGCAACACAGACCCTCACCGGTTTAGGACATACCACAGACCCTGGCTACCATTCTCAGACCTTGATTACTTTACAAATTCACCTTCATTTAAAGCTGGGCAAAGATGCAGGGTGGATCATCTGAACAAGTATATTCTGCCTTGTCACCATTACCTTAGAGGAAATATATATGAAGAAACTGACCTTCCCACAATCATCATAATCCACTGCTCTTGACAATAACAATTCTTTATTTTACCTGTGCTCAAAGTCGACAGGTAGAAGGCATAGTTTTAGGTGAGTGGCACTTTCTAGGGATAGAAAGAAATGTGCCTTTTAAAGAAGTGAATGTGAAATTGTAAAACCAATAGTTGCCCGGAAAAAAAACACAGATTCCCCAAAATGAGTGATGAGGGGACCCACTGATTCCATTTGTCCTGACACACATTTCACTATCCACAGTGTCAACCCCATAGTGCTGTAAGCCATAAGTCATAGTTCAGAGCAGGTTGAAGATGGGAACACTGGCTTAGTAAAATGGATACCAAACAGGCAGCAACAGCACCATTACAGTTTTAATTTTACCAACATTTTAGCACCAATTCATCCCTTTCTAGATGGGAATAAATATTACAATGTTCACACCTGCACTCCTACTTGTACCTTAAGAATGTGGCAGGCAGATAATATCTGCCTTTTTTATGAAGAATATTTTCATTGAATTTTTGTGAATTTTATATAGCACATATTGATCATATTTAGGTCCTCTCTGCTATCCACACCTCACTATTATCCCTCAGTCAGTTTCAGGTACTGTATTTTATATATATATATATATATATAAAACATATATAATATATGATATATATAATATATAATGTGTATATAACATAATGCATATGTTATATACAATACATGTAATATTATATAACACATAACATATGTATAGTATATATATAGAAATAAAGGCCTAGAGAGTCAAATATGTGTTGCCAAGTTGTCCTTCAATGTGGGTACATCCACTCGAGCTTAGTTAACCTACCAAGAGTCACACCCTTAAAAGAGACTAACTCTCCTCTTCCTAGCAGCCAACAGATTCCATGGAGTTGAGATTTCTTACCACTTCCCCACTTCTGGGATTTCGTCTGGCTTGAGCATAAGTGGAACTTGTGCAGGCGGCCACCATTGCAGTGAGTTCATATGAGTAACTTCACAGCTGTCTGGAAAACTGTTTCCTTACGTTCATCCACCAACTCTGGCTCTTGCAGTCTGTCTGTCCTCTTCTGCAATGATCCCTGAGCTTTAGGAGGTAGAAGTTTGATATAGGTGTCCAATTCAGGGATAAGCACTCTGCAGCCTCTTATTCTCTGTGTGTTGGCTGGTTGTGGGTTTCTGTGTTAATCACCATCTGTTGCATAAAGAAGCTTCCATAGTGAAAGCTGAGAGATGCATTAATCTATGGCTGTAAGTCGTTAGGAGTTGCTTTAATACTATATCTATTTAGAAGAATTACAGTATTAAGTTCTCAGGTATGGGCTCCATATTATGAAGCAGAACTTCAATCTAATTAGAAAGTAAGTGATTAGTTACTCCCATAATATTCTACTATTCATGTCTCTATTGAATTAGAGGTCCTATCTTCCAGGCCAGTTGTTGATATATGTAGGAGTCACAGCCAGATAAAGTTAATGATTAGTTTTTTTTTCTTCTGGTAACATGCTTCATTCCAGCACTATGAAAATTAGGCAATAGAGATGAAGTTTAAGTCAATATAAGCTTTATTTCTTCTTGTTTTTCCTATGTTTCATGTGTGTAGTTTCCTTAGTAATAGGGTCTTACCATCAAGTTCTGGTAGGTAACCAGGAGAGGGACAATGACTAGCATTGTTTGAGGGTCTATAGGACTCCTAGTTAACAGCTTCAAAAGAGGGAGTCCATCCCTAGCATTGAGCTTATACTTTACTAGCCTTTGGTATCTAGTAGGGGCAGTGTCCCCCTGTTATAAGGTAACTCATTTTAATCTTCTTTCATAATGTATATCTATATACTCTAAGAAACTTCTGTAATAGTAGCTTTTTCTAAAGGTCTTTAGAGGTAGTTATCCCTTCCCAGATGTCAGAATAAAAGAAGCTATGTCAAAGTATTTTCATCTCACCTGCATCTGGTTTAGATAATGAATTCCTAGGTCATCCTGATGAAATATTAGAACAGTAAATCTCATACCAATATTAGACATCATTTGGAGTGTATAGTTTTTGTTGTGCTTTGATTATGCGTTAATGAAGGAGGAAAATAAATTGTGAAAGACTGTTCTTTTGATGATCGTCCCATACCAACCCTTCTCACCTTTGATTCACCCCTCCTTTTGAATGTGGACCCTGAATTTTCTACTTCTTTAACCAACAGAAACATGTTGGTTCCAGTCTTGATCATCAGACATTGCAGATTCTGCTTCTACACTTCCTCTGAGCTGCTGGGTAAGAAGTTCAGCCGACTTACTAGAGATAAAATCCTGGATCTTGGACAGGCCCTCAGAAAGCACAAGAGACCTAGAAACTATTGAAAGTGAGCCAACAACTTAACTGATGGTCAGCACAAAGACCCCAGTCATGGGACTCCAAATGCATGAACCCAGTGTTCAAGCCAATCCTAGGTTCTTAGGCCATACTAGTTGAAGTTCAGACACAACCAGAGGTGGAGCCTTAGACCCTCTCACCCTAGCAGATATCACAAAGGACAGGGACCAGCCTTCCCTGAAGTGCCATGTCTGAATTTCTGGCCTATATGACAAACTAAAAATAAACGGCAACTATTTTAAGCCTTTAAACTTCAATGTGCATTGTTAGATACCCAAAAGGCCAAGGAATATTTTCCACTAAAATGATCAAAATATAAAAAGAGAAATAGGAACAACAGTAACAACAATGACACTGGGCGTGATGAGCCTCAAATTCAAGACTGTAACTGAAAGTTCAGTCTCGAGTGCTAACACTCTTATGGTCTCTTGCATGCTGTTTTTCACATTGAGTTCCAGGTATTGCAGTCCAATTTTGGAGCCAATTCTTCTTTTACTTGACATACTTGAAAACTCACGACAATAATGTGATCAAATGTGTAAAGTATATTTCAATTTTAACAGAATCAGCTATAGAGAACAGAAAGATGATCTTTCAGAAAACTGTTTTCACTCAGGGATTCCAACTTTCATTTTACAAAGCCTTGTGGGAATACACGTCCCTAGTCTGCATTCCAGTAGCCCTTTTTATTTCCTGTAGCTGTGTCAAAAGCACTAATACCAGCATGAAAGAATGGAATAGGTTGCCTTCTAATATGCATACCACATGCTCCTTAGTCTTATCCCTTTGTTGCTTTAGGAATTACTCTATGTGAGAACTGCAAGTCACCCTCACACTTACTGTATCTTGCATATGTCTAGGTAACCCTGCAGATATCGAGAAGTAAAGATGTGGCCTGATTTTAAATGAACACTTCTCAGATTTTTCTGTTCTGTTTGTGGTATCTTAACTATAGACATTCATAAAATCTCCTTTCTGTGACAGTCCAATAGTTTCCATCTTACTGAATGTCTCCCTCTTTGATGAAGAATAGTGTAGTCACCTTCCATCACACTTCCTCGGTCTATAAAATGTTAGCAAGCAAGAAAAGTTGGGGACTCTGAACACAATAGGGTAAACAGATAGTAAACTATCCCGTCAATTTAGTGCGGACATTTGGCACATAAAGGTCAGATGAGCTGTAACACACCTATAATCTCAGCACTAGGAAGGCAGAGGGAGTAGAATCACAAGTTCAAGGCCAGTTTGGTCTATGTAATCAGTTCCAGGTCAGTTAGGATTACACAGAGAGACCTTGTCTCAAAAATCTCAAACCAAAAATGATCACTTAAAAGATTGTTTTTTTTCTGAGATTACAACTCACATTGATCAAGTTAGTGCTCATTAATATTATTAATGGCAGAGTTAAATTTAATGTAAGATTCTCTCTTGAGGTAAAAATAATATTCTTTTTTTGAGAAAGGGTCTCCTTATAGCTCCAGCTGACCTGAAATTCCCTATGAAGACCAGGCTGACCTTGATCTCACAGAGATCTGCCTGCCTCTGTGTCCCCAGTTCTGGGATTAAACGTGTGCACAACCACACCCACCTTTATACATTTTCTTTAAGCCAATCTGACCAAAGAACCTGAGATAAAGATTTTTTGTAATTAATATATATATATGAATACATTTAAACAAAGTGCATATTTGCTAGATTAATGCCTTTTGTGGTAATGCCTTAATATATTTATGATACTAACAAATTTTAGTAATGTCATGCTTTAAAAGTAAAACCCGAATACAAAACACTCTATTATTAAAATTAACTATCATATGATGTAATTGCTATATCTTGAAAAATTAAAGGTCAGGATGATATGAATACTGATATATATTCCATGAACTACATCCTAGAAATGTACGTGAAGAAACAACAAAACAACTTTTTGTAATCATATAATAAATTGAAGTTGGGTGTGATGGTAGACATCTATAATCCCAGTACTTAGAAGGTTTAAGCAGGAGGATATTGAGCTCAAAGCCAGTCTGGATAGACTCTGCCTCAATAAAATATAGAAACAAATAAACAAAAAAAAAAGATAACAGTGTTGTTTCTATTGTGCTCTCTTCCATAATCACTGAACACAGCATTTATGACACCAAAATTTGGAGAGTTGCTCCACACACTAAGCAATACCTGCCAAATGCCAATTGGGTGTTCTGCAATTCAATCCAATTCTGACATATTCTGCCTGGAGACAGCTTGACTTCTTGGGGACTCAGTTCCATAAAACTCTATAATACAGATATCAAAAACAAGTTCAAAGTTATCACCTATACTTCTGATTGACTGGCTTATAAACCTGGTCACACACTACTACTGCTACTACTACTACTACTACTACTACTACTACTACTACTACTGGATAATGTCTTTCTCTTGTATGTGTCCTTTAGTACATAGTTGACTGTGCTCAATAATATATCACAATCAGGGCTAAAGACATAGCTCAACAGTAAAATGCACTGGCTGCTTTTGTAGAGGACCCAGGTTCCATTCCCAGCACCCACATGGTGCCTAATATCATCTATAACTCCAGTTCCAGAGGAATCCAATGCCCACTTCTGACCTCCACATGGATGCACCTACCTACATGCAGGCAATACACTCATACATATAAAATAAAAATAAATTTTAAAAAATAATGTATCACAATCAGTGTTGCAAGAGCTCTCCCCAAATATATTTTTCCTTCTAAGGGTAGAGGAGAGATCTTTCAGCAAGAAGGGGTGATATACAGTCAACAAGTAGAAAGTGTTTAATAATTTTAGACACAGCTGCTAACTCTTATGATAGAGGCAAAAGTGGACCGTACTGTTTGTCAGAAGACAATAATCATAAAAAATTAATATTTTAAATATGCATTGAATAACCTAAATTAGGGCTAGTGAGGGAGGGAATCACGCATATGAAAGCACAGTGTTAGAAAGATCTGAGGACATTGCTTGAAAGAGGGAGCAAATTGAAAAATAAAAACAGCTCATTGGGCTGGAGAGATGGCTCAGGGGTTAAGAGCACTGACTGCTCTTGCAGAGGACCCAGGTTTTCCCAGTACCCACATGGCGACCTAAAAACTGTTGGCTACAAACCATTCTTAACTCCAGTTCCAGGGGAATCGGAAGCCCTTTTTTGACCTCCATGGCATTGCATGACACAGGTGCATTTACATACATGCAGGCGATCCACTCATACACATAAAAATAAGAATAATAAAATATTTTTAAAAAACCTAAAAAACAGAAAACAACCCAGAGCTCATAGGCAAAGAGACGCGTCTGTGAAGATCAAGGAGGAAAGCATTCCATTCCTAAGGCTGTAAGGAATGACCTTCGCATGTCTAGAAACAAATGTAAAGTCAGGGGCTCTGGCAGATGAATTAAATGGAAAATAATATCAGGTGAATTGTGTGAGGAGGAGAAGAATCAGAGGCAAACTCTGTGTTGGTGAAATAAGCAGCTGTAATTTACAAGTGAAAAGGGAGAGGGAAATGTATTCAGGACAAATCTATGTTTGTCTTTTTGTCTTTTTTTTTTTAATTTTAATTTTGAGGCAAGGTGTCACTGTGCATACCAGGCTGGCTTATGGTGATACTCCTCCTATGGCCTCCAGAAAGTCTGGAATATAGGTATGTATACCATGCCTGACTCTGTTACATTCTTTAAGCATTAAAATCTATAATCTTACCACTGCTACTCCACCTAAAATTTGTAGATAAGGAGTTCAACATTTAGAAGAAGCTCTCACCATAGTAACACTTAGACATATCCATGATATAAACTAGGAATTGAAACTGTATATGTGACTAACTTGGCCTCCACCTGGGATCCTGCAAGAAAAATCCTACAATCAGCCGTGGTGATGTATGTCTTTAATCCCAGCACTTGGGAGGTAGAGGCAGGCAGCAAAGGATCTCTGGGAGTTAAGGCTGATCTGATCTACATAGTGAGTTCCAGACCAGTTGGGTTTACAAGAGATCCTGTCTCAAACAAACAAACAAACAAACAAACAAAAACCAAGCCTACTATCAAGAAGAAGGAAATGGAAGAGGAGAAGGGAGAGAGGAAGTAGTGGAACGGTGGAGGAGGAGGAGGAGGAGGAGGAGGAGGAGAGGAGGAAGAGGAGGAGTTTTCAATCTACAAAACCAAATGGTAGGAGAGAAAGTACTCCTTCAGTTGTCCTCTGATTTCTACGTTTGTAATGTGGCTAGTATTCATTCTCTCACTTACTTGTACACACACACACACGGGGGGGTGGAGAGAGAGAGAGAGAGAAAACCTAGAACAAGGACTTGGGGGAGGGAATTGAAGATCAAACTTGGAATGAGAAAGCACTAAAACCTTCCTGTCTATACATATTTTCCTCTTGCCAAGTCTGAATTTGGAAAAAAGTGAGACCTCTTAAAAGCTTGTAGTACATCCTACACAACCAAATACACATATTTCAAGACTTTATGGTAGCCTATAATAAATATGCATTCTAGAAAATGTTTGTTTAGTCCAGTGAAAACTATTCAAATTCTGCTTCTCTGAATATTAGCATATACTGTGGAAAAATTAATTTAGGCAAAAATTAAAATGGGCCTGACTAAAGATCAAAAAGACAGAAATGGAGGGAGAACTTCCAAATTCCTTCTATGAAGCCAGCATCACTCTAATACCAAAGCCAGGTAAAGATACAACCAAAAAGAAAACTAAAGACCCATATCCTTAATGAACATAGACACAAAAAATTCTCAACAAGATACTTGTAAACACATACAGACACACATCAAAAAGATCATCCACCACAATCAAGTTGGCTTTACTCCAGAGATAAAGGGATGGTTCAATTTATGTAAATCAATAAACATCATAAATCATATAAATGGGCTCAAAGACAAGAACCACATGGTCATCTCAATAGATGCAGAGAAGGCCTTTGACAAAATTCAACATGCATTTATGTTCAAAGTCCTAGAGGGAACTGGACTGGAGGGAACACACCTCAACATAATTAAAGCCATATATAATAAACCCACAGCCAACATCATTCTAAATGGAGAAAAACTGGAAGCATTCCCATAGAAATCAGTCACCAAAAACCTCCTAGAAATTATTAATACATTCAGTAAAGTGGCAGGTTACAAAATTAGTCTACAAAAGTCTGTAGCCTTTCTATGTACCAATAACAAGCAATCAGAGAAAGAGCACATGGAAACACTCCCCTTCACAATAGCTGCAAATAAAATAAAATAAAATATCTCAGAATAAACCTGACCAAAATGAATCTTAAATTTTAATAGTTAATTTAATATTTTCCAGGAGGTAATAAAAGACAGATTTGCAGAAAACTACATCACAACTAAAAGTGGTGGCACAAGCTTGTCATCCCAGCTACAAAGGAGGCAAAACAGAAGAACGGGAAATTCAAGGTCTGCCTGGGCCACAGTGTAAGTTCAAGGACAGCCTGGATAACTTAGGGAGACACTGTCTCAGGAGGAAAATGTAACTAGAGAGCTAAGCATATAGCTCAGTAGTAGGATACTTGCTAAACATGCCTGAAAACCGGGTTCAATCTCCAGTATTACAAAGAAAAAAAATGAGAAAACTAAATCACTAGGTCTCTACATGAAATTTAAAGATATATATTTATAAAATATCTATATTATCAGATAGGTAGAAAGATAGGCAGATGGTGGATAGATAGATGGATAGATAGATAGATAGATAGATGATAGACATAGATAGATGATAGATAGATAGATAGATGATAGATGATAGAGATAGATAGATGATAGATAGATAGATGATAGATAGAAAGAGAAAGAGGAAGAAAGAGAAGAGAACAGAAGAGAACAGAACAGAAGAGAGGAGAGAGAAAACACTATAGAGGAAAGATTAGCATTAGTAAGTCTGAGAAGTATAACCATACACTATCTGGAAAGAAATCTGAGTAACATGCTGGCATGATGACACATATCTTTAGTCTCAGCACTTGGAAGGCAGAGACAGGTGGATGCCTGTGAGATGGAAGCCAGCCTTGTCTACATGGTGAGGTTCAGGCTTGCTAGGGCTACAGGGAGACCTTGTCTCAAAATGACCAAAATTTTTTTAAAAAATAAAGAAATCTGAGTAACAAGAGAAGCAACCACCAACTATTAAATGGAAAAAGTACCCTGAATTTAATTAGTATTAAAGTCTGTGAACAAAAAGTATTAACATCATGAGCCTAAAAAACAATAAAAGGGCTTTAAATGAAATATTAGCACACAAGTGTGGAGAAAAATAAGTTACTTACAAAAGAGCAGAACTTGAGCAGCTCCCAACTTTCTCCTTTGCCCAACTGAATGCCAGAGGATAACAAAGACTATCCACAGGATTTTATTGGAAAATTTTGTGACCTGAAAATTCCACATCAACCAATTTACTGTTCTAGTATAAAAGCAACAGAGGACATTCCTAGGTCACAAGGACTTGGAAAATATTGTAGCCAGACCTTGTGAGAGAAAAAGAGTCAGTGATACAATGCAAGTGATGAAAATATAAATCAAAATAACAGTATTGGTGATGAGCACTAAAACTAAAGACCACGACTGATGTATTTGAACCCAAAGAACCTGAAACAAATTTGCTGAGCACCTACAGTATGGAAGGACTCAGAATTCCACATCCAGAGGACCAACAGAGCCCACTCCGTCCTGCTATATTATGAGAAGAGAGGTATTAACCAATAAGGGTTTCACATAATGATCAATACTCTGCTAAACAACACAAAAAGCACCAGAAAACAAGACAGAGCATTAGTGGCAGGGGAGAGGAATAGCATTTTTTAAGGACTGGGGACCTGACTCAAAGAAGGGACATGGCTATAAAAGTCTCAGAGAAAGGATTCTGGAAGCTCCAAGGACTTGAGGTGGGAGAATGTTTGTCATGCTCCATGAGGAATAACAAGGCAACCTGGAGGGAATGCAGTGGTAAAGGCAGGAAGACTGACAGACACTTGCAGACAGGAGCAATCAGAGTTCACAGAACTTTGGACAATTTACTCATTAAGAACTTGGGGCTTTATTCCACAACATTTGGAAGGCCAATGGAGGTTTTAAGAGTGGGGCTAGTAAGATCTAACATAAGGGCTGGCACTCAGCAGTCAAGGGCACTGGCTGCCCTTGCAGAGGACCCAGGCCTCCACCTGGTGGCTAACAACCACCAGTAAGTCCAGTTCCAGGGAATTTGGCACCCTCTTCTGGCCTCTCTGGACATTGCATGTATGTGTGCACTTATATGCACGCAGGCAAGACACTCATACATATAAAAATAAATATTTGGGGGGAGGGGTCTGGAGAGATGTCTCACTGGTTAAGAGCACTGGCTGCTCTTGCAGAGGACCCAGGTTCAATTCCTACCACCTACATGGTGGCTAACTCCAGTTCCAGGAAAATCTAACACCTCCTTCTGACCTCTGTGGGCATTGCATGATACAAGTCTACTTATGTATATGCAGGCAATACACTAATACACACAAAATAAATGTAAATTTTTGCAAAAGGTCTAGTTTGGCTTTGAAAAGGAACACTTACAGAGACTGTATACGGTGTCAAGGAACCAATTAGAAGGTCACTGCACTGTCTGAGGCCTTATGTAATTATGGTAGAGTGAAAGTCCTCAAGGGAGGAGGAAATACAGATATTTAAAATGTATTACAGTGTCTAAATTCATTGTACTTCAGTAATCAAAGAAATATGTTGAATTTTAGGATTTAATAGCTTAAAGAACATTAAGAATTTAAAATATGGCTGGAGAGAAGGCTAAGTAGTTATGAGCAATGACTCTTCTTGTAGAAGACCCAGGTTCAAATTCCAGCACCCACATGGTGGCTAAGAACCATCCATAACTCCAGTTCCAGGCGATTTGATGCCCTCTTCTGTCCTCCATGGGTACTGCAGGACATGGGTGTACTTATAAGCATGCAGCCACAACACTCATACATATAAAAAAGAACGAAAGAAAGAAGAAAGAAAGAAAGAAAGAGAGAGAGAGAGAAAGAAAGAAAGAAAGAAAGAAAGAAAGAAAGAAAGAAAGAAAGAAAGAAAGAAAGAAAGAAAGAAAGAAAGAAAGAAGAAATTAATTTAAAAATACATAGTTTTCGTCTGGAGAGATGTCTCAGTGGTTAAGGAGCACTGGCTGCTTTTGTAGACCACCTGGGTTCAGTTTTCAGAACCCTCATGGCAGCTATCAGCTACCTGTAATTCCAGTTCTAGAGGATATGATGCTCTCTTCTCATCTCCGTGGGCATTGCACAACACGGGTGCACTTACCTACATAAAGGCAATACACTCATACACACAAAATAATAATAATAAATACATTTTAAAACATTTTATTTTTATTTTTTATTTTTATGTAAAAACAAAAGCGTCCTACCTTCTAGGATCCACAGAGGCTAAGCTAATGGCAAAGGGGAGGGGACAGCAGGCTGCTGTCAGTTTAGCTCCCTGAGAAAAGAACACAGACTCCACTCAGCAGGGCAAGCCCTGGATGGCAACTCAGATGCTGCTCATCTTCACAGTGTTTCCAGATCTCAGGCGACCAGTCAAAGATGGTTGGAAATGTTAAAAGAGACTGAGTGTGGGACTGGAGAGATGGCTCAGCAGTTAAGAGCGCTGACTGCTCTTTCAGAGGACACGGGTTCGATTCCCAGTACCCACATGGAGGCTAAAAACTGTTGGTTAATCCAGTTCTAGGGGAATCCGATGTCCTCTTCTGGCCTCAGCAGGCACCACACGACACAAGTACACTTATGTACATGCAGGCAATATACTCATTCACATAAAATAAAAATAAAGTATTTTTAAAACTGAAAAATAAATAGAAAATTAGAAAGACTGATTTTATTATTTAGTTGTGTGCATGTGTGTGTGTGTGTCTGTCTGTCTGTCTGTCTGTCTGCCTGTCTGTCTGCCTGTCTGTCTGAACATAAGTGCAGGTGCCCACAGAGACCAGAGAGGGTTCACATCCTCTGGGACTTAGATGAACTATGGTAGAACCAATGAAAATATCTGCTTTCTATCATAGCAAATTGAGTCTGGGCAGCAAATAGCACATGAATTAGCCAAAACTATCATAAAGTCTGAATTCAAACCCTTAGTCATGGTCCAAAAAATTAAAATAAGGATTCTAAAACCAGAGGTAAAGAGGGCGTCTGCTTAAAGAAAAAGATACGTGTAAAAGCAGAAGACATAGAATTTTCCACATAACATGATCAACAGTGAAGTGGAAGTACTGCCAATTTGTAACAAGAGATAATAGTCACCCCAGAAAGCACCATTATTTGCCCTACATAAAGCTATTTTAATTCATTGAAAAGTGAATTAAAATCCCCCGAGATTTCAAATATTTTAGAATCTTTACATTAAATTTATTGTTTCTAACAAACCCATTATTTTTATTTAGAGACACGTGAATTCAATATACATTCTGAAATCAAATGTAAACATATATAGCTCATTATTAGGAGGTGCATCTAAGACATTGTTAAAAACCACATTCAATTTTTAAAACCTTCACCCCAATAATAAGTCAGTTGAATCAGATATTAGCAGTTATAATGAAATAACTCTGTGTGGTGGTTTGAATGAAAATGAATGAAAATATCCCCCATAGTCCAAGTTTTTGGACATTTTGTCCCCAGTTGGTGGCGCTGTTTTGGGAGGTCTTAGAAGGTGTGGCCATGCTGGAGGAAGCATGTCTGTGTCCGCCAGCTTAGAGAGTTCTTAAGCCTTGCCAGATCTCAAGTTGCAGCAAATACTACATGCTTCCTGTGCCTGCTTGAAGATGTGAGAGTTTAGCTTCCACTCCTCTAGACACCTGTGCAGACATGCCTCCCCACCATGATGGACTCTTGTCCCTTTGGAACTGTAAGCTCAAAGAAACATTTCCATCTATAAGTTTCTTTGGTCAGTGTTTCACAGCAACAGAAACGTAACTAATACACCCTGATTACATTATTAAATGATTTTTACTCGAAGTATGCACACTCTGGAATTCATCCTTGTCTTTCCTATCTGTATTATGCCTACTTAAGCAAATTGAAGAAAAAATTAGCCTCAGATAAAATACAGTCAAGTCAAAATATTAAATAGGACAAAGATACTTCTGTGTCAGGAAAATTTAAATCTGTATCAAAAGTAAAATAACTACATCCTCATAGTATTTAACTTATAAAACAGATAAGAAAAAATGAATTTTAGTATTTTTCACTTTCATACTCAGTCTTTAGTCACTAATATTAAATTCACTGTAGAGTTCCATTAATATTTTTTTAAAAGAGAGGCTGCAGAGATGGTTCAATGGATAAAGCATTTGCTGCACAAATATAAGAACCAAGAGTTCAGAATTCCAGAATCCATAGAAATACCAGGTGCAGATGGGGCACACCTGTAATTCCAGAGTTCAAAAGGCAGAGTCAGGGCATCCCTAGAGTAAATTGGATAGGTAGATTAGCCCTATGAGAAAGCTCTGGGTTCAACTGAAAGACTTTGCCTCCATGCATAATGTGAGGAGGAATAGAGAAAGACTTCGAATGTCAACTTTGGGCCTCCAAAAACATTCACACACACTGGAGCATACACACACATGTATACATATGTGCATGTGTGCTAGAACCACATACCCTTTTAAAACTGTTAGTTATCAGAAGCTGATTAACTTCCATAATACATGTAAGGCCAATGTTTACTCCAGAAGATTTAGGAATTGTGGGTCCTACACTGACATGATCAATTGAACGAGGCAAAAATTAAATTCATTAAGATCACAGTGAATTTGGAGCCACATTGCTGAGTGTGACTTTTCCAAATAGACTCTGCCTTCTTTAGGGTCACTAATAAAGACGGATGAGATACAAGAAAATTCAAGTGTTTTTAGTGAGATTAAGCACTACATTTGGCAAGGCCTGTCTCCTCATGGTCCTGCTCAAAGAGAGAAATGTAAAGCTCTAGGGAGGGAAAAGCAGGAAGGAAAATTTCAACAGGAGTATCCAGACACCCCTAGCCTGTACCCATTTGATCTAGAGGTCTGATTTTCTGCATTCAAACCTGCACCAAAGCTTAACCAGAGAAGAAAAAGGGCCTCTAATGAAAAATATTATAGGAGAGAAGATACTCTAGTTTGCCTCCATTTTTAGACACAGCTAACTAATTGTGGGTATGAGCTTTCAAACATCTCACCACCCCAAATATAGCCATGGAGAAATTAGAGTTAGCAATAGTAAAGGTAGATACTTTTTTTCTTGGCTTGATTCTGCTCGAGTATGAGTGCTAACTGCCATATACTCAGGAATTTATTAAAACTTAGAGATATCAAAGAATAATGCCTCAAAATCAAGTGTTCTGGCTTTAGTCACTTCCTGTAACCAATGCAAGAACTAATATATTCAATTTTAATAGAGGCAAAGGACTTTTATTAATGCTAGTAAATGTGCTGTTTTTTTTCAATAAAGAAGTTACCTCTGGAGATGAAATTTGACCCTCCTACTTCAGACCCAAGCTTTTTAAATTTCAAAATGTCTTCCAAAAGTTCACAAAATAAGATAGCCCCCTGAATCAGTGACCAAGAGAAGACAAAAACAACTGTATAATAAAAACATTATGCCCTTGAGAACAGTTAAGGGATATATTACCAACCAAAGTTATTATTACTTATTTCTAGTTATAAAGATTTCATAATAAAGCTACTTAGGGGAACAACCATTAAGTTTGTCATTCCCTAAAAACGGTAAGAGTCAATTTCAATTTGCTGCTTATCCCTAAGTTAATAAATTACTATCACTTTAGAAGTAGTAAATTTTAAAAATCTGTACAAATTTCTGGGAACCACTAATAAGCTTGTCATACCTTAAAATGGGAAATGGCAAGCCTGTTCCCTCCCAGCCCCCCAAAATAATTTGCTTATCACTTTAAATGTAATATAGTTTTTTAAAAACTTTGGAAACCCATTTTAAATAAATTCGTTTAATTTTAGGTGATTCAAATTGGACTGTAAAAGTTTAATTTGCTGAGAGGTTACTGAGTTACTGGTCATTGTACCTGTCATATTCTCACTATGGTTTTGTTTCAGCTGCTTTAAGAAAATTTAGGCTTTAGCTCTTTTGGTAAAATTGGTCTGTTGTTGACTTTTACCCATAGGAACCTTTATAAACATTTTTATTTAATCTTGGGCAATTCAAATTGTACCATAAAATTTTTTATTTGCCCAAATGTTAATTCAGATTATACTGGTCAAATTCTTATTATGTAAAATCTTATTATGGTTTATTTTCCAGAAAATTCCAGCTTTATCTTATTTGGAACAACTAGTTTATTGCTCACTTTTGTGAAATCAAAAATTAGTTTGTCGTTAGAAACTTATGAGAGGATAGGCCTACTAAAAGCCATTACAACTAGCAGTAAATTTATTATTATTTTTTGAGTGCATTATTTTGCATTTACTTGGATGGTTATTATCAGACATGCAGTAAAATGTGTTGACAAGGATACAGAAAAATTGGAACTTTCATATATTGCTGAAGGCTGAGAAGTGAAAATGGCTGAGATACTTCTTGATTGGAACAGTAATAATTTGTGAACAGGTTTTCAATCTACTACGTTAAACGAAGCACAGATTACTCACTTTTTACTTAATGACTGCTTAGTCACTATGAATGTGCAATAATTGGATCCATCTACTGATGGGCATGTGTTTTTTTAACATCTCTTGATACTACAACAATATGCTATAAGTTTCCATATATACATGTATCTTTGAAAATATGTAAGATCATATAAAGGATATTTTTTCAGAGAAACTTTAAAATAAACTTGATTATTTCAAAATAGGAATATGCTAACATCATAGATCCATTTAAGAAGTAAAGCATGTCTTCCATTCATTTAAATCTAATTTTTAAAAAATTATTTATTTAATAACTATGATTAGAAGAAGCATTTCATTACAGCATTAACATATTCAATAAGAATTTCCAGAGCAAAGATGCATCTCTTTCAATATTGGCTGTAATTTTTAGGTTCACAGTTGAATTAACACAGTTATGCAATATTGAACTCAGTATAAAGCCTGTAAGGCATAAAATTGAATGAGGTTTTAACCTTTAAAAAAGATCTCCATTTCATTTTAAAATATACTGTTTCATACAGAAAGACTCATTTTTAATGCTACTAACACTTAGATGTTTGTACATGCATCTCTAATTTCTATGTATCTGATTATTACTAGTCACAGTTGGTTACTTTCTGAGATCCACCTGAGCATGGATATAAAATCATTGGGTAGATTTCCGATTTCAATGGTAATGTGTTTCATCTCTACTAATTAACATGGAGCAAATTTTTATGCTTCTTCCTCAAATATAACTCATTTTTTAATTTGTTGATTTTTTTTGTGTATTTCACACAGAACATCCTAAACAATCTTATTCATCTATATACCCATATCCCAAATGACACCCTTTCGTAGTGTCCCCCCTCTCACTTGAGGCCATATATTTTGTCATCCCTGTTATTGTCCACTGTGTTGTCGGCACCCCCAGCTGTTCCCCAGTGCTTGTCTGTCTGCTGAATCTAGTCAGCCTGTCTAGAGTTCCTTGTTTTAGGAAGATCAGCTCTTACTCATCTAGCAGCAATCAGTTGCCAATATTCCTTTAGATAAGATTGGGGTCTGCTGTTTATTTTCCCAGTTCTATGCTGGGTTACTGTCTAGGAGTCTCTTGGGCCACCCTGGCCAAAAACTCAAAGGAAGGTATCTCCTGTCTGGCATTGTTGCTTGTTATGTAGCCTTTGGCTATACATATGGACTCTAAAAAATTATATTAACCCCTTTAATCTTTGGTTATACTTTCCTTTTAGGTATTTAAGACCCAACAGTTGGCCCAGATAAACCAATTTATTTTTACTCTTAAGCTGTTTGAGGATCTGCTCCTCAGGGGTCACATGGGCTTGGGAGGAGCCCCTGGCTTCTTTTTTTTTTACCAGTTCCATCTATATGAAGATTAAGTCAAAGGTGCGGCTCCACCGTGACTGGCTTCTCTTGGAAGCATGGAGGAAATGTTTCCTCTGTGTTGACCCTCCTCTTTGTAGACTGGACACTGGTTTAAGTCCATTTGGTAGAGTCTCCCTGGCTCCTTAATCAAGAGGACAGGTGACTCACCACAGTTACAGGACAGTTTGGGAGATGCTCGTAGTCCCCCGGAGCTTAGTCAGCCTAGGAGGGTAGGGAGCAAAAACTGTCCTTTATGTCCCCCTGACCAAATTAGTATAGGCCTGAAAGTATGTCTGTTAAACATCAAAGAATGTTAGTTCTACCAGTCTGGTACTTTTAATTACCATGTGTTATGTAGACAAAGCTTGGGCAAAGACCAAACATTCTCAGATAAACCTTGCCAAGACATGTATTATATTCCTTGAGCTATTTGTATGTAAAATTTGTCAATAGGTTGTTCAATTAATATGATTCCCTGTGGTTTTTAAAAACTAGTTAGGCATTATTTATCTCTCTGATTCTCTAACCCATCCACCAGGGTTTCCCCATTTAAAGTGCCCCCATTTGTCCCAGTTGTCCCTTAATAATACCCTTCTCCTGTGGTCCCATCTCTCTTTTTTTATTATTTATTTAATAATCAAATGATTAAAAATGATCAGTATAATTCTTTAAGAGTCCATGTATATAGCTAAAGGCTACATAACAAGAAACAATGCCAGACAGGAGATACCTTCCTTTGAGTTTTTGGCCAGGGTGGCCCAAGAGACTCCCAGACAGTAACCCAGCATAGAACTAGGAAAATAAACAGTAGACCCCAATCTTATCTAAAGGAATATTAACAACTGATTGCTGCTAGATGAGGAACAGCTGATCTTCCTAAAACAAGGCTCTCTAGATAGGCTGACTAGATTCAGCAGATGGAAAAGCACTGGGGAACTGCTGGGGGTGCTAACAACACAGTGGACAGTAACAGAGATGACAGAGTATATGGGCTCCAATGGGGTGGGGGGGCTATGGGAGGGTGCCATTTGGGAAGTGGTATATAGATTAATAAGATTGTTTGGGATGTTATGTATGATAGACACACACAAAACATCAACAAATAAAAATGAGTTAGATTTGAGGAGGAAGCATAAAAATTTAATTCATTTAATTAGTAGAGGTGATAAACATTACCATTGAAATCAACCTGATGACTTTATATCCATACTCAGGTGCTAAGGATCCGAGTGTAATCGATTATGACTAGTAATAATCAGATACATAGAGATTAGAGACACAGGTATAAACATCTAAGTGTTAGTAGCATTAAAAATGAGTCTTTCTGTAGAAAACAGTATATTTTAAAATGAAATAGACATCTTTTTTAAAGGTTAAAAACTCATTAAATTTTATGTCTTACAGGGCTTATACTGAGTTCAATATTGTATAACTGTAATAATTCAACTCTAAACCTAAAAATTTACAGTCACTTTTGAAAGAGATGTATCTTTGCTCTGGAAATTGTTATTAAACTAATGGTAAGTTTATTAATGTTATTTATATCTCATGGAACTAAGATAATTAGTTAAGTAAGAAAATGATAGAAGGATGTAAGAATGGAAATATATTTGATAATGAAGGAAACTTAACATGTCTCAATGTTTCCAGAATGCAACAGAAATAAGAAAAGTTTTTGTAGGTTATGAAGGCACTGAGCAAGGTAGTTAGATATGTAAAACATGGGACTTAAAGATGATTTATATAATCTTAAAATTTCCAAAGTCAAAGTTCAAACAAACCTCTATTTAAATCAATGGAGTCATTGATCTAATCCTACTATTACAAGAATTGGCTTTAAAAATAAAACATATGTTTAATCAAGATTTTTTTAAGACCCTGAAAGCATGGCTGCTGAATTTTGGTTTAATATTACATAATTCTTAAAAAAAATACCAAATTGTATTTTACTATTTTTTTAGGATAAGCTTCCTTTCACTTCCATGTGTAACTGCATTACTTCCAATACAAATATTTTCTTCCATAGGTATATATCCCAATTCCTAAGGCACTAGCAATTTTTTCTTTCAGATGGAGACAATAAATCAAAGAAATCATTACACGATCCTAGAATATGGCACTCTCTATAAGTTGGAAGGGGGAGAGGATGGGAATGATATTAATAGAGCACTCATGTATGAAATTTTCAAAAAAATTAAGTTTAAGAAAATCAATGAAATAAAAAGAAAAATTAGAAATAAAAAAGAGCTTGGCCCTGCTGACTCCTGTGTGGATATTGAATTTCCATCCTGCAGAATTCTCTGACAATAAGAATACTTTATTTTTTAAAAAAACAATAATGTTGGACTGGAGAGAGAGCTCCATTGTTAAGAGCACTGGCTGCTATGTCAGAGGATTTGGGTTCAAGTCCCAGCACCTACATGGAGGCTAACAAGGTTCATAACTCCAATTCCAGGGTATCCAACACCCTCTTCTGGCCTCCATGGACATTGCATGTATGTAGTGCATATACATACAATCAGGAAAAGCAGTCATACACGTAAAAATAAATCAAAAAAAAAAATTTAAGTAATGAACTAATTTGTTTGTCAAAGGAAATTTCAAGACAGGATTTTATCCAGGTTGTAGAATGGTTATTGCTCACAATTCTTACCCAGGTTTCCAATCAGAGAGAGCAGAAAGTAAACAATTTCCTAAGGAAAGAAGAGTGAGCTATCTAAAGTTGTAAACAAGGTGAGTGTGAAAGGGGATAAAAATCTTGAAGGGATTAGCACTATTAAAAATAAACTTCAGAGGGCTGGTGATTTGGATCAGTGCTTAAGAGCACTGACTGCTCTTGAAGAAGACCCAGGTTTGAATCACAGCACCCACGTGGCAGCTTACAACCACCCGTAATTCCAGTTCTAGGGGATCTGGTGGCCTTCTTCTGTCCTTCACAGGACTGCACAACATAGGTGCACTTACATACATGCAGGCACAACACTCATACACATAAAATAAAGATTAAAAACAATTTTAAAAAACAAAAAAGAAAATAAACATCAGAATCTGGGGCTGGTGGTACATGCCTTTAAGTCTAGTACATGGAAGGCAGAAGACTGCAGAGATCTGTGAGACTGAGGCCAGTCTGGTCTACACAACAAGTACTAGGCTGAATGGGGCTACAAGGAGTCCCTGTCAAAAAAAATAATAATAATAAAGAAAAAACCTTCATGCTTTCTTCCCTGGAATCATAAGTGCAGTGAGGGCAAGATCCCACACATCAAAAGCATCAACTTTTGAATTTCACTTGAAAGGAGAGAGCTTGAACTCAACACAAAGTTTCCCTGAAATGTTTCCCTAGGATCAGCCTTGTGGATGTACAGAAGCACCTGCAAACTGTGGTCCAAGGTAAACAGACTACGTCTTGAACTGGCAGCAAAATTTGGCAGCCTCATCCACATAGTATTCTTATTGTATGCATGAAACATTCAAGAGTAAGGAGGTCATAGATTCATACATCAAAGTTCAAAAAGCTTATTGCAATGTCAGAATCCTTGCACGGAGGCCCTGAGACTGGGAATATAGGGACTACAATGCAATGGAGACCCTAGGATGTTGAGGATGCCAGGACTATGGCGCTTCCACTAAGGAAAGCTGTAGACACATAGTAGAGCTGGTTCAAGAGAGCAGCTATGGTTGGTTGCTGGCATTAACTACAGGGGTGGGGATGTGAAGTCCATTGGAGTCGAGATGTTTCCATTAGGAGTCCCAGATGCTGGATATAAAACTACCTGACTTCCTGTCAGTGCTTTCCCTTCTAGGTTTCAGTCTTCAGTCTTGCTTTGGTCTAATTTTCCCTTGTTA
The DNA here is from genome assembly GCF_000622305.1 of Nannospalax galili. Lineage (NCBI taxonomy): Eukaryota > Metazoa > Chordata > Mammalia > Rodentia > Spalacidae > Nannospalax > Nannospalax galili. Next base: position 1,995,369 of record NW_008357164.1, read on the forward strand.
TATCCACATTTCTCCCATTTGGAATGAAAATGTTTGCTATGTATCACTGTATTTTGGATGTAATTTTTTGGGGGGGTGGGGCAGTATTCACAGGTAAGAGATTACCTCTAACCTCAGAATTTACTTTGGGTTTTGAACTTTTGAATGATGCTAAGAATGTTAAAAACCACAAGATGTTGTGGTGCACACTTTAAATCCTAGCATTCACATGGCAGAGGCAAGTGAATCTCTGTCAGATAAAGATCAGCCTGATCTACATAGCAAGTTCTAAACTAGCTGTGCCCTCAGGGAGACCCTGTCTCAAACAAACAAACAAACAAAAATTATGTTAAAGACTAAGTAGACCTTTGAAGTTGGAACGTATGCATTTTGCTTTATAAGAAAGTCAAAAAGTTATGTAAGATACTAGTAGAATGCTGTACTTTGAATGTGAGATGCCCTCTACAGGCTTATGTGTTTGAACACTTTGTCTCTAACTGGTGGCTTTGATTTCGAACATTGTGTGACTATTAGGACATGGAGTCTCATAGGACAAAGTCATTCACTATGAGGGGATGTTGGAGGCTCCATTATAACTTTGCCTCAAATCTTATCTGCTTTCAGCTTCTTAAATGGAGGGGCAATGTGACCTGCCATCATGCTTTACCCACCATGATGGGTTATATCCCTTCAAATCATAAGCCCAAACCATTTCTTCCTCCCTTTCCTTTCTTCTTGTCAGGTATTCACAGCATAGCAAGCTCTTGATTGCAAAAATAAATGCTAGGGTTTAACTTGGTGGTACAATGCCTGTCTAGCACATACAAAGACCTAGGTTTAATTCCCAACACAAAACCAAATCGAACAACTCAAGGAATCTCAAATATCAACTCAGAAATACTCTTCTTTATTAATTGAGGACACCAATAACTTTTACAAAATTTTCATAGACATTCAGTCTGAATAACATTTTTTTTAATTTAAAAAATGTCTCACATCTGACCTTTCACATTCTAACTACGCATTTTCCACTGCGTATTGCAATTTTATTTTTAAAATGTGTCTTTAATTGACAGGCAAATTATCTGCTTTTACCATTTGACAAAGCCCTGTCTCCACAGGAAAACTGGGTCAATTAAAGAAACAATAGCCTGGCTCATGGTCACGGTGGTTTAATTTCTTAAGAGTAAAATCTTGTGGGAATTTGGGAATGTTCCTAGGAAATGCTTAAATACATTTTACCCAAATCAATATAGATTTCAATATCTTTTACACAAATAAGATGCAGTATATTTTGAGGATTTATAAACTCCAGCTCATAAAGGCATATCCAATACAGAAAGTGTTAAAATATATTTTGAAAGTATCCACTGATATCTCTATCTTAATTCCTTTGTCATCTACTTAATCTCTCCATCAATACTTAAAGTGAAGGTTCCAGAAAGAAAGATGGAGCGATCCAAAAATCCATGATAATTAGAACAGTGGAATTGAAAAAGAAAAGGGTCGTTGAGTCCCTTCACATGGCAGCTTATTTAGCCTTAAACTCTATCCCATAATAGGCTAAGCTGTAGCAAATAAGAATATTTTGTTTTTTCCATTCCATTCTATTATGTTTTATGAGTCACTTTGAATTATAATATTTAACAAATAAGTTTGGCAATGTTTTAAGTAAATGGTTAGATGCACTGCTTCTACTCCAAACACATAACAACAGCAACACAGCACAAAGGGGAAAATCCAACGAAAACTGGATGTGGGAGGGGAGAGAGTATATGTGATCAAAATACTTCATAGGCATGTATGAACTTCTCAAAGAATAAATGAAAATGTGTTTTAAAATATGGGTATAAAACAACATGGAACCAGGGAGAAAATGACAGATATAATGGCCTTCAAGTGTAGAAGCAGGCAGCGTGGCCTAATAATAAAATAACTGTGTGGTGATGCTGAAAGACACTTATCCAAGCAGAAGAGAAGAGCTAAAATCTGCCTATGACAATAGTTACTATGGTAGGCCATGGCCATTTAAGAAATCTTACAGTTATCAAAGAATAACAATTAATTAATAAGTAAACAGAATAAAATTAAAACTAAAAATGGCATGAGCTAGAAAGACAGTTTAGCAGGTAAAGGTATTTGCCTCACAAGCCTGACAGTCTGAGTTCACACTTCAGAATCCACATAAAAGTGGAAAGAGAAAATTAACTCCACAAATTTTTTTCTACAATCTCCATATGTTTTCCACATATGTACAGTGCACGCATGTGCGCGTGCACGCACACACACACACGATAATGATAATTTATTTTTCAAAAAAAAAAAGGCTTCAAAACATGGTAGCTTTTATATTGTCTTGATTTATTTCAAGGGAGGGACTGCAGAGACGACTCAGTGGTTAACAACAATTGCTGTTCTTGCAAATGACCCTGGTTTGGTTCATAGCATATAGATGACTGCACAAAATCCTGTGTAAATCCATTTCCAGGAGATCCTGGAAGGCAGCAGGCACACTTGGTAAACATGCATACATGCAGGCACTTACACATAAAATAAAAATAGACTCAAGAGAAAATATTGGTTCTAAGGATGTGAGAAAGAGAGATATACATAGATGAACAAAAACATAAACAAAATCAGACTGATTCAGTAATTGAATTGACTGTAACTGTACATACGACCATACATAGGGTCTTTCCACATTATGATAAAGCAAGGTTCTGAAGGACATGATAGAGCATACCACTTCAGTAAGGTCCAAAGAGGCAAGTGCAGGCAAATGCAAAACCCCAAAACTGTCTATATGAAGAAGAGTACATTGAAATTTTTTTAAATTTCTGTGGTTCGACAGACTGAAATATCAAAAATTCATTAAATATGAAAATAAATGCCAAGAAAGCTAGTAGCAAGAAAAATGTGCTTACTTTAGGGAAAATTAATATTCAGAATATTGTTCTCAAAACTAGGTCTAGGTTATTCAGAGAAATAAGTTACCTATTAAAAACATCTTCTAAATACAGTGCATATAAGACAAGAGTCAATGTGATTAACAACCAATGGAAATAATGGATATTAAAATATATCTCTTGGGAAATATCTTAGTAATTAATATGAATTCTGTATTTAACTACATGGTGACTTTAAAATTTTCAAAAATTTTATGTACAAAATTTTTGGAGAACACAGAAATCGATCAGAAAAGAACTGGAAGAAAACAGTCACAGGGCATTGTACAAAGACTCCATTGAACAGAAATCTTTTTAAAAAATATTTTTCTTTATTATTTTCATTTTATGTGTATGAGTGTATTGCCTGCTTGTATGTGAGTGCACCCGTGTCATGCAATGCCGTGGAGTTCAGAAGAAGGCTTCGGATTCCCCCTGGAACTGGAAATATGGGAGCTGGGAATTGAACCCGGGTCCTCTGCAAGAGCAGTTAGTGCTCTTCACTGCTGAGCCATCTCTCCAGCCCCTTGAACAGAAATCTTATACAACTAAAAGGTAATGAAAAAATGTACTCAACCTCACCAGAAATATGGGAAATGCAAATCCAATAACTGTTAAAAACTATTTGACCCAATCAAATGAAAACAAGAAAGTTTGACAACCACAAGTGGTGATGAATATCTAAAAATATGTTAATTTTATGGCTATGTTTCTTACAGATATGTTTATACATAATCATGGAGATGGGTATAGAAAATAACCACAACAGTATATTATAAGAAGCAATTAAAATTACCTAAACATAAATAAGAGAATGAATAAATATATTTTAACATATTTATATCATTAAGTAGTAGACAGCCACTATAATTGTGCTATAAATAGAACAGATAAATAATGTAGCAAGCTAATGTTAAGAGAAGTTAAAAACAAAGGAAATTATAATATCACACATTCAGATTGAAATCAGAAAAATAATATACATTGCATATGAAGACATTCATACATTGTTATATATAAAGTCAATGGGCATATCAAATGCCAAATTAGAATGATTCATAACTTAAAGATATGGTGAGAGGGAAAACAATATAAATAAGGATTGCTAGACATTTCTATTCTAGAAGTTTTACTGTATCTGACCAATTAAATTTGTTTTAAGAATAAATGACCTGTGGATTTTAATTGATTTTTTTTTGTGATTTTCATACAGTATAGTTTGATGGTAGTTAGGTCTCCTCCACTAGCCCTACCTCCCCTTAATGCCCTTGCCCAACTCAATGTAACATAGATAGATAGATGATAGATAGATAGATAGATAGATAGATAGATAGATAGATAGATAGATAGATAGAGAGATAGATAGATAGATGATAGATAGATAATGATAGATGATAGATAGATAGATAGATAGATAGATGATAGATGATAGATAGAGATGATAGATAGATGATAGAGAGATAGATGAAGATAGTAGAATAGAGAGATAGATGATAGATAGATGATAGATAGATAGATAGACGATAGATGATATATAGATAGATAGATAGATAGATAGATATAGATGATGATAGATAGATTGGTAGATAGATGATAGATGATATATAGATAGATAGATTGATAGATAGATGATAGATGATGATAGATAGATTGGTAGATAGATAGATAGATGATAGATTATGATAGATTGGTAGATAGATAGATAGATGATAGATAGACGATAGATAGATGATAGATAGATGATAGACATGACAGAGAAATGATAGATAAATAGATATAGATAGATGATAGATAGATTGGTAGATAGATAGATGATAGATTGGCAGATAGATAGATGATAGATAGATGATAGATAGATGATAGATGATG
>NW_008357164.1:2000406-2006417 GCF_000622305.1 Nannospalax galili
ATAGATGATAGATGATAGATAGATAGATAGATAGATAGATAGATAGATAGATAGATAGACAGATAGATAGATTTCAGTTTTGGTCCATCCACTGGATCCTGGTAAACCTACCAAGAGTCCCATGTTTCAAAGAGATTGACTCTCCCCCTCCCAACAGATATCTGTTGAGACAAATTCTTTAGGTGGGATTGGAGCTTCTTACCCACTTCCTCAAATCTATGCTGGGATTTTTCTGGTTTCAACTTCCTATCATCATTTCTGTGAATTCATATAAACAACTTCCCAGATGCCTGGAAAATTCCTTGTGGTCATCCACCACCTCTAGCTCTTACAATCTTTTCACCCCTCCTCTGAAATGATCCCTGAACCTAGGGGTGCAAAAGGTTAATATAGATGTCCTATTTATGAACATTTTATAATGATTTTCTGTATAAATGGAATATTTCATTCTAATTTTTAATATGAAAACAAACACAAATTCATTCTTTCTTAAACTAATCTCATGACTCTTATTCAAATAATAGTTTTTGCCAAAAACTTGAAAATACAAATAAGTAGTAAACTCACAGTACATACAAAATTTTTTCCTAACAGATAAGAAACACTCGTATCTATAATTCTGAAAATGGGCTTCTAAATCCCAAAACTTTCTACAAACAATTAAGAGACACAACTCACATGCCAGACACTACTCTTCATGTTGAAGAGATAGTAGTGAACAGACAGTTGAACACTTCCTGGTGGAGATTCCGTTGTAGTAGAGAGAGGTAGGTAGTAAACAAAACTGATAAATGAGAAACGACTGAAATTATACTTACTACTGAGAAAAACAAAGCAGAATTAGAGTTTCAGAGTAATTTGTAATCTAAATAACGTGTCCAACACAAAACACATCCAACACAAACCTGAACTTGTTGTAAAAGGGCTGTCAGGGTAAAGATCAGAGACAAGTGAGAGAGCACAAGGGTGCACACATCTGCGTGGAACACATTCCTTTTAAAAAGCATAGCAGGTGCCTCAAAAGATGCGCAGAATCACTTTCATTGTCAACTTGACCCACCTGGTGAAGGGGAAACTCAGTTACAGATTTTTTTTTTATTGCCCTGCAACAATGTGTGTGGGACATTTTCTTGAATGTTGAATGATGTGGGAGGACCCAGCCCACTATGGAAAGTGCCACTCCTGGGCAGGTGGTCCTGTATTGTATAAGAAAGTAGACTGAGAGGTGGAGAGATGGCTCAGAGGTTAAGAGCACTGGTTGTTCTTGCAGAAGACCCTGGTTCAAATCCCAGCATGGTGGCTAAAATCCAATTGGTAACTCCAGTTCCAGGGTATCTGACACCTCTTCTGACCTCCACTGGCATTACACAACACAGGTGCACTTGCATACATGCAACCAGGGGAGCAAGTCAGTAAACAGTATACCTCCATGCTCTGTGCTCCAGGTTCCTGCCCTGACTTTCTACCTCTAGCTTACCTCAATGATGAGCTGTGCTGTAAGCCAAATAAACCCTTCCCTCCCCAAGGCAGTGTTGGTCAGTGTTTTTAATCACAGAATAGAGGTAAGGATGAAAATGGGCAGGAAAGAAGGGGTGTGGATGAAGGGGTGGGAGCTAATGACAAGTCAGGCGTGTCTTACAGATGAGGGAAGAATATGCCTTTTTTTTTTCTAAGACGGGAACGCTTATGAGAATTTTGAAGCATGATCTGAAAATTTTTAAAACTTTTTGGCATCTATGAAGCTATAGTAAAGAAATAAAGGAAATAGGGAGACGAATTGGAAACTATATAGTAATTCAGTGAGATGATGGTGTCCTATGGTCCTGGCAAATTACAGAAAATTTTCTGTAAATGTCTCTAAAATTCCTGGGAATCATGGGATCTTAAAGTCCTCTGTGTTGTTCTGAAGCAATGTGCGGCATGGGAGCAGGCACCAAAACAGAAACATGCATGATGCTGGCAGCTGTGTGGGTCAGTCTGATATGTAGAGGGGCAGGAGTCCGTGTGTTGATGGCTTGCCCAGAGAAAGGCTGGATGGAGAACAAGGATCTATCCTCTTTCTTAACCCAAATGCTTTCAGAGAGTTCTGGAAAGCTTCATCCATATGTCATGAAAGAAAATAATAAAATAAAATGCTGAGCTAAATTATGTTTTCTTCCCATAGTGCAATATTTTTCTTATTATTTTGGATGTACTCATTTGCATCTGAAAAGACAGTAAGCTTGTGTCCACTGCTTGTGGACCTTAATGAAGTCGGTTATATGACTGAGAAAAAGTTCTAGAGTCTCTATAAAATGGAGAAAATGATTTCTTGTTGGCTAAAAGCATGTACTGACCAAATAGCCTGACATAGTCTGAAAAGGCCTAAGGAAAGCTCTGTAAGTGTTTGGGAGTTGCTGCTTTCGAGGCAAATATCAAGTCATTGTTTGCTTCCAGTTCTTTTGGTTCACTCCTGTAGCAGTAAAGAAGAGTAGGAGCTACCAGATGAGGTGGCTCCTATAGCCCAGAAAACACCAGTTTATATGAAACCTGTGTCAACTGCTTGCTGACTTAGACAAAAACATTTTTATCAATTTAAATTTCTAATTAATGCATAAATAGATGGTATATAAATCATTGTGAATGACACTATTAGTATATTTGATTTCTGCTACTAACTACTTAATTACAGATTAATTCCCAAATGAATGACTTATTGAACAATAACTAAGATTTATTTATATCATTCTAAAAGTCTCAAAAATGTTACATTCCAATTGCTGTAGATTATCTCATGGTTGACGTTTTAAGAGGATTTCAGATGGCTGAGATTTTAATAAGTGACTATCATAGCCAGATGATGGCCTATTGTTCCCATTAGATGCCTGTGGAGCTGCAAGTCATTATGGCTCCTACGCAGCAGGCAGGGGAAGGGTTAGCCTCCAATTCTCGTGAGCACCACATAGCCTGCTGCCCACATGCTGTCCAAGGCTAACAATGAAAATCTGCTTGCCTTGGGTTAGATTTTTAATTGCTCTATAAAAACTACCTAAACACTATGTTTAAATGCTACTCTAGTTGTATTCTAGCACTGAAATACAAATTCACATGTCCAGGGTTGTGGAATGATCATTATTTTTAGAACAAATGATCATTATTTTTAGAACATACAAGAATTTTTATGAGACATTTTAGCTAAGAATTTAAATCTCAGGAAGACATTTCCCTGTATTTAAAAGTATAGGGATTGACCCTGTATCCGTTATTATTCCAGTTAATATTGTTGAAATTAAATAAAACTTCGGTTGAAGAATTGCACATTTGTATTCTTAATCGATTTGTTTCAGTTTTTCATCTTATTTCATGACATTTTATTACTGTTATTTCTAACTTTCTTCTTTCCTTACATTGTAGATTTGATTAGCCTTTTAATTTTATACTTATTAGCCTCTATTAGTTATATATATATAATGTGCTGCCATAGTTCTGTGTGATAGTTTAATATAGACAACATTGTTCTTGTTTGCATTTGAAATGCAACTTTTGTTATTTTCAAAGAGTCAGGACAAATGTGTATGTCAGTGATTGACTTTGGTGTTCCATGAACATCAAGTCACTGAGTACAGTACTCTCGCCTTAAATCCTGGTTGTTATTCTCACCTCATAAAACACTAGCCCCTCTGGTTTCCTCTTTTGACATATTTGTATCTCCACACTGACTCTGCTTTTCCTTTCTCCTTGCTTCTCCTCCCAATAGTCACTTATAGCTCCATATAACTTTGTATTTTTTTGTTCTTTCTACAGTTCCGTTTACATTACACATTTTACATTAGGTTTTCAATTCCTTCACAGAACGGCCTTCTACCTTCCTCTTTTCTAGGCAGAAATGCAGTGGTTATTAAAGGCTTTTACCACTAATTACCAGTTCAAATTATATTCCTAGTTCCCATAGAACATGAAAACAAATTTTCTTTTCCCTCAGGCTGTCCAGTGACTTTATCTGTAACAATTCTTTTTATCATTTCCTGTCTAATTTTTGGTTTCCCACTCAACTTTTGTTAGTAGTTTTTACCCATGACTAGAGTACTCTCAGCAGGAAAGTCTCAATGCCCATGATCAGATTAGCAATAATAATGCCAAGATTAAAAAGAAAAGAACAATAGAAGCAACAAATTTTTCAAGGTTGTCAACAATTTATTTTTCTATTTAAAAATATTTTTATGTGTGTGAGTGTATTGCCTACATGTATGTAAGTACACTTGTATCATGCAATGCCAGCGGAGATCAAAAGAGAGAGTCAGATTCTCCTGAAACTAGAGTTCCAGGGCACCCTGTAGGTACTGGGAATCAAATCTGGGTCCTCTGCAAGAGCAGCCAGTGCTCTTAAATGCTGAGCCATCTCTCCAGCCATATTTTACTTTTTAACAAATGTTTATCATAATCTTTTAGTTCCATGAATAAACTTGTTGAAAGCCACAGGATTTAAATAATTTTCTTCATGCCATGCAATTTAAGATGTTACCATTTGTGATTTATCCATCCCGTCATGTATCTTTTATCTTCTATTTGTATGCCTCCATTCAGTGACCTGCTCTTCCACTCCATATCCATACACTTCTACACAAACTTTACTTTCTAAAAGACTCAAGTTCTTAAAGTCTGAGAGTTGGATCACATGAGAAATCAAGAGGGAAAAATTTAAAATTCCTAAAATTGAATGTGAATAAAAGCCCCCAACTCCAATAACTGAATGTGAATTAAAGCACAACATACCAAAATCTATGGGGCACAGTGAAGGCATCCCTGAAAGGAAAAATTATGGCGTTGGGGGCCTGAACCGGGAAATTAGAAACGTCTCATGCAAACAATTTCATGATGCAGGAATTACTTTGTCGATGCCTTTTGTCTTTTATTGTTTCTTCCTTTACAATCATCCTTTCACATTTTAACCCACAGGAAAAAAAAAATGTTCTTTATTTCTGTTTGCCTTTCCTACCCACTTTCCTTTCCAACACACTCATCCCAACCTCATCGCAATGTGTAGCAGGGAGACAGGTCTCTCAATGGGCTGTAAGCACCAGCTGGGATGTCCAAATCATTTCTGGCATTATTTTTTTTAAGCTTCGTATTCTTTTTCCTTTTTGAAATTGATTTTTTTGTGAATTCCATACAATATATTTTGATCCTATTCCCTTCTCTAGCCGCACCCCCTTGTTACTGCCCCACCATATATGCCCATACATGCCTATAAAGTGTCATGATTTTATTCCCAATGGTCGTTCAGTGTGGGTTCATCCACTGGAGACTGGTCAACCTACCAAGAGTCTCACCCTTAAATGAGATTGACTCTTATCCTCCCAGCAGCCACTGGTGCTAATACTTACTCAGGTAGGATTAGGGTTTCCTACCCAATTACCCACATCTATGCTGGGATTTGATCTGGTTTGAGTTTCCCTGGGATTTGTGCTTGCTGTCACCATTGCTGTGAGTTCACATGAGTAACTGACCAGCTGTCTGAAACACTATTTCCTTCTGGTCATCCACCAACTCTTACAATCCTTCCCACCCCCTCTTCTGCAAAGATCCTTGAGCCTTGGGAAGCAGTAGTTTGATATACGTGTCTTATTTGGAATAATCACTCTGTTGCCTCTTTCCATCTGCACGTTGGTCAGTGTGGTTCTCTGTGTTAATCACCATCTGCTGTATATGGAAGCTTCTCTAGTGAAAGTTGAGAGCTGCATTAATCTATGGGTGTAACGGTAAGTCACTAGGAGTCAGTTTAATACCGAGATTGCAAGAACAACACATACCAGCTATATTTATGAATGCTAATGAAAATCCAATTGCAAATTTTAAAAATATTTATTATTCCTTAAAAATATTTTATTATTTTTATGTGTTTGCGTATATTGCCTGCATGTAGGTAAGTGCACCCATGTCATGCAATGCCTGCAGAGGACAAAAGAGGCTGTCAGATCCCCTAGAACTGGAGTTATAGACAGTTGTTAGCTGCCATGTGGGTGCTGGGATTG
>NW_008357164.1:2007034-2015845 GCF_000622305.1 Nannospalax galili
TTATTTCTATTTTATGTGTACGGGTGTTTTGCCTGCATGTATGTGAGTGTACCCATGTCATGCAATGCCATGGATGTCAGAAGAGGGCTTCAAATTCCCCTGGAACTGGAGTTATAGACAGTTGTTAGCTGCCATGTGGGTGCTGGGATTGAACCCGGGTCTTCTGTAAGAACAGTCAGTGCTCTTAACTGCTGAGCCATCTCACCAATCCCACAATTACAAATTTTTCACACAATGAATCACCATCACCATTGCTCTGAATTCATTTGAGTACTTGTCAAATTGTTTGGAAAACACTGTTACTCAAAAGGCCTTAATATATACAATGAGTACATAAAATTCAGTGGGAGGGTATTAACGGGAGGGTGCCCATAGGGGAGGGTGTCCAAATATAATCAAAATATGTTGTATGAAGTCACAAAAAATTAATAAAAAGTGAAAAAAGAATCATCATCACATTACAAATTATGAACCAGTCAGCTTAATTCCAGGGATGAACCGTCTAATATTGATGTAATAGCCATGGTAATAATTCCAAGGAGAAAAAAAGCAGTTATTCACCTCATAGATGCTAATGAGATATTGATCAAATTCAACAACAATTTGGTATTTGTTAATTTCCTAATTAATTAATATTATATTAAGTGACTATTCTGTAATATGCAAACTGTATATGTATTATCCAAATCCAAAATCATGTTTAAGAGGGAAATACTGGAAGGTACTATCAGTACTGTTAGTAACTGTCGCTATCATTTTTTTTTTTTTTTGAGACAGTGTATCCCTGTAGCCTCAGGTGGCCTGGAACTGTTACGTTGTTATGTATACCAGGTAGGCCTATATCTCACAGGGTGCTGGGATTAAAGGGGTGCACCAACATATCTGGCCTCCCATCATTTTGTTTTATGCATACATATTTATAGATAAATTTCAACTGTAACCAGGAGCCTTTAGCAATGCCCATAGAGCCCAGAAGAGGGTATTGGATCCCCTGGAAATGGAATTATGGATGGTTCGTTAGCTGCCATGATTATGCATGGAACTGGGTCCTATACAAAAGCAGCCATACTTTTAACCATTGAGCCATCTCTCCAGCCCCCAACTCCGATAATTTAATAGGCTGATTGGAATGGGAATAATGAATGCCCAGCTAACTGGTAAACATTATTTGAGATGCACTATGAGTTTCTGGAAGACTTTAGCATTTTAATTATAGCAGAGTGAAATAAACTTATGTTCTCCAATGTGCTCAGACATCATCTAATCAATGAAGGTCAGATCTTAAGCCAAATGATTGAAAAGTGGAGAAGTGTTGGGGCACCCTGCCCTGAAGGTCACAGTTCACCATATCCAGAATGGGGGACTCCCTTTCTGAGCAGGGGCTTCTTACTCTCTGCCTGACATTATTTGGAAAGTGTCTCCAAGCACAGATGCCTGACCTTATTTGGAACATGACCTTTGGCATGGCTACCTGCAGGAGCTGCCTCTAGGGTTTTCCCTTGTGATAATTAGGCATTGCACTACAGCCAGGCAATCCCATCTCCCCTCTCTGCCTGATAGGGCCCTCCTGCCACATTCAAATGGAGCCTGCTATGAACACCTATCAGGTGAAGCTTTGACTGCTGTCTTCACCCTATATCCCCCCCATCTCCCCCCCCCCCAATAAAATGAGCTGTCTCATTAATGCTGACTCCGGGAAGGCTTTTTCCGTACTCAAGGCCCTTCTGACTCTGCCTGCCGCCTCTGCTCCCTTTGTTCTCATGGACCATGGGCAACGACCCACTCAGGAGGGAAGAGAGAGACCCACAGAGAAGGTGCATTCCTCTTCTCCCCTCTTTTCTCTTCCTGTCCTCTTCTTCCTTCTCCTCCTCTCCTTACCACCTCTCCTGTGATATTCATCATCTGCTAACCATGAACATCAGAATTCCTGGTTCTTGATCTTTAAGATGCCCTGCTACCACACCCACACCCTTAATTTTCAGACTTTCTGGCCCAGAAGGAAGGCCATCATCATCATCATCATCATCATCCGCCTCATTGTTAATTATTGGATTCTCTAGTTCTCATACCCTCCCGCATAGACTGAAGTGTATCATCTAGCTTTCCAGCTTGCAGATACCTATTCTTTTTATACACGTTTGTGGCAGAATCAAGACCCCTGCAAACAGCTCCTGAAAGGGCTGTGTTAAAGCGTTCCTGAATGAAACTGAAGATTCAGTGGAGGCCCCTGGAAACTAGAGATGCCAGGAAAGTGGAATATTTCCCAGGAAAGCTTCAGGGAAGCTCAAAGAAAAGCTCATCTAGGCGGACTATGTAGGCGGGCATTCGAAGCACTGTAGAGCTCATACCATGGAAGCATTGCTTGAAATGGAGCTGCAGGGTTTAATGCTCAGTCAGTGTGTGGTTGGTTTGATTCTTCATTTCTATGTTCCTAGTCTTCTCCTTCAGAATTGGAATATTAACTTTTTATCACTTGGAACTATAATGTTGTACTTGACTGTAGTAGGACTTGCAGCTAGCAATCTCTATTGAGCATGGGGACATTTTATATTTGCACTTTTGGGCAGTACTAGAACTATTGATATGTTGTTGAAAGAATTAGTGCACTTTCAGCATGCAGAGGATATTATGGAATTATCACTTCATTGTTTTCTTTATTTGGAAATTAAGTGTGTATAAAAGAAACGTGTTGGGTGCTAAATTGACATGGATTGATCTTGTCATAGCTAATACTAATTTTAAATTGTTGGATTCAGAGGTGCAGATATTAGTAAAGCAAACTTCTGCCATGTATGCGAGGATATTTCCAGAGTAGATCATGGGGGCTCTGCTTTACGGCATCGCTGAATCCATTGATGGGTAGAGGAAATTGATGGATCAATATAGAAGGAGCAGCCTTCCAGAGGAAGGGAGACATAGGTACTGGGAGTATGTCTTTGAAGGTCATGCCTTCCCCTGGATGCTTTCTGTTTTTATTTTGCTCTTTGGGTACCATGAAATTAATGGTACTACCCCATGATGTCCTTATGGCATGACGTGTTGCCACACCACAGACCCAATAACTTAGAACCAACCTACTATGTACCAAAACCTGTCAAATTATGAACCAAAATAAACCCTCTCTCCTTTAAAAGACAAAAAAACAAAACAAAACAAAAAAACGGACTGAAGATCTGGTTGAGCAGTTAAGCACTGGCTGCTCTTGAAGAGGACCCAAGTTCCATTCCCAGCACCCACATGGTGGCTAACAACCATCTGTAACACCAGTTCTAGGGGATCCGAAGTCCTCTTCTGAACTCCAGGTATAGTGCTACACAGGTGCACTTACACACATGCAGGCAATACATTCACACACATAAAATAAAAGTAAAAAGTAAAATATCTTTAAAAATTGTTTGCTTTTGTTTTGCATTTCTTAATATTCTATTATTTTTATTTTATGTGAATGAGTGCATTGTCTGCATGTATGTAAGTTCATTCATGTTGTATAGTGCCTAGAGGTCAGAAGATAGCTTCAGATGCCCTGGAACTGGAATTACAGTTGCTTGTTGGTCACCAAGTGGGTTCTAGGAATCGAACCCTGGTCTTCCACAAGAGAAGCCAATATTCTTAACCACTGAGCCATGTCTTTAGTATCAAACAATAATTTTAAAACTTTCAAAACTTACATTTGTTGTCACAAGTGAAGGGTGCCTTGCATCCCTCTGTCTTTGTCAGCTGGCGTGCCTGGATACAATGATCATATGTTATTTGCTCTGTATTTTCTTTTCTTTTAAAATTCATTATTTCATATAAAAAATGGACACTATATTTGTATTCACAAAATACAAATATTTTAAGGAGTTTTGTGCCTTGTATTTTTCATCAATTTCCTCCAAATTACTTGTTTTCTAAATAGAGATATGATACTATAGGTACTTCATTATTAAATTGACTAATTTTGCTTTACACTTTAATTTTCTATTTTATAGACTAGAAGGCTGATTTATATATGACACAAATATTTTGAACCAAATAAAAAGGAAAGGTGTGAAATGAAAACTTCATTAGCTTATATATAAATAAATGAGTAAAAGTATGAAGAAATATACTCTAATGGCTAAATTATAATGTTAAAATTCTAGTTACCATAACAAAAATGTCTGGCTTATGAATTGAAAGATACCTGTTACTCTGCAGGGCTAAGTAAATAAGCACCTCCCTCTGTAAACATTGTGATAAGTCTAACAGCTGAGCCTTCTGGGTTGAAATTTTTAATAGGACAAGGAATAAAGTGAGTTCTGAGCACCAACAGACTGCAGTAAAGGCCCCTATGAATAGTTACGCTTGGAGTTCTTCTCAGAATGGAAAGAAAAATATGAGTGTTGACTCTGGCAGCTGCCAGCATATGTTTAACACTGATCTTTCAGAGGTGCTGGCAGAATCACAGCTGAACACGCTGTACAACCAAAACCCACCAGAAGTTCCCAACAGTTCTTTACATTTGGAATACTTCACGGAGAGGCTCATCTCTCACAAACAGACTGCATAATTTTCAAGCTAATAATGCTTTTTTCAGAAGTACCATTTTATATCCATTAAAAGCAAGAAACTACAACAACAAAACACATGTATTATTCCAGAATGGATACTGAGAAGGATAACATTTAAATACATACTGCAAGGCCAAGAAGTGATTATCTTTTACTGCACTGAGTCTCAGAAAGATGAGAGCACACTGTTAGACATCATCATTAGAGGAGCTGATGCATTCCACAAGAATTAATATATCATAGAGCTCTAGAAATCCTTAGAAATATATATTCAGAGGCTAAAGTCCAAAATAAGACCAGGTTCATCTTAAGTTTTCAGCAAAATATATCCTGTGATCTACTAAATAAACAAAAGATGTCCTCAAATGGCTCTTGAATGCTAAAACATGGAAATGGTTGGAGACGTTACCGTCAACTGGCTGAAGCAGGCGCCTCATTAACTCCCAAACCGGGTTAGATGAGGTGAGGTTTCCTTTGAGGAGCAGTATTACTGTGCACCCCACTGCTGCCATTCAAACAATCTTCAGTCAAGGACTTTCCCTGGAGGATGCTACTGAAGGTTCATAAGGGGATGCAGGCTTCGTGTGGTCCCCTCCCACAGATTCCCTTGTTTGTGTAAAATAATGGCCCTGCCAAAGGCCTCCCTCTAAAGATTCTGATTTCCGTTTATAAACATGCTGTTCAAATTTTAAGAACAAAATATTCATAATATCAGAAAAATATTTCAAAGAAAAAAACACATAGTTCAAGTAGAAAATAAGCAACTAAAATTACACCTACTATCATATAATGTGACTATGAATTAGCAATAATGAATGCCTTATATCACTTTTGTAAAACTATGCCAGAAAGTGGAATTTTAAAAATACTAATAGATGTTGAGGTTCCATTGTAGCTATAAGGCTCACAGAACATAGTGAAACAAGGGGTAGAGAGAATTCTAATACATCTCTCAACTCTCATCAATGAAGCTTCTTCATACAACAGAGGGTCATAAACACAAAAAGACACAAATGGTCAAAGCATAGAGAATAAGAGTCTGCAGAATGTGGGTCCTTGGACCAGACTCCTATATTAAAATTCACCCACCCATGGCTCAGGGACCATTGTGGAAGAGGGGGTGGAAAGATTGTAAAAGCCAGGGGAGGAGATGGATGACCATATGGAAATAAAGTCTTGCAGGCTCCTGGGACCTTGCTCATATAAGCCTACAGGAGAGCTGTCAGCATGCACAAGACCCATGCAAACTGAAGTAGCCAAAACCCAGCACAGAACTGTGGACATGGGCAGCAGTTCCCAATCTTAGCCAAAGAACTAATGGCAGCTGATTACTGCTGGGTGAGGAACAGCTGATCTTAAAGGGAGGCACTCTAGATAGGCTGACTAGACCCCAGCGGATAAGCTTGCACTGAGGGATGTCTAGGGACACTAACTTGACACGATAGGCCTCAGCACAAATGGCAGAATGCATGAACTCCAGTGGGGGGCTATGGGAGGGTGCCAATGGGGATGGGGTGTAAAGATGATCAAGATGTTCTGTGTGAAATACACAAAAATTTAATTAAAAAGTACAAAGAACAAAAATAAATAAAACTAAAATAATTTTAAAAATACTGATAGAAAAACCATAATGGGGACACAATATATTTACTGAAAATTCATTCAAAACTGAATACCTGCATATTTAATTTATGAACTTATCATAATAAAAATCAGACACTATTCAAATAGTTGCTGCCTAAAGTTTCCTTAAAGGAAAAAGAAGGGCAAAGGGAAAGACACATGCCTAACAGTCTATTGTTCATTTCTTGTGATAGAGCTTAATGTGAACAATGTGAAGACCTATATTTAAATCTTTTCATATTGTAATCACATGAATACTTTAATTACAAGTAAATGAATAACCTATGGAAATTATCTATGTGTCCTATAGTCTTTTGCAAATTTAGTAATTCATTTTCATACTTCACACCTTACAAAATGCAATAAACAATACAGTAGTATTAAAATACATAAAAACAATAAAATAACTAAACAAAATTTTACTATCAGAACTGAATTATATAAGATCACACAGTATAGTCTCATGATGACTGGAGTTGATTCTCCAGTATTAAAGACTGTTTACTATGTAAATTCCTGTCTTCAGTTCCTCTTCATTCAAATATGATTCAACTGGACTAACATTTACTTGCAAACTGGGACTCCAAAATGTTCTCAAAGAGTTACTAGTGCTGTCTGAGACATCAGCACACACTGAAGAACTGTGAAAACATCCAAATTATAGTAATAACCACTCCACAAAACTGAGTCATGATATTTGATAATGCTTTATTTACCATAGCACATTGTATCAGTAGAAAACAGCACAATGCCTGAGAAATCAGTGGACAATGCTAGGGAAGACCAAGAGATGTTCCTTCAGTCATTTATCACTTAATAACTATGTGTTGATATTAGTAGTTCTGAGAACTGAATATGAAACAGTAAATAAAAATACGTGTTTTCTTTGCAGTTTTCTGGTTTTCTCATGTCCTACTTTCCATGTCTTTCTCCACTTTCTCATCTCTGAGTTGAGCAAAGAGGTCATTCTAGACCCATTGTGGTCATGCATAGTTCTGGCAGTGAGTATTTGGCCCAAGTACCTTCTAGATTTGATATTTCTATTTACTTAGTTTATATTTTCATCAATTAAACTTAAAATATCCCTGAGCTGGAGAGATGACTCAGTGGTTAAGTGCACTGGCTGTTCTTACAGAAGACCTAAGTTCAAATCCCAGCACCCACATGGCAGCTAACAACCATCCATAACTCCAGTTGCAGGGGATCTGCAACTCTTTTCTCTTCCATGGGTACTGCACGTACAGGTACACTTACAGACATCCAAGCATAACACCCATACACATAAAATAAAAAGAAATCAATCAAAAATTTTAAATATTCCAACTGATTGCAACAGGCATGGCATAAATAATAATTATAGGTAAGTGTTATCAAATTTTAAAATTAAGACAAATCATTGTAATCTCTATCTCAGAAAAAGGCATAGGATTAAATTTGGCAAATTAGTCATCCTGTGAAGAAACAATGGATTCTATTAATCAGTGCCTGGCCCATGGGTCTTCTTGTTAATTGGGAAAAGAGGGACTGGCTGCAAGATTTTCTGAAAACTATAGGAAACTGTCAATTGTGAAAGACAAGAGGTGAGTTTCTAGGGTCCATGCCATTTTTTTAACACTTGGGCCATATGAAAGGATTAGGGTGCTTCATAAAACACTTTACGTTATGGAAATTAAGGTTTACAAATTCCTAAGGACATAAGAGATAAACTGATGAAAGTGATTATTTCTCCTAGCTGCCTCTTCAGAAGCAAATTAATGCAAACAATAAATGTTCTCAGAGCTTATCAAAAGACAGCAAATTCAACACTGGCTGTAATTAAAATGTAAATCACAGGCTTCAGTTAACACATATAATGGGCAAAGTGTAGATAGGGTACATGAAATGTGTATGTATGTGTATCTGCATGGATATATGTATATCACCTTATGCAGTTTTAAAAAGAGACCATAGGCGAGAATACATCACTTAGTAGTGTTTGCTTGAGTACAAGAGACTCTGGTTTCTTTCTCCAGCACCATACAAAGAGAAGAATCCTCATGCACAAGTAAGCATCATTATTCCAAGTGAAAATTATTCATATATTTTATCTTCAGTGTGTTCACCATGAGTCAGAGAACCATATGTCAAATGCAGATCTCAATAATCTATAGTATTCTAAAAATAATATGAAATATATATATACATATATATGTATATAGCATTAGCCTTAAATGTCCCCAATCATCACCAATATGAAGGAATAAAGACTCTACCCTGGACCCAAGACCCTTCATCTTTACTCACTGTCATGTGTGCATATCCTGAAGCTTTTCTTGAATCAAGAGAATAGTTCTTGAAATGGCAGGTGCCTCTTTTTCTAGATAGTATTCCATTTTCCACATACTTTGTCTACAAGCACCATTTACAGCCGTTTTATCTATAGAAGACGTGCACTGGGGACATGTTTTGAACTTTTGAATCACTGAAGGTTAAAATTAACATGAAATAGAAGTCAATATTTCAAAGTTAAATGTGAGTCATTCCTACAGTAATGCTGCAGTTAAATATAATCATCATAGAATGAACTTTTAGGTTATAAAAATGAACAAGAAATTTTACTAAGAAATTTTAATTTTTTTACTTTTTATTGAAATTCTACTAATTTCATACAATATAT
>NW_008357164.1:2015875-2059049 GCF_000622305.1 Nannospalax galili
TATATATATATATGACATTTAGAGTCAAATTTGTCTTCCCAATTGTCCTGCAGTGTGGATTCGTTCACTGGAGTCTGGTTAACCTACGAAGAGTTACACCCTTAAAAAAGACTAACTCTCCCCTTCCCAGCAGCCGTAATAGTTCCTCAGGTAGAGATAGAGTTTCTAACCCACTTTCCCAAGTCTATGCTGGCAATAAGGTCTTTGGACCTTATACATTATAACAAGATGACATTGCCCCTACTCGACACCATAGATGAGCAAAGTAATAGCCCAATGCAAAGGATGGACTCCCTTTTTTAAAACTGTTGACCAGGGGTCCTATAGACCCTCAGAAATAATGACGGTTGCCCTATTCTTGGTTACACGGTAGAAGTTATAGTGAGACCTTTGCTGAAGACACTATACGCATGAGTTATAGGGAAAAAAAAAAAAGAGAAATCAAACTAGGTTTGACTTCAAAGTTTCATTTCTACTGAATAGTTTT
Organism: Nannospalax galili; assembly: GCF_000622305.1. NCBI lineage: Eukaryota > Metazoa > Chordata > Mammalia > Rodentia > Spalacidae > Nannospalax > Nannospalax galili. The sequence goes on from NW_008357164.1 coordinate 2,016,363, forward strand.
CACAGTGCTGGCAGGTGCTGTGCATAGCATTACAATGCCAGCATTACAGTTATACCTGACTAAACAGTCTGACTCTTAACTGTAGTTATGAGTAGGCCCAAACTCAGAGGGCACACATTCCTCCAGATATCTCCTGGAAATGTACTGCCGAGTTGGGCCTCACCCACAATTTTATTAAAAGCCATTTCTGCAGCATCAATTTGGAAAATTACAAGTGTGGATCCACCCTTATCTTACTGGGTAGTCTTGATCTTTCATTTCTAGGCCTAAAACATCTCATACACACAATACCAAGCATTCTTCTCAATCTTCACTGTTTTAAATGAAGATACAAATATGAATGTGCTACTGTTCAGCACCCTGATTCGTTAATTCTCAAGCATTCACTATCTTGGGTGGAGGGCAAATTGAGGTTCTGAGGGATCAAGGTCAGGTGACCACATCACAAGTGCACATGGCTCAGTGAGCTTTCTTCCATTGAAACAGTCCAGGTTCTGTGCATTCTGTACAAGTCATTTCTATACTATGCATGTTACCGGAAGAGAGAAATTAATCATTCGCCTTACTCAGCTGTAAATCCTGGGTGCTTCAACAGCAACTGATCTGGCAAGACAGGACCTTTGGTGCAACAATGGCACAAATATTAAGGGAGTAACCAAAATCACTTTCTAATTGGATTTTAAGTCTGCTTCATAAAATGGAACCTATAACTGACATTGACATCAGGCTTAGGAACATGTGGCCAGATAGGTCACAGATCATAAGTGAGAGCCTAATACCGTTATTCTGCTATAGTATAAAGTGACTTCTAATGGCTTATTGTTATACCCATATATTAATGCATCTCTCAAATCTTACTAAGTTAATCATAATTAGAAATTTATTATTAAATGTGTTAGTTAAATTTTTATAGCTTGACAGTTGCTCCTATCCTGATTATCTTGGACATCTTCCATGCTAAGTAGCAACTCACTTTCGAATGATGTCAGTAAGGAGTCAAGATCATGTCTGACTGGCTCTTCCAAAGTTGCATGTGATGCTATAGGTCTAGAAGATAGATAACATGACACAGCTACCAAGTTATTAAACTTTGCTTTATCTTTAATACTAGTGTAAAGGATTATATACTTTCCAGTTCCTAGCAATGAATGTGTTGTTTGTTGACAACTATGTAGTTTCAGATGCAGTCACACAACTTAGATGCATGTACACAGCTTAGAAACAACTTTTCTAATAAGTTTAGGTACAGATTTAAAAACTGATTTCTTAGTATCAATTATAGTATTTTGTGGCACCATTTTCTGAAAGAGAAAATCTGATGGCAAAATTTATGTTTTTTTATTCAATCTTCTAAAGATATAAAGAATCCCCAAAATAGAATTTTAAAAATTAATAATTAAATGCAACCTTAAAATATATTGCTTATTAAAAGTAGTGCATGCATCAAACGTACTACTTGATGTATTAGAATTCTGACAGGCTAGCTCTGGAGAAAGAACCAAGCCAACTAAAATTCCCTTTACTCCAATTATTATTGTTGATGAATAGATAAGAAAGAACAGGCCCTTCGTTGACTATCTCTGGTAACTCTTAAAGACAAAATAATGGCAAAATAATTATGTTTCTAGTATATAATCTCTGTCTAGGAATGTAAAATTTTGATGAGAGACAAAAGGACAGAGATTTATTATAAGATGGGCCATTTAATTGTCCTGTCTCCAAAGAAATGTTTAGTGTCTCTACTGGTCATGTTTCTGGAGCTGTTCTGACATAAACACTACTAATAAGCTTTGACAGCATTAGTCATAGGTGTTCTTTTAGTAAATTTATTTTGTTCTTAAACTTCTGTAGCAACTACTTAAAATGTGCAGATTATATTTCCATTGGATATTTATACCTAACATTTTAATATTTTTTATAACAGTAGAACATTAGGTCTTGGGGCTGAAGAGATGGATTAATGGTTAGAATACTGATTATCTTGTAGATGACCCAGGTTCAGTTCCCAGAACTCACAAGACAACTAACAACTCTTGGTAACTCTTGGTAATCTGATCCCTTATTCTGGCCTCCATGGGCACTGTATACACAGGTGTACTTATATATGTGTACGCAAAACAGTTATGTACATGAATTTAAAATCTTTAAAAACTTTAAAAAACTAAAGGCATTAAAACATAAGATCAATTTTTCAGTTATTAAAAATTTCAGTAATCACTTTATGCTATTTTGAAAGTCATATGTGTTAATACATGTATAATATAAAATGCCTTAAGATTTCTTTAATAGTGAAATTTCCTGTAGGAAATGTATAGAACAGTAGTGATGATAACTCTCTAGGAAAATCAAGCATACAATAGTGTTAGAAAACATTGGAATAGGAATGCTGAGAGGTGGCTCAGCAGTTAAGAGAAATGAGTGCTCTTGCAGAAGACACGGATTCAAACCCAGCACCCACACGATGACTAACAACCATCTATATCTCCAGTTCCAGGAGATCTGACACCATTTTATGACCTCTCCTGGGCATTGCATGACACGAGTGCATTTACATACATGCAGGTAAAACACTCATAAAATAAAAATAATAAATAAAATATTTTTTAAATCAGTAGGACCTTTTAAAAGTTTTGAAAATTACATGTAAGTCTGCCCTAAAATAGAACATTTCAATGTTTTCCTAGTTAAAATGTTTCTTCAATAAAAGTCTTGGTTTTTAAATGTTCAACTTTCGGACTATATACTCACCGTCCAGTACACAGCTTTGGCCAAATGGGCAATAAAGGAAAATCTTATTTTCACCCACGAAACTTTATAAAGTACTGGTGAGAAGATGATGTGTGGGAAAATATTTGTGTTATGTTTCAAATGCAATTGTTCATAGGATGGACAATGCTTAGAACAGCATCAAATGTCAGCACTCCATGCAATGTTACCATTGCTTCTGGTTCTCGACTACATTCTTAACATGACTTTGTTTTGCTTGCTGTCTTAAAATTTAAACAAACATTTTTGAGAAAGTATTGAATAAAATTATATAGAATTAAACAATTTCAGTGAAAAATAGGCTTTAATTACAATTTTATTGCAAAGAAACTGAGTAATGACCACAAAAATTGTTGGAATATTAAAATTCATTGCTTTAAACAGTCATTAAGTCTTAACCAAATAATTTGTTATATTTATGTAGGTTTATATTACATTTACATTTTGGGGAATTTCATGGGGTCATATATTTCACATGCAAATTAGAATACTTAATTTGTTTAGGAGAATGGAGGACAATCTTTTGTTGGTATTTTTATGGAGTATTTGAGGAAACCATTTGTTGCAAATAAATTATTCTGAAGAGTTCCAGTTGCACAATCAGCACACTGTACTTATACCTTGTCCTGGGTAATAAAGAAGAATGTTTCCAAGTTATTTTATAATAATTCAGCATAAAACTGAAGGCCTAAATTCTCTATCACTATCAATAAAATAATAAGTAAATGGAAAAAATACAATTAAAATCAGGGAGATTTATTCCAGATATGCCAAAACAACAAAGTTCACTAACTCTATTAATTATAAGGAACATATTATGAGATTAAATAAGCATCTTTCCAATGTAATACAAAAAGTATTCTAAAAATTCTTATCCATATGTTATTTTTTTGAGACAGAAAACTATACTGAAGTGTGTGGCACTACAAACACTCTTATTAAAGTCAAGAACAGGATAATTGTTACCACTCACAGTTCAAATTGTTTAAAAGTGGATTTGATATAATTAAGCAATTAAATAAAATGAGTCCAAATTTGCATTATTTTCCATTACAATTTAAATACTTTGAAGATAATTGAAATTCAGAGGAAAATATTTTAATACAAAATATTAACAAAATCATAATTCTTTTTATATTTTTTTAAAATTTTATTTTTATTTTTTGCATATGAATGTATTGCCTGCATGTATGTGAGTGCACCCCCGTGTCGTGCAACTCAAAGGAAATCAGAAGAGGGCTTCAGATTCCCCTGGAACTGGAGTTAAGGACAGTCTGCAGCCACCATGTGGATGCTGGGACTCGAACCCAGGTCCTCTGCAAGAGCAGTTAGTGCTCTTAACCGCTGAGCCATATCTCCAGCCCCCATAATTCTTCTTTTAACTTAAAAAAAATCTTTATTGAGAATTTCATACATGCATATAAGGTGTTTTGATCAAATCCACACTCACTCTCTCCCTTCCAAGTCCTCCTGTATCTCTGCATCACTTTTTTCTGACTAGTTTGTGTACTCTTTCTTTTCTTACTCTATTTTTTTTCAGTGGGGAGTTTGCTGCTCTAACATTCCCCTCTCTGAAGAGGTAACCCTAAAAACTTTTAGGGATTAGATAAGAGCTCCCAAATACGTTTGACATTTTTGGCCTTTGGAACAAAGTATGTTTCTAAGAGGCCCAAGGACACTTTGACTTTTAGCCAAGAAACTGGCTACTTTTCTCTGGGGTCTTTTTTTACCCTAACTGCCTAGCCAATTCCTATCTCCTATTCTTATCACACCATCTTCTGAAGAGGTTACACAAATTGCCGATAGGGAATCAGGGCTGCAGACCACTCTCGCTTCTTCCGTGCTGAGCAAGGGCACAGGGTGAGGCAATTGGAGTACCCCTTCAGTGGAACTAAATAAAAGACCCCCAAATCCATAACTCTTATCTATAGGGTGAAAAAAGAAAGTCCATGACTGGTGAATAGGGCATATGAAGGAGAAGTAAAGGCAAGTGTAGTTAGCATTACAAGTTCTAGACAGGGAACCAGAAAAAGGTCAGAACAGGGCAAATATCAAATGTTCGTATCAGAGTCCATTGGGATTTCTTGACAAGAGCTTCCAAAAACATCCCTCCATTGGGTTCCTCTTCATTTTTCTTTTGTCTTCCAAGGCTGGAGTCAACAGTGATGGACTCAGGATTTGTTTTCAGGCACTTTGATAGCTGTTGGAGTGGCTAGAATCATTGTAATAGTTTCAGGGTTTACAGTTTCACATTGAGATCTTTGATCCATTTGGAGGTGACTTTAGTGCAAGGTGAAAGATAAGGATCTAGTTTCATTCTTCTACAGGTGGCAATTAGTTTTGCCAACACCATTTATTGAAGATGCTGTCTTTCCTAAATAGTGTGTTCTTGGCAACTTTGTCAAATATTAGATGGCTGAAATTGTGTGTACTCGGGTTTGGATCTTCAATGATGTTCCATTGATCTATGTGTGTATTTTTGTGTCAGTACTACGCTGCTTTTTATGACTACAGCTCTGTAGTATACTTGGAGATCTGGTATAGGAGTGCCCCCAGCTTTGCTCTTTGAGCTCAGGGTTGCATTGGCTATCCAGGGTCTTTGTGCTTTCATATGAATTTATGGATTTTTTTCTAATTCTGTGAAGTATGTCATAAGGATTTTGATTACGATTGCATTGAATCTGTATATTGCTTTTGTTAAGATGGTCATTTTCACAATATTAATTATTCCAATACATGAGCATGGGAGGTCCTTCCATCTCGTGACGTCTTCCTCAATCTCTTTCCTTAAGAATTTAAAATTTCATTGTAGAGATCTTTGGTGTCTTTGGTCAGGTTTATTCCAGGATATTTTATTTTTTTGCAACTATTGTGAATGGGAGCATTTCTGTGTTCTCTTTCTCCAATTGCTTGTTATTGGTATATAAAAAGGCTACTGATTTTTGTAAATTGATTTTATAACCTGCCGCAATACTGAACATGTTGATCAGTTCTAGGACTTTTCTGGTGGAACTTTTAGGATCTCTTAGATATAGTATCATGTCCTCTGCAAAAAGGAATAGTTTGACCTATTTCTTTTCCAATTAGTACTCCTTTAATTTCTTTCTTTTGTCTTATTGCTCTAGCAAGAGTTTCAACCACTGTATTGAAAAGGAGTGGAGATAGTGGACAGACATCCTTGTCTAGTTCTCAATTTTAGTGTGAATGCCTCCAGTTTTTCTCCATTTAGAATGATGCTGACTGTGGGCTTGTTGTATAGCTTTAATTATGTTGAGGTACGTTCCCTCCAGTCCAATTCCCTTCAAAACTTTTATCATGAATGCATGCCGAATTTTGTCAAAAGCCTTTTCTGCATCTATTGAGATGATGATGCGGTTATCTTTGAGACCATTTATATGATTAACGAAGTTTATTGACTTGCATATATTGCAACATTCCTGCATCTCTGGAATAAAGCCAACTTGATCATGGTGAATGTACGTCTGTATGCAGTTTACAAGTGTTTTGTTGAGAATTTTTACATCTATGCTCATTCAGGATATGGGCCTATAGTTTACCTTTTGTTTGTGTCTTTACCTGGTTTTGGTATTAGAGTGATGCTGGCTTCATAGAAGGAATTTGGGAATCCTCCCTGTGTTTCTATTGTTTTGAATAATTAAAGTAGTATTGGTCGGAGGTTTTCTTTAAATGTCTGGTAGAATTCTGCTGTAAATCCATCTGGGCCTGGGCTTTTTTAGTCGGGAGGCTTTGTACTACTGTTTCGATTTCCTTATATGTTATGAGTCTGTTTAAACTATTGATCACTTCTTGGGTTCACTTTGGGGGTCCCCATGATTTTAAATATCCATCCATTTCTTTTAGATTTTCAAATTTAGTAGCATATAGGTTTTTAAAAATATTCCCTTATAATGGTCTGGATCCTTTGGGTGTCTGTTGTGATGTTTCCCCTTTCACCTTTGATTTTTTAATTTGGATTTCTTCTATCTTTCTTTTGGTTAACTGGGCTAAGGGTCTGACTATCTTGTTTAGCTTTTCAAAGAAACAGCTCTTAGATTGATTGATTGATTGATTGATTGATTGATTGATTGATTGATTGCAACACCTAAATCACATCTGACAAACTAAGAACCTGGTATTGCTTGGTCCTTGAGACTGCCTCAACAGTTGGAATAGTAAGTACCACAGTTGGTTGTCTCACACTGGAAAGATCAAGAACCCAGCAGTTGCTCAGTCCACCAGGATGGGTGCCTCGTTGGATTATCCTATTTGTTAAATTCCATGAATTTTTTTATTTCTTTCTTAATTTCTCCTTTGACTGACTCATTGTTTAGTAATGTACTGTTTGATCACCATGAGTTCATGTAGTGACTTGAACTTCTTCCAGTATTGATTTTGAGCTTCATTGCATTGTTGCCTGATATTTGGATCAATAATTACCTCTTAGAAACCATAAGAAACAATAGTATGAAACAATAGTATAAACATAATGAAACAATAGTATGCACAAGTACATATTAGAAGTAAATTAATCTAGAATTCAGTGAACAAATATTTTTCATTATGATGCGGCCATCTACCATCATAATTTGAAAGCTTGATTATTGCACCTAACAGCATATGATCTCAAAACACAATTTTCATACACTTGAGAAATATCATCTAATACAAAGTCACTTTAACATTTTAAATGTAATGTAGTTTATTGAATACTGCACTGAATGAAACAAAGTAGTTCTGTTGCTATGCTTTACATCATTTTTTATTATTTTTACTGAGTTTCAATGCACTTAATAAAAAATATCTCAGTTAACTTAAACACCCTCCTCCATCCATGTCCTCCATATGCCTCCTCACCAGATTTCATGAATTCTGTCATATATATTAAATGCTATCCAGTTAAGCCTTTGTACTCAGATGTCCCTCGATGCAAGTTTGGAGTCCAAGCAGCCTATCTAGAGTCACTCCCCTAAAGATCTACTCTCCCTCACCCAGTAGTAATCAGTTCCCAATATTTCTTTGACTAGGGTTGGAGCCTGATGCCCACTGCAGTCATTTTATACTTGGTTATTTTCCTTATTGAATAGGCAGGAGTCTTGTGCATGCTGTCACCACTGTCACCATTGTTGCAAGTTTTATATTGAGCAAGTTCCTGAGCTGTGGTTGGGTGAGGTTTAAAGTAGGAGTTCTATTGAGGGACACGTACTCTGCAAGCTATTGATCTCTAAAACTTAGCCAGTTGTGGCCTTCTGTGTGCACCACACTCTGTTGTATGAGGAAGATTCACTGGTGATAGTTGAAGGATGTATTAGTATTTGCCCTACCACTTGTTCTGCTATGCTCCACGAGTAGATTTGTCATTTAAGGCTGGGCATCTCTCAGACATATATTCTCTGTGTGTAACCAGTTGTGGAACTCTGAAACAGCCTCCATATGTTGCAAAAAGAAGCTTCTTTGATGAAGCTTCTTTGATCATCTCTAGCATATTTCTGGTGGAAATTTGGGATCTCTTATGTATAAGGTATCACCTGCAAATAGTGATAATTTGGCCTCTTCTTTTCCAATTAGTACTCCTTTAATTTCTTTCTCTTGTATTACTGCTCTTGCAAGAGTTTCAAACACTATATTGAAAAGAAGTGGAGATAGACAGTCTGGTCTGGTTCCTGATTTTAATGGGAATGCTTCCAGTTTTTCTCCATTTAGAATGATATGGCTGTGGGTTTGTTGTCTCTAGCATTAATCATGTTGAGTTATGTTCCCTCCAGTTCAATTCCTTCTTGTACTTTTAGCATGAATGCATTTTCGATTTTGTCAAATGCCTTTTCTGCATCTATTGAGATGACCATGCATGTGATTTTGGTTTTTAGGTCCACTTACATGATTTATACAATTTAGTGACATATGTATTGAACCATCACTGCATCTCTGGAATAAAACAGACTTGATCACAGTGGATGTGTGTCTGTATGTGGTTTGTGACTACTGCATTGAGAATCTTTGAATCTATGTTAAATAAGGATATAGGTTTACAGTTTTGTTGTGTCTTTATCTGGTTTTATTTTAGAGTCATACTGACTTCACAGAAGGAGTTTGGGAGTTCTTCTGTTTCTGTCTTTATTGAATAATTTAAGAAGTATTGGTTGCAGATCTTCCTTGAATATCTGGTAGAATTCTGGTTTGAATTCATCTGGGCCTGAACTTCTTTTAGTTCAGAGACTTTCTATTGATGTTTCAATTTCCTTATTTGTTATGGGACTGTTTAAGCTGTTGATCTCTTCTTGGTTTAATTTTGGTGGTTCCTCTGAATTTAGAAACTCATTCATTTCTTTTAGATTTTCTAATTTAACAGAGTATAGATTTTTAAAGTATTTCCTTATAATGTACCAGATTTTTCTTTTTGGTGTCTGTTGTGATATTTCCCCTTTCAGCTCTGTATTTGTTGATTTGAATGAATTTGTTCTTTCTTTCTTTTGGTTAATTGGTTAAATGGTCTGCTTATTTTGTTTAACTTTTCAAAGAACCAGCTCTTAGGTTCATTGACTTTTTGTATTTTTTTCTTTATTTATATTTAATTAATTTCTGCTCTGATTTTTATTATTTCTTCTCATATACCAGGTTTGGGTTTATTTTGTTCTTGCACTCCCAGAGTCTTGAGTTGCAGTATTAAGTCATTTATATGTACTTTTTCTGTTTCTTTTTTTAATTGTAGGCACTTAGAACCATAAACCTCCCTCTTAGGACTGCTTTTGGTATATCCCAGAGGTTTTGCTGTATTGTATTATACTTTTCATTTAGTTCCAGGTATAGTTTTCTTTCTTTTTAATTTCTTCTTTGACCCATTTATCATTCAGAAATGTGTTGTTTAATCTCCATAAGTTCACGTACTACTAGAGCTTCTTTGTTATTCATTATAAGCTTTATTGAATTGTGATATGATAGAGTACACAGTTTCATTTCTATTTTTTTGTATTTGTTGAGTTTTGCTTTGTGTCCCCGTATGTTGTCAATTTTAGAGAACATTTTCCTTGGGCTGCTGAGTAGAAAATGAATTTTTTTTTTTGGTGCTTGGGTGAAATATTCTATAGATGTCTGTTAGGTCCATTTGATGTAAGATATGATTTAATTCAAATATCTCTATTTGTTGTCCAAATGGCCTTTCTATTGGAGATAGTGGGGTATTACAGTCACCTACTATCACCAAGTTGGAGTTAGTTTGTGTTTTATATTCCTGTAGTACTGCTTTTTTTCTGAAATTGGGTGTACCAGAGGTTGGTGCATATATGTTCATGGTTGTAATATCTTCTTGGTCAATTGTTCCTTTGATTAGAATGAAGCGATCCTCTTTCTCTCTTTTGATTAATTTTAAGTCTTTTGTCATATATTAGAATTGCAATATGTGCTTGCTTCTTAGTGCTCTTTGCTTGTAATATTTTTCCCATCCTTTCAATATAAGGTAGTGCCAATACTTGAAGGTGAGAATAGTTTCTTGAAGACAACAAAAGGATGGATTTTTGTTTCTTAATCTATACCACTATCCTGTGTCTTTAATGGGGAGTTGAGGCCATTGATATTTAGAGTTATTATTGAAAGATGTGTGTTGGCTACTGTCATTTTAATTTGTTTGTATTCTTGTTCTTATTTTGTGTTTCTGTAATTATACCTTCCTTTGCTTTCTTTTTCTAGCCTCTAGGGTATGGCCAGTCCTATTTTCAGTCCTTTGTATTACTTCAAGTAGTCTCCGTAGGGCTCGTTTGGTGAAGATAAATTCTTTCATCCTAGTCATGTCATGGAAAAATTTTCATTCCCCGTCAACTTTGATGGATAATTTTGCTGGATAAACTATTCTGGGTTGGCTCCATGGTCATTTACAACAGGGAATACTTTGGTCTAGGCTCTTCTGGCTTTCATATCTTGCACTGAAATGTCAACTGTAATTTTGAAGGGTTTTCTTTTATACGTAATTTTTTTTCTCTCTAGCAGCTTTCAGTACCCTCTCTTCATTCTGCACATTTAGTGTTTTTACTATGATGTGCCATGGGAAGTTTCTGTTCTGGTCCTGTCTAATTGGTGTTCTAGGTGCTTCTTATATATGTAAAAATATGTCTTTCCTTAATTTGGGGAAGCTTTCTTCTATAATCCTATTGAAGATATGGTCAATGCCATTGCCCCGAGATGCTAGATTCTTCTCCTTCCTGTATGCCTATGATGCATACATTTGGTCTTCTCAAGGTGTCCCATGTTTCCTTCATATTCCATTCCTGTGTGTTTTTAAATATGTTATAGTCTTTTCTTGAGGTGTCCAGTTGTTCAGCTTTGTCATCCAATCTTGATATTCTGTTTTCCATTTCACTTATTCTGCTTGTGAGGCTTTCTTCTGTCTTTCCAAATTGACTTATTGAGTTTTTCAAGTCCATCTTCATTTCAGCTTGGGTTTTCTTCAATATTTCTACCTCTTTTATGAATTCACTTTTCAAGTCCTGAATTGTTTTTGTTATTTCACTCATTGTATATTTGTATTTTCTTGAGCTCCTGTCACAAGTTTATGCCTATGCTCTTTGAGTTCTTTGAGCTGTTTGTCTATGTTTTCTTTAAATTCTTTGATCATGTTTATGATTATTCTTTTAAATTCTGTATCACGGGGTTCCTCAGGGCAGTTTCCATTGTAGTACACTTCAGTAGGGTTGGTGGGTTTTCTTGGGTACTTATTCTGTTTTTCATATTATTTGTGCTTTTGCACTGCTGTTTGGGCGTATGAATGTCTTTTGTTGGTTGTGTGTCCAATAGGAAATTGTATTCTGATTATTTTTTAGTTGAATCTTGGTTCTGTTACATTGTTGCTGTAGTTTGGTTGCATTTTACTTACATGTGAAAAGTTAGTTGGTGTGTCCTTCAGAATCTCGCAGGGCAATGGGCTGTTCTGGGTGGTAGGCAGGTCTGTGGTAGGCAGATCAGGAAGGGATCCAAGGCTCATACTGGGGTGGGGACAGCTGTGGAGTGTTAAGAAATGAAGCTAGAGAATTGACATAGACTATGTGCAAGGGATCAGAATGCAGCAGGCAGATCTGGACTAAGAAAGTTGTCCAGAGATCTGGGGTAGAAAAAGCAGGAACAAGCTTGGGGCCAAAGTTAGGAGTAGGACCAAATATAGTGAGAGAGTGGAGTTGCATGGGCCACAGTGGAATCAAGGTTCAATGGGTAGGATTTGACTTACCACAGTGGTATGCGGGTCTGAGGCAGGCAGACCAGGTGGTCAGGGGCATGTAAAGTATCTAACAAACTAAGTTGGAGAATTGAGATGGTCTGAGTGCAGGGGTCAGGATGCAGTGGGTGGGTCTGGACTAAGACTGTATTCCTGAAACCTGAGGTGGAAAGAGCAAGAACAGTCCTTGGTACAAGGCTAGAATGGGGACTGAGTAGGGGGAGAGAATGGACCTGCTAAGGCTGCAGGAGAATCGCTTTGCATCTTTACACCATCCTAAAGTAAAACCATCATGTGTCAGAATCAGTCTGCAAATGAAGGAAAGAAACTTTAACATTCACGTAAATATTGTGATCATTTGGCTACATCCTAATAAATTGAAAGAACTAAGTTTCTTATATGTTGTCAAATTCAGTATCATAATCAGTCCATCAAAATTAACATATACAACTAATATGTTCTTAGCATTAAAGTAAATATGCACTTTACCATTCTTTTTGTGGTTAACCCAGGATGGATTCTGCACATGCTAGATAAGTACTCTACTACTAAGCTTTGCTTCCGATGCTTCAGTTTTTGAGATGGGTTTCCCTAGGTTGCCCAGACTGAACTCAACCTCCCAGTCTTCCTACTTCCACCTTCTCTTAACGCCTCAGGTCACAGATTGTACCACCATGTCCTGATCTTGTTCCTGTTCTACATTTAAAAGAAAAAAAAAAGATAAACATGCTGTTAATTTAGGAAAAAATCCACACATGAACTATCTAAATAATGTGTTGCAAATGAGTCATGAGTGAAGGCTCTCTCAGTAACAGTAAAATTAAAGCTAAACAATAAAGCATTACAACAGAAGCTTTGATATAAGGACTGACGGGGATGGAAGTAAAATGGATGGTATAGTCCAAGACTGCAGTGCACATTGTGATGTTGACTATGTGATGAAATTGTCCCAGAGCATTCAAGACATGTAATGGACATTTCAAATGAAAGAAGTGGGACTCAGACTGACTGCTATAGTATGAAGGTTTGAGTTCCTCCCAAATTCATAGGTTGACACCTAATCTCCTATATTAGGAGGAAGGGGCTAAGACACATGATTAAGTCATAAGGGTAGAGACCTCATACATAGGAGGGCCCCAGAGAGCTGCCTTGTTCCTTCCACCATGTAAGGACATAGGTACACTGTACAATCTCAAAAATGGTCTTCACCAGACAATAACTCTACTGGTAGCTCCATCTTAGACTTCTAGGAAACAGACATGTGGGAAATAACTTTTTCTACTGTTAATAACCCATCTCCTCTTCGTTATTTTTGTTCTGTTTATAGAAGTCACTCACAAAGACACAATTTTCAGGCAAAGTGATGAATTTATTGGTTAAAAAATCTATTCTACAAAAATGCAAGATTTGAAATTATTCAGTGGAAATCAAGGGTTATTATTTCTGTGATATTCATCTATGATTGTCACAGTGTCTGTCACAGAGTAAAAAGCAGCAAATACATGTTAATTGAATGCCTGGATTAGGTGCAGCCTGTGCTCCAGTGTTGAGTCAAGAGTAAAATACAGTGATCAGCATAAAGCAGACTATCATTCCCTATTTCAATCATGAGGCCAGAAGTAGCATTGCATCCCAAAATTCTACCACCTCAATGAAAACTAGGGATGGAAGAGAAGAAAATACTAAAGAAATTCTGAGTCATATTTGAACCGTAGAATTTGGAGGAGGGAATACAACTTGAGGAAAAAAAAACAAAAGTCTATATATTTAAACAGTGAAATCTGGCAGGAAGGAATGTGGAGCTAAGAAAGAGAATCAGGTACACAAAAGAAATAAAAACTTTACAAAACCAATAATTTAAGTCAAATATGTGCTAAAGGGAGAGAAAAAGGCTCATATTTGCATAAAGGATATCTTTGAGGCAGAGTACCTCAAAGTTTTTCGAGCTGATGTATTTCTGAGCTCCTGTTATCCTCTCTTTCAGCCTCTTCAGTAACTGGTGCTGCAAACACAGGATGTGGTGCCTATTGATTAAGAACACTTTTTAAGATATAGTATTTATTACATTCTTGCTATGATCCAGAGCACTTGGTAATAAATTTAGCAAATAGCAACAACTCAATTAGACTGACAATGTTATCATCCTTAGAAGCTTATGAATGAGACCTTGAAAGTCAGGAGTAAGCAAATTGTCCAATATCATGTAATTAACCAAGTTGAGCCCATATGCAAAAATTCATCACACAAAATTTAACATGCAAGAATAAATTTTTGATGAAAACTAAATGTTTTATGAAAAAAAACTGGCTGGTATGTATATACACATGTACCTATGCATCTGTGTATGTGTACACATGCACCATAACACTAGCACATAAAAACTTTCATATTCTACTGATGCATTAAATAAAAATGTAATCTGTCTGTTTCATAATTGTACCCACCTGGGCAGTGAGAACTCAGAGTCACTCATTGTGAGATCTTCTGACATCATAGAACACTGGGAACACACAAAGATCTGGCTTCTGTTGTCAGAACTACTGGTTGTGTCCAACATAATTCCACAGTTGCTGCCATCTTTACTTTGGATATTTTACCTGCATTGATGCCAGTTTGGAATTGTGATAAGGATTTTCTATCTGATGAAACCTGAGGCTTCAGACTGATAGTGTTGTCCCTTAAGGGCCTGCTTCACCGATAATGGTCTCAAACCTAGAAGGTTTCACTCCTGTTCCTATGGCTTTAAGAACAGTCTGGCGGGCTGGGGAGAAGGCTTAGTGGTTAAGGGCACTGACTGCTCTTGCAGAGGACCCGGGTTCGATTCCCAACACCCCATGGTGGCTACGAACTGTCCTTAACTCCAGTTTCAGGGGAATCCAAAGCCCTCTTCTGACCTACCTCCATAGCATTGCATGACATGGGTGCATTCACATATATGCAGGCAATATACACATACACATAAAAAAAAGAAAGAAAGAAAGAGAGGGAGAGAGAGAGAAAAAAAGAAAGAAAGAAAGAAAGAAAGAAAGAAAGAAAGAAAGAAAGAAAGAAAGAAAGAAAGAAGAAAACAGTCTGAATGAAATGCTTAATTTTCTACTATCAAAGTAAAGAAAATGCCACTATGCTTAGTTTAAATCTTAGGCCACTGGCTTTGAAATGCTCACTTTTCTATAAGAAGACAATGCTTTCTCCCATCTTGTCTCTATTTTAAACTCCTCATAGGAGTCTTCAAATCCCTATGATAGCCAAGGCCACCTCAAAATGGTAAACAAAGGGGTTTTCTAGATGCCAAAGTAGTATGAAGGGGGTGGGAAACTCTAAAAGCAGCTATCAAGGTCCAATTGATAAATCAAGTCCCACTGTGTTCTGGCTTGCAGAGTTGGGTCACTTGACATCTCTTTCTTGCTTGATTCCCTCCACTTTGAAGTGAACAAATATGTTTCCCTCATTTCCTTCCCTAATGAAAATTTCAAGTTGAAACACTTGGAGGGAGTGGTTCAGCTTCTAACAGGCTGAGCTCACAGTGGAGAGTTTACTTACTGCTGCTCCTCCCTAGGTCTGTTCATACTGGGCCTGAGCCATGCTCCCTGGGTCTACGGCTCCTCTAGCCAAGAACAAGCCTCAAAGTCAATGTAGAAACCTTTCAGATGGGCCTCTGATTCATATTTAAGAAGCTGAACTGAACAGAAGCTTATGATAAGCTATTCAGATATTCAACTACAGAAGTGAACATTTTTTGAGATTCAAGTTGCATCCCAATCAAGAATCCAATCCCATTTCACTGAGGCAAGTACAATGTGACCTCAGAGAGCCTCCATTGCTCTAGTGTGAGACTCTCTCCCAATGTCTTAACGAACACAGAATTATTCCTGCTTCAAAAATACTCGGTTAGATTTTATCACATTTCCTATAGCTGTGAGTTCTTTCCTAACTCTTGGCATAAAATTTCAGCCCATATCAAGCCCATATTCAAGCTTCCAGAGCAATGAGAAAGCTTGTATAGAACATCAAGAGCTCTCCAATTTATGTGATCTGAATTTCAGTCAAAAATAGATTCCACTGTGTGTGATGTATTACACACGTGTATAACTAATATATATGTATATAACATATTAAAACAATATAGCTTCTTTTTTCAATACTTTAATATTTATACACACATATAACATCTTTGCATCCAATCCACTCTCATCCTCTCAACTCCATCCCAGCCCTAGTCACCCCCATTTTTGCCTCTGAACTCCATGTGTTGCTTCCCTTTCTTTTTTTAAAAAATACTTCTACGTATAATTTTATTTTATGTGTATGAATGTATTGCCTGCATGTACGTAAGTGCACCCATGTTGTGCAATACCTGCAGAAGTCAGAAAAAGGCATCAGACCCCAGACAGTTGTAAGCTGCCATGTGAGTGCTGGAAATTAAACTTTGCTTCTCCCCAACCCCCGTTTCTCTCTTTTTATTTAATAGCCACTGAGACCATTTAGTGCTGTCTTTGTGTGCATGGTTGTGAGATCATTTCCTGGAGCATGAAGAATTTCTCAACACCGAAGTGACTCTCCCTCTACCAATAGCCATCAACAGCTAGCAGTTTCTCAGGAGTGGGACTTCGTGAGCCCTTCCCCACTTCATGCTGGGATTATGACTGTCTTGATCTTGTGCAAGTCTTGCAGACCCGGCTTCTAGGAATGTGTGCAGCTGTGCTGTCATGTCTTGTAAATACCATTTTTCTACAGACATCTACTTCCTCTGAATCTCACAGTCTTTCTGCTTTGTTTTCTATGATGATCCCTCAGAGTTGAGAGAAGGGATGTGATATAGACGGTCCATTTAGACCTCAGTAGTCCACAGTCTCTTATTCTCTACATGTTGATAATTTGTTCTCTGTTAATCATCAAGAACTGCAAAAGGAAACGGCTCTGGTGAGGGCTGAGAGATGCATTAATCAATGGGTATAAAGATAAAAACTTAAAGGGAAGTTTATTATTATGCAAGTTAGTGGAATAAAAGTATTGGGTTCTTGGGACTGGAAAGATGGCTCAGTGATTAAGAGCACTGACTGCTCTTACAGAGGACCTAGGTTCAGTTCCCAGCACCCACATGGCAACTAAGAACCACTAAGTGAATAGTGCTTGCTGTTTGAAATTGAGGTAATTCTGGGTTAATGTGTGGATGGGGTGTCAGATGTGTTACTTAGACTGCTGGGGATATGTGAACTTCTAAGCCCAGGAGCAAATCTTCTGTAACATTAATATATTCTCACTGACAATCTTCAGAAGTCTGTGCAAGACTGACATAATTCTATAGGTGGTCCTTTGATGGCAGGAGCTTGGGTCACAGTGAGAGTGAGGAGTGCTCCCTGGGACCAAAGAGAGGATGCCACACTGACCTTACATGGAGATAGGTTGGATTGAGGCCAGATTGGAGATTTGTTGGAGATCTCAGAACCCTTCATAGTTTCTGGACTATTTGGTGGGTGGAGTGGTTGGTGTGGAGGGAGTCAGGCTCTGGGCATAGCTGTCTGGCACAAGGAAGGTTTCTGGAGATGCCTAAGGTGGTTGAGGTTAACAGGGAGACATCTACATGTTCCTGGTTGAGGGCATGGAGTTGGCCTTGGTGCTTTGGGGTGATGAAAGATTGGTGGAGGCAGTCTCCCCAGGTCTCCAGGTCATATAAGGGGACTGAAGAGTGTCTGGTGTGCAGGCATCTGTGGAGAAGTGAATCCCAAATAGAAGTGGAGTGGGGTTTCAGGAAAAGGTGAGGATTCCTGGTAAATGTAGGCAGCAGTGATTTGGAGTGATAGCGGGGGTGAGGGGCAGCCTGTGTCTCCAGGTCATTTGTGGTGACTAGGGAGTCCCTGGCACAGTCAGCTTGCATCAAGAAAATCCCTAAAGAGAAGAAGAGGGGGTCAGGAATACATGGGAGTCACTGGTAAGTGGTGGCAGCAGAGATTTGGTGTGATAGCAGGGACAGATGCTGAAGACCTGAATCTTCAGGCGAAATGCGGAAACTGGAGAGTCCCTGCTATACAACTGGCTGGGGTCAGGTGAATCATAAAGGGAAATCTGGGGTCATGACCTGATGGGAATCACTGGTAGGCAGAGGAAGCAGGACTTTATGATGCTAGCAGGGTGCAAGGAAGCTTCTCTGGGTCTCCAGGCCACACAGAGTGACTGGAGAGTTCCTGGCACAGCCAATCCGGGCTCAAAATTTTTGATGTAGGCACATAATGCTTCAAATTTTATCCTTAGGACTGCCTTCATCGTTGTCCATAGGCTGGTGTGCTGTATTTTTATTTTTAGTGGACTCTAAGATTTTTTAAAATATTTTCTTGATTTCTTCTTTGACTAAATTATCATTCAATAATGTGTTCTTTAATTTATACAAGTTCGTGTGCTTTTGTAGTTTCTGTTGCTGTTTAAACTCAGCTTTATTCCATGTCGTTAGATAGAATGAAGGATTTTATTTCAGTTTACTACACATGTTGAGATATGCTTTGTGCCCTAACATGTGGTTGATTTTGGAGAAAGTTCCATGGGCTGCTGAAAATAATTTTTATTCTTCAGTGTTTCAGTAGAATGTTCTTTACATGTTGATTAGGTCCATTTGATTTATGATGTTATTTATCTTCAATGCTTTTTACGTTTAGTTTTTGTTAAGATGATCTGTCTATTGGTGATAGTGTGGTATTGAAGTTATCCACTGACACTGTTGGGGCCAATCTGTTGTTTTAAATATATTTCTTTAATAAAATTGGGTGCACCCATGTTTGCTGCATGTATGTTAGACTTGTAATGTCCTTTGGGTGGGTTTGTCCTTTAATGAGAATGAAATGATGCTCTTTATCTCTTCCAGCTAATTCTGGTTTGGAGTCTATTTTGTCAGATATTAGAACAGCTACACGTGCTTGGTTCTTTGCCCCATTTGCTTGGAATACTTTTTTTGACCCTTTTTCCTTAAGGTGGTAAATATCTTTAACAGTGAGTTGTATTTCTTCAAGGCAATAATAAGATGAACCTTTCTTTTTCATCCAATATTCTATCTGTGTCCCTTTATTGGGAAATTGAGAGCACTAATATTGAGTCATTATCAAATAATGTGCATTAATTCCTTCCAGTTTTTGTTTTTGTTGTGTTTTCTTAAACCATTTTGAATAACTCTTCTTGAATTGTTTATTCATTCTCTGTTTCCTCTTGGGTGTTGTGGGAGACAGGCTTGAGCCTAGGGTGAAAGTCTTATTGACAGCCATACAGCAGGCCTGAGGCAACAGCCCAACAGCTGGAGCCACAAGGAATGCCTTGTGACATTTGGAATCCAGGCTCTGTAATCTGAAACCCAGTATGCTAATGAGGCATCCTACCCACTAGTCTGTGATAGGACAGTAAGTCTGTTATACTAATAGGATGCTAAGTCTTACGCTATTGAGGTATCCTGCTTGCCGTACTGTGATAGGACGCTAAACCTGTTATGCTAATAAGGTATCCTACTTTCTGTGCTGTGATTGGACCACTACCCCTATATAAGCTATGCCTTCCTGCAGTAAACCAGACCTGTGTCACAGAACCTGGTCTATGGTGTCTGAATGCAGCTCAGCTGACACAGTCTCCTCACTAGCCCTGGAGTCTGGGATGGGGCAGAAGCAGCAATGACAAAAGATGCCACTGGGCTGGCAGAAGAGCGGACTCAGCCCAGGGTGAGCGGAGGAGCAGCCTCAACGCCCGTGAGAACGAAGGAGCGGCACCTTTGAGAACGGAAGAGCGGCCTCCGCTGGTGGTGAGTGCAGGGTGTGATTATCCTTGTCTTCAGACTGAAGTATTCCTTCCAGTATTCTGTATAAGATGTAGTAAAACCTTTCTGTCCCAAGATGTTTTTGTCAGTGTTTTATCACAGCATCAGGAAACCAAGCTAGAATGGAAACATTGAGTGGAGGACTAAATCCTAGTAGGGTTGAGTTGTCTTTGTAGGACTGGTAGTTAGAACGTAAGGCTCGAATTCAAGTCCTCCTCTGAGTGAGAGCCAGGTATTGTCCTCTGTCAGCCAGGGCCTTCTGCCTAAGTCTGCAGTTTTTTTTCTATAAGTTGTGGAACTCTCACATGCTAGTGAGTTACCCAGAGTTAGATACAGTCCCCACTCTAGTTCCTCAGCTACGGCTGGAGCTACCCAGAGATGTGGAACTTCCTAGGCACCCATGGTCCTAGCCCAGAGTTAAATATGGTCCGCACTCCAGGTTTGCAGCTTCCTCTGAAGCCACTGTCTAGTGCAGATTTTTAATACATGTGATGCCATTCAATAATTTGACTTTGTTCTATTGCAGTTCATAGGATGTCAAAAAGAATTCTGGTGATTTTCCAGACTGATATATCTATCCTTCACTAATGAGTCTCAAAAGACACTATGAAGCACATTCCTCTGTAATGCTGTGAGCAGTAGCAACAGTCTTCTCTTGGATACAAATGATTGAATTATTTTTGAAAATCGAAGTGTGAGGGGCTTGAACGTCCTTTGGGGGAGGGTCTTCATTTCTCAGTAGTCTTGAAAATAACAGAGAAGCTCAATTGGAAAGGCCAATTTCTCTTTATCAAACATCTTCCAGTCACTATATACTCACAATTTTTAAAACCTTTGTGTCTTTCATACAAAATTTCATCTCAGACAGCTGATATTCCCAAAGTCTATGAAGTTAAATAAAATTCCTGTTAGTCATTAACTCTCCACCATGTTGACAGCCATCATCTCAAAGTTAGAAATACAATTCTAAGTATTTTAATTAATTTTTCTGACAAGTTGATGTTACCAGAAGTTTTTAGAATAATCTCCAAATTATCTTAACTGCAATTCGTATTAAATTTACTCTGTAATATTCAATCCTAAGAAGCTTCATATTGGTCCACCATTCTAAATCAATATCCTGTAAGCATCTACATAATTTTACTGACAGTAAAATAAATTCAGTCAATATTCAAATATAATATAAGGCATGAAAGAATGTATTTTTATCTACTTGAAGAGCCATACACTGATATTGTTTCCATTTTATCACTGCTCCTTCAGCTTAGTCCTGCTCCTTTGAGCAGTGATGTCATTGCCCACTAGACAGTGGTTCTCTAAGTTTAACCAAATGCAGAAACTCCTGTCACTTCATTCTCTCCACTGACTTCTATCTGACAGTACCCTCAGTATTGGGCATGAATGTCATCTGCATACAGGTTTCCACAGAAAATTAAAACAACAGGGTTCCTTTTGCAAATCTCACGTAACTTCATCTTTTTGGACTAGCCATGTTTTCTGCTCCCACTGAAAGCTCGTGTCATTGCCTACCTTTCTAGAATAATTTATCTTGAAAAAATGTTGTTCTTTTCACTCTTGAATGTATGACTTTCTGTCAATTCAGACCTCTTGAAATATGAATTTTTACTTTTAGAGAATGGATTGAACATGGACAGCAATATTTTACTCTTTTGTGATATGCGCCACTGCAGCAATGTAACCTGAGACACCAGTGGTAATATGGGGGTGAGGAGGGAGTGAGGGAAAGAAAGAGTGGAAGGAGGAGAGAGAGCCAGAAAGAGTGAAGGAGGAAGGGAGGGATGGAGAGGGGGGAGAGGGAAGGAAGTGTTCGTTATTAAATTCATTATAAGTATTTAAGATTATTTGCACCAAGCATGGCACATTCCTGTAATCTCCGCGCTCTGAAGCCCAAAGCAGGATTCCAGACTGTGATACTGTGAGATCAAGGCATCCTGGAATGGCTCAAAAACAAACCAAACAAACAAATAACCAAAAAGGCCTCTTCTGAATGTCAATATGGCAGTAGAAGTTTGATAAGGGAACAGAAAAAGTTACATAAACTCTTTGGAAACACTTTAGAAAATCCTTTGTCTCACTAGAAAAAATGTTTGATAACAGATTATTAATTTAATTTCCATTATCTATACTCCATTGAGAAGTACAAATTTGGAAATAGTTAAATAGAGCACATTAATTACCACCAAGAAAAGAATTGTGAAATTACTTATGCTGTACATTACCTCCAAAGAAAGCCTCTTTAGATTTTGAAGTCACATAGGTATCTGAGCTATAACTATCTCTGCCTCTATAACATTTAAAAATAGAGCTGGACATGGCAGTCCACACCTTTAATCCAAGTACTCAGGAGGGTCAGACACTTAGATCTGTGTTCTTGTGTTCCACACTGTCTGGAGCTTCATAGTGAGACCCTTTTAAAGTGGGTTTGAGACAATGACTGTTGTGCTTTCATTGTGCCCAGAAGTCTGCATCCTAAGCCACATTTAGAACTGATAATAAAATATGGGCCTAGATATACAGCTGAGTCCCAATTCTCTTAACTGTGAGGATATGTAATTTGTGACGCTGTAAATATTAGAGAAGATATTGAATACTCAGACTCCAGAATAATTATTAATTTCATTCTCTTACATGACATGGAAATGGACTCATGTTCTTTGATTAGCTACGTAGCCATTGCTTCTGTCAGGTATATGATGGTGAGTGAGGATGTTTAGGTGTAATGGTTGCATACATTTTTCTCATTTCTGTGGATCAGAGAGAGAAAACATTGAACACTGGGGAAACTAAAGAAATTAAAGCTTGTTTTTCTTCCATGGCATTTCCAACTTTCTACTTAACTCCATCTCATTTTTTCAGTTGGCTTCTTTCATTTTTTGAGGTTAATTTTGGAGTTAGTGTTTTTGTTCAAGTTTTTGCTTCAGTTTAAGTGTACTCAATATTCCTAAATGGTCAGTTCTAAAATTATTAAAAACATATTTTACTATGGATAGCAAATGTGTGTGCAAATGCATAAATAAATACAAAATAAATATATAAATACATAAATAAACACATAAACATAAGAAAGAAGAAAAGGACAGGCTTGGATTAGGGTTATAATGTGTGGATTAAGTAACCCAATTATTGGTTTTACTAGTTTTTAAATTTATAGCAGCTTTGCTAATAATCTTTGCTAGTGTTTTATACTAAGAAGCAATACTGACATCACAGTAGGAAGAAGCTAAGAACCATAGAGGGTTAATTTTGCTCAAGTGAAGTTAATTTTACTTTCCCTTCACAGTTTGGCTCCAGCTTTGCCTCATACTGTCTTGATTGCAGGACCCAAGCTGAAATATCAACTCCAGAAACATTTTCAGGGTAAAAGAAGAAAGTCCTGTCAGAACCATGCAACTCCCGGAGAGCTTCCAATCATCCATCAGCCGTGTTCCACATCACTTTTACTCATATTGTATTGGTCAGAGCTACTGGCAAGACATTCTGGAAGTGCAGCATGAATCAGGAGTACAGTCCTCTCTTGGGGATGGCATTGCACATCACATGGCAGTGGGCATTACACACTTTCTCCAAGTATGGGAGTAATCAATTAGGAATAGCAATGCTACCTACCACAGAGTCTTGTCAATGTGCTGGATTTTTTTCTAAATTATATTAAATATATACTACAAGTGACCTAAAAGGGACTACCTGGGTTTGGTTTTGCTTCTTTAAAAGCATGATCTTGGCCCTCCTTGTCTTTTTGTAGTTTAAAGTTAAAAAAAAAAAAAAAAAAAAAACAGTAAAGGACAGGAAAATGAGTATTCAGAAATTTTAGAGAACTTGTAAAAGTTTTATAAGCAAAATGCTAAACACTGCTGATGTTTTCTGTGAGTTGCCACTGAATGAAATTTCCCATGTTATATGCCTCATAGGTGGATAATACATAGCAGCAGAATAATTCTTAGCCAAAGTGCTTTTCTTTCTCTTTTTTCTTAGTAGCCTAAATGTGTCTACTAGAAATACTCCAGAACACAGACATTAAACCAGTCGGGGCTCTGGGCTCCAGTATCATCTTTGTGTATCAAAAAAGGTGTCATTTGGTGTCCCTCAGATGCACTGCGGAGGACTGAGTCAGTTTTCACTAAGGACATGGTAACTCGTACCAGCACTGAACACTGGCTGGAGGTGAAGCAATGCTACTGGCACTGACTTCATTCCAGGCAAACTGCCAAATGAAAGTGAAGGGGAAGCTTCAGCAGTGTGGATAGTCCTGAGCTTTTGAGAACTATTCAGACCCAGTTCTCTCTTTTGCTTCTGGAAGAATAATACCTTCATATAATTCAGGATGGAGAAGAGAGACATTTGGCATTTTCATATACCTGTGTGAGGAGCAGTGATGAGACAGATCACAGAACAAGCTGTCACATCTTTGCCTCACCTGTCCTCTGAACTGTGCTAACTGCCCCTTGCTCTCTCCTTTTTCTTTCATTTGTTTGTTTATAAAAGTGGTGGCTATGCTATCATTGGTAAATAGAGTTCATTTTAATTTCTCCTTATTTTCACAGGATAAAAGAATGATGCAAAGAATACATTGTCATTTTATTTCAGAAAAAAATTAAAAGTACTGGAATATGTTTTCCTTTTGGGTTATTGGAGGTTAAAGCTAGGGCCTCAGTCAAATGATAAAATGTTAATACCACTGAACTCTATACCTACCCACCTGGCTTTTTGCCATTTCATTTTTAATTTAGAAATATGGTCTCACTGTGTTGTCTAAACTGGCCTTGCACTCAATCTATAATCCAGGTAGGCCTTGAATTTGTGAGCCTCCTGCCTCCGTGCTGTAAAGGATTTTTTTTTTTTTGAGATAAGGTCTCCCTGTAGTTATAGCTGGCCTGGAGCTCAATATGTAGACCAAGCTGACCTTGTTCTCACAGAGACCTCCCACCTGCCTCTGCCTCCCAGGTACTGGGATTAAAGGTATGTACCACCAAGTCGGTCAATAAAGAAATTTTTAAAGAACACATTTCTATACACTTACTGTTTCTTTCACTTAATACAGCCATTTGAAATGCAGCTTTAAAATGTATTTTTAATAATGTAGGCACCAGCTGGGTGGTGGCACATGCCTTTAATCCCAGGACTCAGGAGGCAGAGGCAGTCGGATTTCTGTGAGTTTGAGGCCAGCCTGGTCTCCATAGCAAATCCAGGCCAGCTGGAGCTACAGGGAAACCCTGTCTCAAAAAGACCAAAAAATAAAAAACTAATGTAGGCACCACTCCTGAAATATACACACGTGGCTTTGACAACTTTATAGCATTTCTAGCAACACAACATAAAATGCTGTTCAACAATTTAGAAATTTAGTGATTTCTACAGCTAGGGTCCCTTTAAATTAACAGTAAGTTGGCATTTGGCAACAGAAAACCGAAAATGATCCTGTGGAAAAGTCAGGAAACTGCTTTTTCTGGTAAATACTAAATGCTCAGTTTCTCATACATGAGATCTGTACCAAACTCAAAAGCATTGTTTTCTTATACCCATCATATATGCTAATATAATAGTGCTTAATCCCACCCCCCTTAAAATATTATAGCATGGGATTGGAGAGATGGCTCAGTGGTTAAGAGACCTGGGTTCAAATCCCAGCACCCACATGGTGACTAACAACCAGATCCAGGGGATCCAATGCCTTCTTCTGTCCTCTGTGTGCACTGCATGACAGGAGTGCACTTACACATAGGCATAACACTCATACACATGAATAAATAAATTTAAATTGAAACAGCATTATAACCTATTAATACTTACAGTCTAAAATATAATTATATATATTTTATTGTGGCCCATGTTTTAGTTATCTTTTTTAAAGTCCAAATATAATTCACAAAAATATGAATTTTCTTCTGATTTATGTAATTCTGTAATTTTTTGACTGTATACTTTATTAAATTGTACATTTTATTTCCACCCCTCCTCCCTGTTCTGCTACAAAGACTGCATGCTTAGCTCCACTGGAGGCCAAAAATCTCAGATAGATACTCAGCCCCAAAGCCCTGCCCTTAGCCCAGACAGTGACACCAATTTCCACAAAACTGACCAGACAGTGTGGTGGCTCCTAAGGAGTCCACAGGAGACACCAGGCTCAGGACCATGCTCCAAGGACAAGCAATAGCCCCTCCCTCCAGTTTGTCATCAGGACAATGTACGTGGCTCCTTGGGAACCCAGAACCCCAGGTAGATTCGCAGTCCCAGAGCTCCAACCCCAAGCCCAGACAGCAAAACTTCCTTGCACATCACCAGCACGACCACTTGCTTAACTCCTTGCCAACCCAGACTCGCAGATAGATACACAGCCCCAGATCCTCGCCCTGAACCAACGTAGGGAGTCCTCCTTTCACACCTACACCAAGACCATGTGGGCAGCCCTCTGTGACCTCGACCTCAAGCTGACAGTCCTAGAACCCTTTGCTCAGCCAGAGAGCACCTGCAACTCCCAGAGCTTATCTCCCCACCACCAACCACCTTACCCAGCATGCCACCCAGAGACCAAAACACCCTGAGAACGCAGCCTCAGGTCAAAACATTCAACTTCCCCTCCACCCTATGCACCTCTGCCTGAGGTCAGTGTGACAGATATTTAAATTTAAAATGATTTAGAGCAATATAAATAATAAAAATTAAAGCTAAAAGTTATATATTTCAATTTCATTTTACTGTCTCCAGAAGATTAAATTTGTAAGATATTTAAAGTTGAAAACATCTAAAAGGCTTCAACTTCTAAACAAAAATATGATCCCACTGGTTCAAAGCATGAAGAGTGAAATTGAAAGTGTACTTTTGTAAATATCTTATCTTTTATGGGAAGTGCTGTTATGTTGTTTGAATGTGGAAAGATCAGCTAAAGATGTATATTACAAAAGCTGTGAACAACACCAAAACTTTGGATGCCCAGCTATATCAGTGATTGACTTAATAAAAATTATTTATGAATGCTATGATAGAAAGGAAAATGGCTCTGATGTAGATTATTTTAAGCTTCTGAGTTAAGAAACAGAAAAAACAGAATAAAACAATCCAAAGTTTACAAAAGAAACCAGACACAAGGAAAGGTAAATGAAATTGAAAATAAAAAATCACTAAGAAAATCAGCAAAAATTAATTATTTTACAAGATCTAAATAAATTGATGAACTACTAGCCAGATTGACCAAGAAAAACAAAACTGAGAAAAATAACCTACAATTAAAAGAGTGAAAGATGCATCACTACAAGGCCTGGAGAGGTGGCGCAGTGACTAAAAGCACTTGCTGCTCTTGCGGAGAGCTTGGGTTCAGTTCCTAACACCCACATGGCAGCTCTTGATTGCCTGTTAATCAAGCTCAGAGGATCTGATACTCTCTTCTTGCCTCCACAGGTGTTGCACATGTGTTGCACATACATACATACAGGCCAACACTCACACATATAAGAATTACTATCTTAAGATACTTTCTAAAAAAGAGCACCACAAATCATAAGATAGTTCTACAAATCACAAGTCCTAGAGACATTGTTTTCAATACATTGTACATAATC
Source organism: Nannospalax galili (assembly GCF_000622305.1). Taxonomy (NCBI): domain Eukaryota; kingdom Metazoa; phylum Chordata; class Mammalia; order Rodentia; family Spalacidae; genus Nannospalax; species Nannospalax galili. The sequence goes on from NW_008357164.1 coordinate 2,043,685, forward strand.
ATACAAATGCTAATAAGACAAGTCAACTAAAAATGGACAAAATATGTCCTAACCTACTAGATTCAGATTCCTAAGTACATATAAGGATGGATGCTCACCTATATAAATGATTTATAAGTGCATGAAAGGATGCTCAATTGTGTGATGCTAATAGAGATGAAGGCTAAGTTCAAGAAGGTACCCAGCATGGTGGCCCAAAGGGAGGGAATTACGAAGGCTGATAGCAACAAGAACCGGATTCTGTGTAGCAGCTGAAATTCTCCTACTTGGTGGAATTGGTGAAGAGAATAAAAAATGCTGAATAAACTTTGGTAATTGCTGGGAGCTTTCTTTTGAATTTAGACATACAAAAAAATTACACATATTTCCACGTGACTGTCAATGTCACAAATATTTATTAAAGTATAGTGAAACCACATATTTCATTCAGATTTTCCTATATAACTACACATTCTGAATTTATTGTGAACCATTTCTTCTTTTGAAATAGGGTTTTACAGGGCTGGATTGATAGTTCAGTGGTTAAGAGCACTGGCTGCTCTTGCTGAGGACCTGGGTTTGATTCCCAGCACCTTCATGGCAACCAGCAGCCATCCCTAACTCAAATTCTAGAGGATCCAATGCCCTCTTCTGACTTCCACTGTCATTGCATGACACGGGTGCACTTACATACATGCAGGCAATACAATCATACACATAAAATAAAAATAATAAATAAACTATAAAAAGAAGAAATAGGATTTTACTACATAGACATAGACAGTCTAGAACTCACTAGGTAGACCAGGCTGTCCTCAAACTTCTGGCAGTTCTCTTGCCTCTGCCTCCCAAGTGCTGTGATTAGAAGGGCACACCATGCTTGGTGATCATTGTGGCTTTATTCATAATAGTCTACCAATGAGATTAAGCCAAATGTCTATCAACACATGAATAAATCACATGTATTAATATAATGAAATAATACTCAACAATAAAAAGAAACTATGAAAACATCCAAAAATATAAACATCAACCATATTATAAAATTATCCTGGTACACATTTATGTAATATTATTTTTTGACCCTCACAAATATGAAAGCTCACAGATTAGCCATAATATAAGAAGATTCAAATTATGATTGATTAAAAAAAACTTTCAGGGGCTGGAGAGATGGCTCAGCAGTTAAGAACACCGTCTGTTCTTGCAGAAGACCCAGGTTTGAATCCCAGCACCAACATGGCAGCTAACAACTGTCTATAACTCCAGTTCCAGGGGATCCAAAGGCCTCTTCTGTCTTCCAAGGGCATTGCTCAACACGGGTGCACATCCATACATGCAGGCAATACACACATACACATAAAGTAAAAATAATAAAATAATTTTTTAAGGTCTGGGCATCTTCAATCCATGGTTGATGCCCAGACCCTAAAGGATGTACCATGGAGCCAGGAGGAGGACAAAAATCCAGCAATCAAGCAATTTGTACCATTCATTTCTTTACTTTAGTTTCCATGTGCTTCCATGCATTCATAGAGACAGCTGGAATAAGTGCAGTCATGTTATGTATAGACCCAATAATAAAGCTAGTCTTGTTGAAGGAAGCATGATAATATAATAATATATTTTGGAAACAAAAAAATATTTTAAAATACTGACTTTATCCCAGACATCATTCTACAACAAGTAGGAAAAGCTATACCAATCAGAACATACTTGTGTCATTAGGTAAATAGGCAATTAGGTCCAGTATTATAAAAGGCTTTATATGCTAAATGAAGAAGTCGAATTTGATACAGTAGTTACGGCTTCTCAAGTTGTTCTGTCTACCTCTGATAGAAGAAAGGAAAATAAACGCATGTATCTCAAGATTCTGAGAGTAGTGTTGAAAGTTGCCTGCCATTTACCAAAAGTTTTTAAAATCTGGGCTGGGGGATAGCACAATAGTAGAACACTTACCTACCATTCACTAAGCTGGAGTTTCCTGTCCAGCACTGCATAAAAACAAACAAAAAAAACCCCAAACCTCAAATAAATAGGAAGACCCTTTTGACAAATATCCATATGATGTCAGTATTGTATGAGAATATTCTGTACTTCTGTTGTGGTATTCCTGCATGACACCAAGTCCTTCCTGTGCCATGCACATCACTATCGCAGTAGCACAGCTTTGTGGAGGCAGTAGACCTTTCAACATTCTTAGATATAAAAGTATACTTTTATAAAGATGTAAATGAAAAATAACTCCTCAGACATTATTTCATGGCAAGGAACTTTCCTTCTTGATCCTTATATTAACCTACTATGGCAGATATGTACATTCCTATTCATTTAAAAATAAATGGTAATTGAGACGGAATTTAAATTGCACAGGTAATCAGTATCAGGGTTAAGAAGAGAACGTAGTTTCTGACTCTGAATCCACTGCCAGTTCTAGGATCCCTAGTGACTTTGAGCAAAATAATAGTATTAAACCAGCTCATCTTGGATCACATTCAAGAGAATTTAGTTGTACTCATATTAAAAAGAAATACATTTATGGATCTTCTAACATGCATGCCAAAAAGAGTATTATGAAAAGTTGCAAGTGCTCCTAGCTTTCACATACTAAGTATATGAGTTGATCTCTGTCTCTAAATCAGATGTGTTTTTAAATACTGATCTGTGACCTATTTAACTTGTCCAAATTTCATAGAGCATGATAAGAAATGTAATTCAATGAAAACAATTAATAAAATGGTCACTACTCCTAATGTCATTCAATCCTGGAGACTGTGTTAAGCAAACTACCTGAGGATTTTTACTGCTATCATTCTTAGGATGTCAGGGACCAATTATTTTTCATGAACTAGAAGGGAATAGGACTTCAGTGTATTCTTGCCTCAAGGTCTGAGAACTTTGGGAAACACTAAACTGCTCTACTCTTACTCTGAATACCATCTTCATTGGCACAACTATCTGGCTCTTCCATTGCATCTACCTGCCCAGAGCTGTTAAGAAGGAGGTATTATATTTTTATTTTTGTTTCTTAAGCACACTTACCTCTTTGACTAGAGCCAGAAGCTCTGAAGGTGGTCATTGATAACAAAAGTGTACCTGATGGGCAAAAGGACGTTTGACCGCATTTTCCAGCTGGACTAACTCAAAATGTGATCATACTGGGCCCTGGTTCCAGTGTAGGCTTTCTGGAGTATTATGAATGGGAATTTCTTGGCCTACTGGGCACAGAAAATCCTGCCAAATTAGAACTAGGACTTCTGGTTTATAATGCAGAATAGTACATTGGATATCTGTGGCCTTCTTCTATATCCATTGATAGTAAAAGTTGTTTGTTTTCCTCTGATCTTATCAGAGATTTCTTTGGGGAAAAAAAACAGAAAAGGAGAAGAAATGATAAGGTGAGATAAGTAGGCTGACTTTGAAAACAGATCCTAAATGGAATAAACAGGGATTTTTTTTTTTTTTTTTTGGCTTAGAAATCTTTTTTTTAGGAATTGTTTGGGTTTTTTTTTTTTTTTTAGAGTTTAGTTGATTAAGTTAGAAAGATGACAATGTAATCTTTGTTCTCAGAGGACAGCATAGTCTTATCAGTATAAACTTATTTTTCACTTAATTCTACCAGATGTTATTTTACTCATTTGAAAGTACTAATCCATTTTTTAACTCTGTTTAAATGTTTAGGAAGACCTCCCACAAGTTTTCCAAGGGACACCCATGAGAACAAATGAAGAAACTGTAGTAATGTTGCCATAGAAACAAACATTGAAAGTGAATAATAATTATCAAATTTAATCACAGTTCTAAAGAACTAGTGGTTTCCCAGCCTCTTCTTAAATAGTATGGAATATAAACTGGGCACTGAGATTATTAGAGTTCCAGGCAAGAATCCAATGGACTCCAAACTGTAGGAATGTGAAATTTTCAGTTAATTTTTATCTACTTAAAATCATGATTTCAGCAACTCAATGGACCTCCTCTACTTCCCCCTATTTCCTTCTGAACTATAAAAATAGAATTTGCTGACATGTTTTCTTTAACACCAATATGTAAATATTTGGTTCCAGACCAAGCATAGTAACATATGTGAATATACTTTGGACACTAGCAGTGCTTGCAAAAATATGAAGTAGTACTATGCCATTTTTAACAAGCCATACCAAAAACATTTTCCTAGAAATATACAATCAATAAAAATGTGGAATGGTAACTACTGTATCGTTTTACGTTGTATCCCGGCCCATCTTTTTAGCTTCACTTTTCCTCAAATTTGATGTGCTATGATTTGAAAACAAGTACGATGTCTAACGAATCCTCAGGGAAAAGTCACCTTAAGAGAAAACTTTTAAGCTGTATTTAAAAGTTTTTAACTCTTAACTCTTTGTTATACCTAGGAAAACATACCTCAGATTCCAGTGGTTGCAAGACTGGCCATATGAGCAGGTGGCATGATCAAGTGGCCCCACCTGCCAAATATCTTTTTCCTTAGGGACATTCCCGGAATTCCCATCATTAAAGAGAAACAGAAAGTCCTTTGAACATGCACAGAGGTGTTACTATATTCTTCACTCAAGTAACAGTTTGGATAGAAAAGGAATAAAAATAATTTGACATATTTTTAAGGTGGAAAAGTAGTGGTTACATTTTCTCTTCACCCTGGCAAATGTTTCTCATTACCAGACAAAAAACAGTCTGTTTAAATTTAGTCAACCTCCTACCCTGAAATCACATAGGAACTTTCATTATTGGCGATGGCACCTTTATTATCAGATTCCTTACTTGCAGGTTTACATTTCCTCCCCAGTAGAGGCTTCAATAATTAGAGATAGTCTCTCAGAACAAAAAGTATTAGTGGATCCAGGGAGCTGTTTCCTTTTATCATCCAGAGAAAGTGTCAAGATCATATTTTAACCAAGAAACAAAGAAATCTACAAACTGTAGAAAGAGGGCTATCAATCAAATATACAAGATGATTTATATTTAAATTCCAAAGTGAGAAAGGGGAAAGATGGCTCAGCAGTTAAGAGTGCTGGCTGCTCTTACAAAGGACCTGGGTTCAATTCCCAGCACCCACATGGCAGCTAACAACTGTCAGTAACTCCAGTTCCAGGGGATCTGACGCCCTTTTCTGACCTCTGTGGGCATTACACAACACTGGCGCACTTACATGCAAGCAATACACTCATACACATAAAATAAAAATAACAAATAAATAAATAAATAAATAAATAAATTTTGAAACGAAAGAGAAATATTTTAGGAAAGGTAATTTCATGTCCTAGGAACATCTTTTAAAATCATTTCTCATTGCTGTGAACAACTTTTTCTTCTTTTTCATACAGTCCTGGGAATTCAAGCCAGGGTTGCATGCACCTTTAGCACTTGAAATTTACCTGGAAGTAGTTATATCTGAAACTCCCTAGGAAGAATTATCTTAAGTCCAGTTGAATGGAATTTTTCCTCTACTTAAAGTCATGAATCTAGCAGTCTATCCCTGGAGACTGTCTCCTGTACTACTCCACCTTTTCTGGGGCTACATTTATTCCTACCTCAGTGCTACCTTCCCTGGCACCACCATACACTTAAGATGCCTTTAACCAGCCACAGCCTGTCATCTTCAGAGCTGACTCAAGAATCCAGCCTTCCTCTAAGTGATGGGTTTCTGCACATGTACATCAGAACATTATTAAAGAGGTAAAACACATGGTGCTTCTTTTTAAATTTAGAAGGCATTATGCATTACATTGAGCGTGCTGTTCTTCAGCTGTTCAAGATGCAGAGCAAATTGCTCTGCCACAGACCCTTGTGATGAAGCACTCAGTCAGGCCCAAATGTTTCTTGCTGATTGGAACCTTTATAAATTTAAAATAAGAAAATCACAAGTCAGCCCCACACAATCCTGAAGTAAGAAAATATTTTATTAGAACATGGATAAAGTGAAAGAGTGACTGTGGGGATAAATGAGCTTTGAGCTGTGTGTCACAGCTGGTGTCTGTGTTAAACAAAAACCTGAGATGGACATGCCAAAAATCTTTCCTAAAAAACTTTCAATGTCTTTTTTAATAGTAGTGTATGAAAATTGCATAAAATGTTGGTTTTAATTATAACATTTTGACATAAGTATATAATACATTTTGATCATCCTTATCCTCCCGTTATCCATTGTGTTGCCCAACTCCCACTCTTCCCTGGTCTTCTTCCTCTTCCTACTTTCATATCTTGTGTTATTGTATCTAGATTCCACACATGAGAGAATATTGACACTTGTATTTCTGAGTATGAGGTACTTTGCTTGGCGTTATGATCTCCGTGTCAATCAATTTTCCAGTAAACGACATGATTTTGTTTTCTTTATGTTTAAATAATGCTCCATTCTATGTATGTATCTCATTCCCACTAGTTCACTTTATTAATTACAATTAGGTCTACAGTAGATGAGGATGAAGCACCCTGTACCCTCACAACTGTGAACAGACTTTCCATTTTTCACACTGATGCCCTCTTGAGAAGTTTAAACAACCCTGTAAATATACTATAAACCATTAACTGGCACAATACAAAATGAGTGATTTTTACAGATGAGAAAGCACACTTGTGTGCAGGTTTGTTTTTTTTTAAGTCATCTATGTGTTTGGAAATCTCTGGGTGAAATGCACCGTGTTTTAAGCAAACCTATTTATATGACAAACATATGAACCAACCCAGCTGAAAGGGAGAAAAACAAGGGAGAGAAACCAGTACTTCTGAAAGTCTTGGGAAGTGAATAGAGATTGGAGTACACCCTGTCTTACAGGAATAAAGACCTACACATAGGTACTACACAGTGGTTCATATGGTAACTCACTATAGAGCTGAGAAGCTAGCTTCTGAAAACATAATACATTTAATTTGGAATTGGAAAATAGAGTAAACAAACCAAGTTTCTCAAGTGTTGTATGAAGCCATATATATATGGAAGTTTGTGGTATAGTACAAAGACCCATGTGGCAATACAATAAATCTCAAGACATCAGTATGAGTTCATTTTTACATTATAGTAGATAATGTAAAAATGTGTGTGTCCTAGGAACGCTGGCAGATCCCTGAAGCCTCAGATTACACCAAATTTTATATATCTCTATACATAGGTATATATACAATCCCATACATGCATATTATTACAAAGTCAATTTATAAATGAGACACAGGGGGCTGGAGAGATGGTTCAGCAGTTAAGAACACTGGCTGTTCTTGCAGAAGACCCATGTTCGAATCCCAGCGGCCACACAGCAGCTACAACTGTCTGTAACTCCAGTTCCAGGGGATCCGACAGCTTTTTCTGTCCTCCAGTAGCATTGCACGATATGGGTGCACTTACCTACATGCAAGCAATACACACATACACATAAAAAAATAATAAATAATAATATAAAATGGAAAAAATAAATAATAATAAATAAAATAAAATAAATGGGACACAGTAAGAGATGAGTAATAATAGCCAGCGATAAAATAAAATAGACAGTACAATATAGTGTGGTAAAAGTGTCAGCATCATTACTCTTGCATTTTAGAGCCACAGTCAAGTAAAACAAGGGTAAGTGGACACAAGGACTTAGAAGATAAAATATAATGTAATATGACTTGGCTACTCAATGATTAACAGGATGGTAGTGTGGACAACGAAGATACACTGGACAAAGGCGTGATTCGTGTCCTGAAAGGGACTGAGCAGGACCGTGAGACCTGTTCACACTACTCGGCATAGCATACAATTTAAGACACAAATTATTTCTGTAACTTTCCAGGTAATATTTTCGGACTGTGGATAACCATAAGTAACTAAAACCATTGAATGTGAAAGCATAGATATGGGGGGACTACTATACCAATGGTTATGCAGATATGTAAGTAAAAAAACATGTATCTCGGGGTTGGAGAGATGGCTCAGCAGTTAAGAGTACTGACTGCTTTTGCAGAGGACTCAGGTTCGATTCCCAGCACCCACATGGCGGCTAGTAACCGTCCTTAGCTCCAGTTCCAGGGGAATCTGAAGCCTTCTTCTGACCTCTGCGGCATTGCACGGCGCGGGTGCACTCACATACATGCAGGCAATACACTCATACACGTTAAATAAAAATAATAAATAAAATTTTAAAAAAATGTATCTCTTTGCTCTGTCAGGAGAAAGGGCACAGAAGCAGCAACACCCCTAAGCACACCCAGTGCCCATGTAGGACATTGAACATAACTATCCATAGAAGGAGATTGGGATCCTTTAAGATGTGGTGGCTTCTGAGACTAAATAAAAAAATATACAAAACGAACAGTGAGCATCTTATATCAATAACACGACATTTTAAAAAAAATACAAAATTCATGATGAGGGAAAAGTATGGCAAAGGGAAACAGAAAACAACGGAACAATTCCCAGTAGCCAAACTGTAAAACAACAAACAATAAATTTAAGCAAAAGTAGGTACCTTTGCATTGTACTAATACAAAGAAATAATTAAACAAAGAAGAGGAGGAAAAGAGAAAACTCTCACCAAGAAAAATTAGTCAATTCTTTAAATATTCTGCTCCCCACCAAGGGGAAGTGCATAACTTCCCACACACTATGGGCTGTGCTTAGTGACTGCTTCAAAGAATACAGCATGGAAAAGGAGAAAATAGGGAGAAAATTTACATGGATAAATCTGGTAAAGCTTCACTCACGCAAGTGGTCAGCATTAATATCAATACTGATAAGTCTTATCAGTCGTATGTGCCAATAAGACATAATATGAATGGATTTTTACCTTAGTCATCTTCCCCCCAAAATACCACACATACATCCATAAAAGTACATCCATAAAAGTACTCATCCAGATGAGGAACTGGGAAATAACAATAGAAGAAACTAAGTCTGGTTTATGAAAGAATGTTCTCTATCATCATTCCTATAATTCTATGTATCTAAATCTCTTCTAAAACAAAAATTGTATTAAAATATATATGCGTATGGCTATGCTATTAAGTAGTATTGTTAAAGGATTATCTTTAAACAAACATTTCCTGCCTCTCTAATTCTTCTAATATCACTATGTGAAAGAGGTAATGGGACTAATTATAAAATTTTGAATGAAAATAAACTGCTAAAGATAGGTACTCAAAGTAATTTCTGGTGAATATATGCATATTTTACTTTCAAATGCCGATGGCATCTATTATGCTAACTAAATATGCACTTTTTAATATGATTTTTATGAAGTTCAACATTCTTTACTTGACCTTTTCAGAATTAAGTAACTAAATTAGGTAGTGGGTCACCTTTGTTTCAAGTAATTTTATATTTGAATTCCTCTATTATCTTCATCAAGATGTTCACTTTGTTTTTGTATTTTTTAGTTGATGAGTTGATGGAAACAATAAATATTTTAATTTCTACATTTAAAAATTTCTAAAGCTGGATATTATATAGTGCCCAAGAGAATAATGTTCCATATTATTTACCTTACTTGACCACAAAAGAACTAGTTTTACCTACCACTCTGACTAGATATATCTAGATGTTTAAGCATTTTCCCCTGAACTGTGTCGAACACAGTGAGCCTTCTATTTTATGTTTCTAAAGTTTCTGCATTTATTTAAATAAAAAATGTTACCAAGCCAAGTAAAACATCAGTTTGGTAAAGCTGAATTCCAGAAAAAAAAAAATGAGCCATTTCTCCTTGTACAAATGAAAGGGGCCTGGGAGACTCTAAGCTTTATTTTTCTCTTTACTTAACTACTAATTAGGAGTGGTGACTGTAAAACAAAACCTAAAACTATGTGATGGAGAAACCTGAGATTTCAACTCTATTCTTCTAAGAAGAAATGTACTTAAAATACCTTATTTTAGTCTCAACAAGTACAAAAACTCAGCATAGAATGCTGACCTACTTTACAAATACATTTGTAAATATCAAATTCACCCCATTCTCTTTGTGGTACCATCATAAATACTAAGTAGAATCCAAATTTCATTTTTAAGCGCATTATCCATTTAAGGTTAAAGACCTAAAACTTGCTGAAATTCATAAACTGTCCTCTCACAATAATCAAAAATTCAGTGAAAATCCTTTCCTAACTCACTGTGGTCAATTTCTAAATGGTCCCTGTTTGAGTCAAGATGACCTAATCAAATGACTAGTTAACAATGACTCCCAATCTTCTTCCAAACAACAATTTGATCCAAAGTTATTCAGTGTAGCTCCCATTTGAGAAAAATCATGGACTCAAAGACTAGGCTGTCACCCACAGAAAGACTGAGGTCATTTCCCTTTTTATTCCATTGCAATACTTGAGGACAGCATGGACATAAATTTGCAAAGCTATTAAAATTATTTCATGATTATTAATTATCAGAACCAATGACACATTAAGAAGAGTCAGTAAAACTGGTCCACGGGGGCTCAGGTACATGTAAATACAAGTTCAATGTGAATCTTGTTGACTTTCACTGTTCCTTCCAAAAAATTTGTGTGTGCATCTGTCTGCGCATGTGTGGTATATGCACATGAGGTGTACATAAATGTGTTTGGGGGGGGGAACACATTTTTTTGTGTGTGTAGAAGCCAGAGGATGACGTCAGGTGTCCTGCTCATCACTCCCCACCTTATTCCCTTGAAACAGGATTTTGTGTTTTGCTTTGCTTTGCTTTGCTTTACTTTTGTTTTGAGATGGAGTCTCCCTGCAGCATCAGCCAGCCTTAAACTCACTAAGTAGGCCAGGTTGACCTTGATCTCACAGAGATCTACCTGCCTCTGCCTCCCCAGGACTGGAATTAAAGGTGTATGCCAACATGTTCAGCTAAGACAGGATTTTTTCACTGAACATGGAGCTTGTCTAGTGGCCAGCAAGTCTCAGTGTTCTGCCTGTCTTTTCCACACCCGACCTCTCCCAACACTGTTTTAGGAATGCATGGCTACATTTCCCTGAGTAGCAGAACTCAGGTCTTCAGGCTTGTGCAGCAAATGTTCTTACCACTGAGCCATCTCTAAAGTGAAGGCATTTGAAAAAAACAGAATTTCAATTTTGTTCTTAAATTTACAGAATTATAAACGGGACACGGTGGTTCATGCCTTTAATCTCAACACACTGGAGGCAGAGGGAGGTGGATCACTGTGAGAGCCAGGCCTGCATAGGATCGCCTACATGGACCATTTCTAGGCTAGCTGAGACTACTTAGTGAGACCTGTTTCAAAAGAAAAAAATTACAGTTATATCATTTTTCCTTCCCAAATAAATACATTTGCTATGTGTGGAGAAAATCAATATAATATTGCACAGTATATGAGAAAAACAATGACCTGGTTAATGAGATTTTTTTATTGATTTTTGTGATTTTCCATACAATTTAATTTGGTGGTATTTAGATCCCCTCCCCTCTCCATACCTTTCCTCATTACCCCTGGCCAATTTAATGTATTCTATTATATACATATATATAAATGTAATATATACATATATAAATGTAATATATATATATATAAAATAAGTCATTTGGAGACTAATTTGTGTCCCCAAATGACCCTCAGTGTGAGTCCATTCACTAGAGCCCAGTTAACCTACCAAGAGTCCCACACCTGAAAGAGACTGTCTCTGCCCCTTCCAGCAGTCATCTGTTGCCACAATTTCTTTAGGAGTAGTTGCAGCTTCTTACACACTTCCTCCTGTCTATGCTGGGATTTTTTTTTTTTTTTCTTGTTTGAGCCTGCATGGAACTTGTGCAAGCTGTGATCATTGTTGTGAGTTCATATGATTAACCTCCCAGCTGTCTGGAAAACAGTTTCCATGTGGTCATCCACCACCTCTGGCTCTTACAATCTTCCCACCCCCTCTTCTGCAATGATCCTTAAACTTTGGGAGGCAGAAATTTGGTATAGGTGTCCCATTCAGGGACAATCACTCTGCAGCCTCTTGTTGTCTGCATGTTGGCCAGTTGTGGGTTTCTGTGTTAATCACCATCTGTTACAGAAGGAAACTTCTCTGGCAATAGTTGTGAGATGCATTAATCTATGGGTATAGCAAGTCATTAAGAGTCTATTTAATACAATTACTATTTAGTAGAAAACTGGTGTTAAGTTCTCCCCTATGCCATGTGACCTGTCCTGCTTCAGGTTCCTAAGCCTCATATCAAAGTCAGGTAAGGGTTTCATCCTCTGTAGTATATCTTAAATTCAATTAAGGAGTGCTTAGTTGTTTCCAAAATATTTGTGCCGCTATTGCACTGGTGGACATATCTTGCCAGGCCTGTTGTTATTGTAGTTCACAGGATTCATAGCTGGGCAATGCTGGTGATTACTTTTTCCCTTCTGATAGCAGGTGTAGCAGCTTCCTGTACTCTCAATGCTAGCTGGTGGAGATGAGACTCTGACATCATTTTGGCTTTGCTATGGCTTTTTGTTTGATTGTCACTTAATTTTTAGGATGCTCAATTAGTGAATTTTTTGTTTGTTTTGTTATTTCTCTTTTTTTTTTCTTTTTCAGTTAGTCTGTATTTAAAATGAAGGTCCTGTGGCAACTGACCTCTACAGTGTCTGTAAATTTGGATGCATTTAGAAAATCATGGCAAATATATTGTAAGGTGTTATGTGGGCTGCTGAGGTGGAAAGTCATCAATAGTTTTACCCAGCTGTAATGCTATGAACTGCAGTAATGATGTCATGTCATGATAAGTCCATGGTACAATAATGTCATGAATATTATGGGAGCAACCAACTTCTTTTTTATTGAATAATACTGCAAATCTGGCCAAGAATTCATGATTGGGACATTCACAGGCCCTAGGGATAAACTCACTGTTTTCCTAAATGGACATAGTATCAAACTGCTCTTAAAATTTGTACTTTTCTGTCTATAGATTAGTGCAGTTTTCTGATCTCATCAGAGAGGTTTCTTTGTGCCATGGATGGCAGTTAACTCAGAAACTCACAAGTGCTCAAAGAGCAGAAAACAAATGACTGTGGAGTGCTCAACCACAAATGAGTTATCTATATTACCACTCTCCAGAAGGTTTAGGGACCATCTTGGAAAAGAGTATGGAAAGGCGTAAAAGTCAGTGGTCATGGAAGGCCAGAGGGAAACCGTGTCTTCTGAACAAGACAGGACTGCTACACTCAGGGACCCACAGAAGCTGTGGTTGCCAATCAGCATTCTAGCATGGAGGGGGCATGGCTTATGAGCACCCCTCCACCCCTAACTGAGATGCTATAAATGGTTAATGGTTTCTGGGGGCAGGAGAGTCAGTTTTCCTTAAGGGTGTGACTCCTGGAAGGTCAGACTTCAGTTGGTGTCCCCACATCCAGAAGTATATGAAAAGCACGAATTGAAGTTGATAGGTTAGGAATATTTTTAAGTGAATACAATCAGGAGGGTATGCAGATGGGGGTGGAACTGGGAGGAGTTAAGGGAGAATGTGGGGGTGAATGTGACCAAAATACATTTAAGAAGTTCTCAGAGAAAAATGCTTCTTAATTTTTTTAAATAAAAATATACATGGACTTGTCATCTATTTTGTTCCAGTCTATGTATGCTTTAAAACTTAGAAAAACTGTCAATTTCAAGTGCTGTCATAAAATATATAAGTAACAAAGTCAGAGATGATATATTCACAAATACATTGACTCATAAGTAAAGTATGTGTTTGCAAGATGCATATGTATGTTTCAAATTTTTTAAAAATAAATATGATCCCAAACTTTAAAAAAAGGTTACCTTTCGTTTAATGAGAAGAGTTTAACTCACATACTTTACTAAGAGAGGAAGCATTGTTATTTTTAACTATATTAATACCACATGCATTTTGAACTTAGTATTTGAAATGTATTATCTCCACTGTTGAGTTTTATTCTTTTTTGATGTGAAAGGTATTTCACAAAGCATTATTAATATTTACTCATTTTAACATATGATGAATGTTAAATTAAGAATATAAAGCTGAAAGGCTAGAGAGATGGCTCAGCAGTTAAGAGCACTGGCTGCTCTTGCAGAGGACATGGGTCCAATTTCCAGCACCCACATGGCAGCTAACAAACACCTATAACTCCAGTTCTAGGGAATCCGACGACCTCATCCGACCTCCATGGACATTGAACAACACAGGTGCACTTACACATATGCGGACAATATACTCATACACATTTAATAAAAATAATGCAGTATATTTTTAAAAAGAATGTTGTCAAACTGAGAAAAGATAATCAGAGGAAAAGAGTAATGAGCAATGGAAAGAGGAGTAAAGAACTGCGTCAGCAGGTCCTTATCTGATGGTTGTTATACTACTGGACCCTGCTCTCTAGCACAGAGATTGGAGCAAGCAGTCCATTCATTAGCTGTGATTATTACATGACATTTTAAAATTCTTTATAACACACATAATTAGTATCTTAAATATAAGTTATAGGTTGAGTTCAAATCATATTTCTATGTAATCTATAATTCCTTAAAATGTTTAATATAATTAATTTTTCCTACTTTTGGATGGAAAATTTACTAGATTTGATTACAGCTCATTCTTTGGTATTAAACAATACTATGACTCCTTACTTTACAGAACATTTTTTCCCATCAAAACTTACAGTATATGCAATACAAGGTATTAATAACCAGGCAAATTAAGAGTTCCCCTCACCAAAGCCTAAAGTGGCTCATTGCAGCACAATGAGAATGATGCCTTGTTGTCTGCCTTTTCTTCACCTGTCTACTGCCTCCCTCCCTGACTAGCAACTTTTTAAGACCACTCTAGTGTCCAAATGAACAGAAGAGAGCAGAATGAATTTCTCGGCTTGCTGTGTCATAGTCTCAGCAGTTGGCATGTGGGCAAAGTCTACTCTTTTATGGGATGCTTTGGAGGATTAAATTCTGGGTTTCTACTGCTGGGCTTTTATTCTGTCATGCAGGCTTCTGATTTCCCTGGAGATCTTTTTCACATAGTTTCACACTATTCGTGACCCATGTAATTGATAGCAGTCTCTGCTGACCGTTTCATTCTTTAAAAGGACTTCTGTACAGTCTTTTTACTGTGGTGGTCCATATCTGGTATCCTGACATACTCTTTACCACACGGAGATCAGGAGACCATGGCCAGTCTCAGAGAAGCAGGCTTGGTGCATAGAATTGAGTCTACAGGTGGATCAACATGGAAAGCTAGCCATGTGCTAGGACTCAGGAGAGTTGAGATAACAGTGTCATAGGGACAGCTCTTGTTAAATTCTCACTCCACTGCTGGCCCACCAGTTGAGTAACCTTGGGTTTGTGGTTATACTTGAGGTATTTCTGAACCTCAAAGTATAGTTAACAAAGTTCCCTCACATAGTGAAAAATTACAGGATTTTAGCTATGTTCATTATTATTATTATTATTATTATTATTATTATACTTAAAAT
>NW_008357164.1:2059088-2061205 GCF_000622305.1 Nannospalax galili
ATTTGACTGCAAATAGTAACAGTATATTTCAAGTAATATTTACTCTTAAAGTGATTATTAAATTTAAAAATCCAGTAGTCATTTGGACAACTTCACTCTAAAAAAGCAATTTCTTCTTGTTACCTAAATTATAAGCCAGTTACCTTAAATTTGTTCTTTATATACATGTGATACGAGAGGAAGGAAGGAAAAAAGTGAGAGTGGAGCAAAGTGTGAAAAGTAAGAAAATTCCAGTAAAAGAGAAGTGTTATAATTCCTGCCTACATGAGGAAAATATAAAGTGAACATTATAATTTTTCTTAACATAATTAATCATGAAAAAAGTGATTAAAAATGTATGTTGGTTTCAATATTTGCTTAAGGGCAGTGAGTTGGCCTGTATCCTGCAGGGGTGGCTTGTCTACCACTTAATCATAAGGCGACCCTCTAGATAGCTTCAGTCTGTCTTTAGTAATCAACACAATATCTACCAACGTGCTTAACATTACATTGCATTTCACTGGTGAATTAGATAAGAATACAAACAACTCAGTCAACATTATAATCTCCAGTGTATATGTAGAAGATAAAAAAATCTTATACTTTTTAATGAACAGTGCCCTCAACTTTGCTCTTAAATGTACTCGTAATTAGCCAATGACTACAGAGGTCCTGGGTCATCTGGATGACAAGCTAAAACAGAGGTGTATTTCTTCATTTATGATTTGACTTTTTGTAGTTTCAGTTACCAGCACTCAACTACAAGAAAAAAAACTATTAAATGGAAATTTTCAGAAGTAGTTTATAAGTTCTCAGTTGGGCAGTGTTCTCAGTAATTGATGAAGTCTCTAGCCATCCCACTCCAGCCCACTTGGCAAGTGAATCATCTCCTTGCTGAGCCCGTCCACATCATTTAGGGCACCTATCCATTAGCCCTGTTACTTAGTAGCTATTTTGGTTGTCAGGTCACCTGTCAAGCCTTGTGTTTAGGTCACTCCTTATTTTTAAGATTTAATTTTGTTTCATGTGTATGAGTGTTTTGTCTAAATATAAGTATGTACGCCATTTCCTTGTCTGGGAAGGTCAGAAGAATGCAGCAGATGCCCTGGAACTATAGTTGCTGATTTTTATGACCTGCTGTGTGGTTCCTAGGAACCAAACCCAGGTCCTCAACAAGAGCAGCAAATGCTCTTAACTGTTGAGTCATTGCTTTAGCTCCCTAGGTCATCAAGGCCTTTGAGTCTCTCATCAGATCAATGTCGTTTTCAACTCGATGGGAAAACAGTGGACTACTGTCTACTCGGGCGTATTAGCGGAACAAGAGACTCCTAGACCCATCTCAGACACCTATTTTGAGCACCTCATCCATCTCTCTTGTTTGTCTCTTCTGCCTGAGAGGGAGTACACAGCCGAGGACAAAGAAAGATACAGGACTACAGAAAGCTTGCTACTTCTCTAAGCACCTCTCCACATACAAAAGTTCTTGTAGTTCTAGAACCTCAGGTGTGTGTTTCTTCATTGTAACGTCCAAACACAACCGTAGATTGGAGAAGCAATATGAGCGCTTTCCTCCGGTGAAAACAGCATCTAAATACTTTTCTTCCTCTGTTTCTTGTGTTCTTCCTACCAAAGAATTTTTCCAAGTATCTTCAGAAAGATGCTTTCGATTCATTCATGTTAATATATCATTACACCTTGGCTTTCCTCTTGCCTAATTTTGTTCTTTTACATTTTTTAAAAATTGTTTATTTAATAACCACATACTTAGAAGAAGCATTTCATTACAACAGCATCGACATATTCAATAACAACTTTCTGAGCTAAGATGCATCTCTTTCAAAATTGGCTGTAAATTTTTAGGTTTACACTTGAATTATTACAGTTATACAATATGGCACTCAGTATAAACCCTGTAAGACATAAAATTAAATGACGTTTTAACCTTTAAAAAAGATCTCCATTTCATTATTAAAATACACAGTTTCATACAGAAAAATTCTTTTTCAATGCAATTGACATTGGTATGTTTGCACATGCGTTTCTAATCTCTATATATCTGATTATTACTAGTCACAGTCGGTTACTTTCTGAGCTCCTTGGTATCTGAGCATGGATATAAAGTTATCAGGTAGATTTCA
>NW_008357164.1:2061455-2061945 GCF_000622305.1 Nannospalax galili
AGGTTCAAGGTTGAATTAATACAGTTATACAATATTGAACTCAGTATAAGCCCTGTAAGACATAAAATTGAATGAGTTTTTAATCTTTAAAAAAGATCTCCATTTCATTTTAGAATATATTGTTCCTTGCAGAAGGACTCATTGTTTTTGCTTCTAACACTGAGATGTTGGCACTTGCATCTTTAATCTGTACTTATCTGATTATTACTAGTCATAATAGGTTGTACTTGGATCCTTGGCGCCTGTGTCATCGGGTAGATTTCAATGGTAATGTTTATCACCTCTACTAATTAACATGGCGTAAATTTAGCCTCTATGCTTCTTCCTCAAATATAATACATTTAAAAAAATTTGTTGATTTTTTTTTGTGTGTGTATATCACACAGAACACCCCAAACCATCTTATTCAACTATGCACCCATTTGCCAGATGGCAACCTCCCATAGCCTCCCTCCCCCAACTGGCGCCCTTATACTCTGTTATCCCTGCT
>NW_008357164.1:2062056-2071346 GCF_000622305.1 Nannospalax galili
GCACCCCCAGCCATTCCCCACTACTTGCCCTTCTGGTGAATCTAGTCAGCCTATCTAGAGGTCTTTGTTTTAGGAGGGTCAGCTGTTCCTCATCTAGTGGTAATCAGTTGTCAATATTCCTTTGGATAAGATTGGGGTCTGCTGTTCATTTTCCCAGTTCTATGCTGGATTACTATCTGGGAGTCCCTTGGGCCACCTAGGCCAAAAGCTCAAAAGAAGGTATCGCTTGTCTGGCATTGTTGCTTGTTATGTAGCCTTTAGCTATGCACATGGACTCTTAAGATATTATATTGGCCCCTTTAATCTTTGGTTATAGTTTCTTTTTGAGTGTTTAAGGCCATACAAACCAATTAATGTTCACTCAGATAAGCCAATTTATTTTAACTCTTAAGGTCGTTTGAGGATCTGTTCCTCAGGGGTCCCATGGGCTTGGGAGGAGCCCCTGGCTCCTTTCTTTGACCAGTTCCATCTATGTGAAGATAAGTCAAAGGTCCTGCTTGACCATGGTTGGTTTCGCTTGGAAGCATGGAGGAAATGAATCCTCTGTGTTGACCTTCTTCTTTGTAGACTGGATACTGGTTCAAGTCCATCTGGTGGGGTCTCCTCGGCCTCCTTGATCAAGAGGACAGGTGACCCACCACAATTACAGGACATTTTGAGAGATGCTCATAGGCCCCTGGAACTAGTCGACCTAGGAGGGCAAGGAGCAAAAACTGTCCTTTATGTCCCTCTGACCAAATTAGTATAGGCCTCAAAGTATGTCTGTTAAACATCCAAGAAGTTTAGATCCACCAGTCTGTTACTTTTAATTACTGTCATGTAGATAAATCTTGGGCAAAGACCAGTTGTTCTCAGATAAACCTTACCTAGACATATATTTCTTGATCTGCTATGTATAATTTGTCAGTAGGTTGTAGGAGTAATATGGTTCCCTCTGGTTTTCAAAACTAGCTAGGCATTGTTTATCTCTCACATTGTCTCACCCCTCCATCATGGTTTTCCCACTTAAGGTGCCCCCATTTCTCCCCTTTCTCCCTTAATAATACCCTTCTCCTATGGTCCTACCTCTCTTGAGCTCCTTCTTTCCTTTTATCTCCCAGGTTCCTTGTATAACCTTTTCTCCCCACTCCCTAACCCAATTTTTATCCACATCTCCCTTATTAAGGCCTGTTTCCTACTGTTCTTCTCTTTCAGGTTCTTTCTTTTCCTTTACCTCCATTTCCTTTCCATTATCCTGGTTCCTGTAGTTATGTCTGGATACATACTCACTTATCAGGGTTTGGTTCTAAGATCCACATATGAGGGAGAACATATGTCGATTTATTTTCTGAATCTGTGTTACTTCACTTAGTATAACATTTTCTAGTTCCATCCATTTACCTGCAGATTTCATGATTTCATCTTTCTTTACTGCTGAGTAAAACTCCATTGTATAAATGAACCACATTTTCATTATCCACTCATCAACTGAGGGACACATAGGTTGCTTCCATCTCTTAACTATTGTGAAAAGAACAGCAACAAGATAAAAAAATCTTTTTGCATCTTTATTTTCAGAATTCAAAACACAATATTTTTATTTCACTACTGTACCACTGTCTCACCCTTTTTCTAAGACGTAATCTCAAAATACTCGATTGTTTCTGGAATTGGGGCCACTGCCACTGGAAAGTATTGATAGGGAAAAAAATATCATATAGTAACCAACAGAATCAGGTAAAGTATTTCCAGATATGATATGGCTACGTAATTGTAGTGATTGTGTCTCCTAGAGAGTGTCTACATAGGCTAATCACATCATCAGTAGTTTTATTGGTTATTTTTAAGGAAGACACACATGTCTTCTGAGACTTCAATAATTTATGTCAAAAAACATTACAAGTTATGCCTAAGTTGAATGCTGGGCAGATAATTAGCCTCAGATCAATTCTAATTATTTAAAAGACTAAAACAGGAAATAGTGTTTTGCAGAAAGATGTACCTAACTAAATTAGTTTTCTCTACTTGATTAATGAAAATATCACAATCTGAAATATCATTGTTCACATAGATGAATCAATGTTAACTTTGGGTTATCTCACTCAAATATGGAGAGATTTGATCAAATAAAAGTTATAAAAACAGCCACAAATTTATTCTCAAAAGTTTTTGTAAATTTTTAAAAATGCATCTGGTATTAGTTATGTATGTAAATACAATGATCAAGATGCAAACATTCTTTCCAGTTGTATAACGTGCATAGTCTCACAAGGGACTCCAGAAATTACCTAAGTGCTTTTGCAGTTTTTAATTATTGACTCAAGTTATTAAATTTTCATTATAAAAATAAATAGACATAACAATTATTTTTGAAAGGATGTAAGTTATAATTGCCATTTTAAAGAGTATAGGCAATTATATATATAAAATATTTTACCTTTCATCTTTTAGTAAAATGAATTTACACAAGCATGTACATCTGTAAATGCTTCCTTTTATAGTCTCTGTCAAATCCTAATGAGAAAAAATTACTATTTGATAAAACATGTTACAAAGTTAAATCCAGCTTCAGAGGCTTTCAAGTCTGCTCTTGAAAAGAAATCCAGAAAACTAGTTGCAATGTGAGTCAAAGGCAGAATATTGAAAACGATCCGTATTTCACAGGAATCTGCAGAACTGTGGGTCTAGATTGCACCTCCCAGCTGCTGGCCAGCTTTGCCTGCATTTCCATGATAGCCTCTGTCTTCACTCTTTAAAATACTAACAGGCTTCTTGTGGGTGGGATCAAATATCTGCCCCTCTCCCTTCACCTGTGAAATTTCAGAGCCTATTTGAAAAGAACCATTGTTTCCTAGGAATGCCAGGCCCAGTCCAGGAAAGAAAGTCTTCATTTCAACAGGAATTTGGAGCCTGCCTGAGAAGGCCAGTCAGTTACTTCGTGAAAACTGTGGCAATTCATTCAAGTTCTGAACTATTACTATCCTGGCCTTGCTTGCTTATTTTCAATCCTATGACTAATGTGTTTTTTTCCCTTAAATCATAGGGATGTGTATAAGTGCATCTGAGTATAGATGTCACAGCAGAAATAAGTATGTATGACGGCCAAGTATGTATGTGCACAGCTGCTGGAGAAAAACCTCTCTCTCTAACTGTAAGCTGCGGTCATGAGTATGAGACATTGGTTCTTCTGTTCCAAATTCTACCCCTATGTTCATAGCTCTTGAGTGCATTTATGTGAGTAAGCTTTTATGGTTAACAAGAATTCAAAGTAGGTTCCCAATAAAATTTGTTTTTGCAAAGACACAAAACAAAGATACAGTTCTTGCTTTCATTCAGCACTGGGACAGACGAGCCCTCTCCAAAAGACATTAGAAGTAATTTCTAAAGTAATATTGGAAATAGAAGCCAAAAGCATACATTGCTCTTAAAAGAGGAAGCCTGGGCATGATGGCACATGCCTTTAATTCCTAGACTCAATAGACAGGCAGATCTCTGTGAGGTTGAGGCCAGCCTGGTCTGCATGGTGAGTTCTAGGCCAGCTGGAAATATAGGAGACCCTGTCTCAAGAAATAAAATTTAATTAATTAATTTAAAGTAAAAGAAGAGGCAAAAGCACCTTGATACAGAGGTACAGAACCAAATCTTATGTGTTAGCTTCTACAGAGACTGACTAGCAATTTTCCTATCTAATGCCTACTGTTAAGATTCTCTGACATTCTGCACAACTGACTTGAAATTTTTCCAAGATGCATCGTTTTACTAATAACATTTACAAATCCTTAAAGAAAATATTTCTCTGTCCCTTAAAAATTTCAAAACATCACCTAAGCACTCAAGCTGAATAAAATGTAAAAGTAAAGCCAACAAACAACAATTACATGGATGACTGTGAACGCAGAGTACTTACCTTTAATGCTTGTCTATCAGAAGGGAAGGCTTTCTGACACCAACACAGCACCAGGAGAGGATTTGGGAAATTATTTTTCAAAAAAGTTGTAAATTGTCTTCAGTATGAACTGACATTGATTTCTATTCTGAACAGCTAAAGATTTAGGGTTTTTTATGGCTCAGACACATCACCGATTCACCCCTATTGTTTAATAATAAAGCACCATTAGTTTTTGGTAAACTATCATCATGTATTTATTTTCCAAAAAGAATGTCCAAATACCAGAAAATGTAGAAACAGAAGCTAATCAATTCTAAAGATGACTCTTTTTCTTCTTTTCTCTTTCCTCAGATGTTTCCTGTGATTTTGTGAAAACCTGATGTTGTAACATTGTTACTCTCTGGACTTGGGGTAGGTGGGACACAAAAGGAAGCTTGTCCTTTTGGGACCTAGTTCTGAACCAGTTTCAGACTACAGAAAAATACTCTTTTGTGGCTGCTAAAGTTCAGGAATGAATTCTGGCAGTCGTGCTCAATTCCCTAAAGCAGAGTCCACATTACCACCATCTCACTGGCAGGCTTTGCTTGTAACTCCCACTAGGGCCAAGGTGATGAATGGATTTACTGAAGGTGTCCTGAGTCATCTGTACAGTGGCTGGTCTGGGCACTAAAGTGCTTCCTTCTAACCTCCCCAGACTCAAGGAAAAGAGAGAGGCCTCTGTGCTAGTGTAACAGTGACACAGAGGCCTTATTAAATCAATCACTCAAAGAAAGTTGTTCTCTTCATTTGATGTAGAAAGTAAGGGAGTCAGTAAAGAAAACGTGTTCTTATTGGATCACTTCGTTCCTTAATTTCCACTCCAAATACTTTCATATTTGACATAAATATTCAGTTAAATATGGTTAAATATGCCTTCCTCTAGGCTGGCTCAAGATAATTATTTAGGCAGCCAGAGAAGAAATTTAGCCGGTCCTACCTAGAAAAGCCTGTGGATTTGTTTTCCTTACTAAATAATTGTTACCTTTTCTGTCAGAGACTTTGTCCACTTCCTCTTGTCAGCACATAAAAAAAGAATTGAAGATTCAATGCTGATTCATTTTTATCTTGTTAATTCTTTAAAATACTGATCTAAAATTTTGATCTAGAAATATTTTCACAACTTTCTTGTCCCCAAAGTTCCACCAGTCTCCCAAATCTAGCAGCCTGTAATTGAACACTGTCAATTTCAGTGTCTGTGATACTGCTTTGCTCAAATTAGGAATGTCAAGAAAGGTTGAGAACAAAAATAAAATTGCAATCACAACAAAAATGAATGAATAATCCCTTAATATTGGAGAAAGCATTCCCACTTTCTACCAAGATACACATAACAATGCAATTTACCTATTAGCAAACATGTTCAGTGCTGGCTCCCATTACTGTCTAAAAGTCACAAGAAATAAATCTTTATAGCACACCCATAAATTTGCATGTTCTTAAGCTGTCTCTCTTTACAGAAGCAAAAAGTAACACGTGTATTTCTTTCTAATTTCTCTAAATGATGAAAGACGAAGTGCATCATGAAGCACAAAATCTACATTGAAAAGTTAGATGCTTTGAACTTTCTCATCACCTTCCCAGGGTTTCCGCACCAGTAGTCTAAAAGACAGCTCAGCAATGTCTGAATCAACTACAAACAATGGCCCCTTCACAACTGGGTCTTTAATTGATTACAGCTGTGTTTATGGAAGCAGAGGAGAATTTACAAAAAATGACAGATTCCCCTCATTTCCAGGGAGATTTACTGGCATTCATGGTAAAACTGGCTTTTTCTTTGAACAGTCCCACTCCTCGTTATCTATACCGGCTTGGTTGTCATCTAACTAAATAAATATTTAAAAACAAACATTACTTTAAATTGCCTTCTTTCAGCGTTACCTCCTCAGTATTTTTTCTTAATAGGTAAAATTCACACTTTCTAAGATACAGCTCATATACTCAGAATCATTTCAATAAGGCCTAGTCTTCTTCTATGTAACAGATTCCTACCTATTAGATAAAATAATTAAATAGAAAATCATTAGAACTCAGATTAGTGGGGTGTCTTCTGTCATTCGGCCTAAGCAACTTTCAGGTTCAGGAAATCAAATGATTTGCCTGATCCATAACTGTTTCATCATTTAATCTAAAATAATACAATTTTAAAGTTGCATTTTTAAAATTTAATTCCTAAATATTATCATTCTAGTGATTTGGGGCAGGCATAAATTAAAATTTCACTAGATATGTAATTTCAAAAGGCTTTCCATATGTCTGTTAATAGTGACCCCTGCAGGTCAACTAAAACAACAACAATGTGTCCTTAGATGGTAACCACCTTGTGAGCACAGATTTATTCTAATGAAGAACAAGGTTATGACTACAATATTAAAGTTTAAAAAAATCTAAGACCTAGGGGCTGGACAGATGGTTCAGCAGTTAAGAGCACTGACTGCTCTTGCACAGGACCCAGGTTCAATTCCCACCACCCATATAGCGACTACAAACCATCCTTAACTCCAGTTCCAGGGGAATCCGAAGCCCTCTTCTGATGTCCATGGCATTACGCAACATGGGTGCACTCACATACATGCAGGAAATAAACTCATACACATAAAAATAATAAATAAAATTTTTAAAAAACTAAGACCTTCATTACCAATTGATGTCATATCTGTAAATACAATAAAAAATTAGTGGACTCATAAATCTGTGGACTCTATCTTCAAATCAAAGAATCCTCAACAAAGTCGTAGGTCTCTTATTTTAGTAGAGGTTAGAAACAAAAACATTTTAAGAACTCAGAAGTAGAAAAGTAGATGATAATGTTAACATTTTATTATGAAAAACAAAAAAGACAACATAATATATATATTTTTTGAAAGTGTATAAACTGAAAGTTGGTATACAAGACTAAACATTTAATCCTTCTCATGAGAGCATTGACACTATGCTTTTCTCTCACTTACCAAGGTCAGAGTTGTTATTGAAAGATGTGTACTAATTCCAATCATTTTGCTGATTTTGTATTGTTTTGTGCTTTCTTTTTTCAATTTTTATTTTGTGTGTTTGATTTTATTGCTTTGTGTATGTAAGTGCATTAGTGTTGTACAATGCCTGTGGAGGTCAGAAGAGGGCATTGGATTCCCCTGGAACTGAAGTTATGGACAGTTATTAGCTGTCATGTGGGTGCTGGGAATTGATCCTGGGTCCTGTACAGAGCAGTCAGTACTCTTTATCACTGAGCCATCTCTCTCTCAGCCCTGTTTTGTGCTTTTTTTCTTCCTCCTTTGCATAATGACTGCCTAGTATGGCTTAGTCTTCATTGTATGCTCAGGGATGCTGTTTATCTTTCTATTCAATCCAAAGGATTCCTTCCAATATCTTTTCTACAGATCATTTAGTGGTCAAATTCCTTTAAGAATGCTTTTATCATGGAAAATTTTTCTTTCTCTTTCAATTATGACAGATAGTCTTGTTAGTATGACAGTCTGTTTTGGTAGCTGTCTTTCAGAACTTGGGATACCTCATCCCAAGCCATCTTGGCTTTTAAAATGTATGTTGTGAAATGTGCTATTAATTTTATCATGGCCACTTTATATGTGAATTTCTATTCTGTCTTGCAGTTTTTAATATATTTTTGTTCTATATATTTAGTGTTTTAACTGTAATATGATTTGGGGAGGTTCTTTTTCATTTTTGTCTATTTGGGCTTTGTCCTGGTTTCATTTTCTGTTGCTGTGATAACACACCCCAACAAAAGCATTTTATGGAAGAAAGGGTTCATTTTAGCTCACAATTTCAGTTTACAGTCCATCATAGTTTGGAAGTCACAGTAGCAAGAGCTTGAGGGAGCTGGTCATATCAGCAATAATCAGGAACAGAGAGCAACAAATGCATGTATATTAGACTCAGATCACTCTCTCTTCTTTCATACAACCCAGGACCCAAACCCAGAGAATGGTGCCTACCAATTTAGGCTGGGTCTTCCCACACTAATTATCATAATCAAGACAGTCCTCCACAGATAAGACCACAATCTAACATGATCTTAGAAAATCTGTTACTGAGACTCTTCCCCAAGTGATTTTACACTGGGTCAATTTGGCAATGAAAACTAACCGTTGGTGTTCTAAATGCCTCCTGTAATTGGATAAGATTCTCTTTCCTTAGATTAGTGAAAGAGTTTTATTATGATTTTATTGAAAATGTTTTCTATACCTTTAGAATGAATTCTCCTTCTAGACTCATGATTCATAGATCTTGTTTTTTCATAAATGTTGCATATTCTATTCATACCTTCCTCTTAATTTTTTTGTTATTGACTGAATGTTGTAATTTCTCTGCTTGTGTGCAAGCCCTGATCCTCTGTCTTCCCTGTGGTATATTCTATTCATAAAGATTTCCACAGGACTTTTCATCTAACTCACTGAAGTTTTCATTTACAGTACTTTAGTTAGGTTCATCTTCAGTGTTTCTCTTTACTGAATTCCATTTTCTTATCTGGTATTGTGATCTGTATTTCATTCAGCTGTTTGGGTTCTCACTGAATTCACTCAGGAATTCATTTTTTTTTCCACGTGAATTTTTAAAAGTACATTTTTAAAAGTACATTTATAAGCCCTGCTTTGAATTCTTTGAGATTTTATCTGAGCCACTCTCACGGAAGGTCATTATTGTTGGATTGTCAATTTTTGGAGGGCTTGCCTACCTTGGTTATTGATAGTTCTTGTGTTTGCATTGGGACTTGCAGATTGAGTTTGAACCATTGGCTGATATTTTCTAAATTTGTCACAGTTATTCTTGAGTGAGAGTGTTAGAAATTTTCAACAGGTACTAGGCAGTTTCGGGGTTCAGATCTATTTTGCTCTGCTAGATTGGCAATTGGTTCAACATCAGTATTCTCCTGAGAGAGAATACTATTTTTTTTAAATAATCTCTATCAGAGGATAGACCATCCATGAAAATACAGCAGTAGTGAAATACAAATTATCCTTTAAGTGCCAATCATTTTAGGAGGTAAAGGAGAACTGATAGTGTTGGGTAGTGCTTCATAGGTAGTTGGGTAGTGCTTCATAGGTCAAGTCTCAGGTAGTAGTCACATGTCTGTGCAATCCAGTAGAGTATAGATGCAAATTCTGGCCCTGCCCCTTTGTGATCCTTTTCAATGTTTTAATGTCCAGTATAGTCCTTATAGCCTAAGTCCAAATTCCCCTACACACTCTGTCTCTGATCAAATTTCCAATTTAGGAGACATGAAAAAAGGCAATCACTACGTTAAAAGATTTACTTTTAAGAAGTATCGAAAAATATCTCTAGATAAGATTTATTTGAGACCAACTGGTCATTACCCAAGATTTATCTGCATGACACACAGTAATTAAAAATGCCAGAATGGTGGAAC
>NW_008357164.1:2072376-2072884 GCF_000622305.1 Nannospalax galili
AAAATGTTATTGAATAGGTTAATGCTGTTGTAATGAAATGCTTCTTCTAATTAAAAAGAAAATACATAAGAATGATAATGTTAGAGAGATTAAAAGAATTCTGTCACATAAAACATTTTTACAAATCATCTAGCAAAAGACCCAGTTTAATAATTTACCATATTTGGGGACTGGAAAGATGGCTCAGCAGTTAAGAGCACTGACTGTTCTTGCAGAGGACCTGGGTTCAATTCCCAGCACCACATGGCAGCTACCAACCATCCATTAACTCTAGTTCCAGAGGAATTTGATGCTTTCTTCTGACCTTCATAGGCATTGCATGATACAGGCGCTTTTACACATATGCAGACAATACACTCATACACATAAAAATAAAAATGGTAAGTAAAATATTTTAAAAATTAATTCACCATTTTGGAGGGAGTAGAGCAAACCACAATGTATACATTATTGGGTAAGAGTAAAAATGACAATTTCCTTAAAGTGAAATTTGGTGTATGCCCATGAA
>NW_008357164.1:2073152-2087461 GCF_000622305.1 Nannospalax galili
AGAAGAAATAAACCTCAAGTTGTTTGGAAAAAAAATAGAAGTATCAAAAAGTCAGGCTGAATATAATCTTATAATGTGGAAATTGAGTGAAAATATTCTAAAATTAATTCAAAGGATATGATTTAGAAGCAATAAAATTATAGACAGTCCTAACTTCTAGACTAACATATCAAACAGTAAAACAGGGAGATAAGGACCCAACATTGAACTGAATAGATGTGCTTGATGCCTCACATAATATGAACTGACATCAAAGCAGGGGGAGGAGGAGTGAAGAGCAAAATTATGTAACCTGTACATGTGATATTGTTCACCAGGGGATTTCCGTGCTCAGTTTCTCTTCCTTAATTTCTATTCCTCTCTGTGTTTTAGGACATAGTACCTGCCATGCACTGCTTTAAATTAGAAACTGCTTGCTCATAGCTGGTAGGAGAAGAACTGACAATAGAGAACTCAGGGGGCCCAGAAACAGCACAGCTATCTGTTGGGACCCTTGTTTGCAATCACCTTATTTGGTAAATCCTGTCGTAATAATGTTCAGCTATCAGTAAGTCTGTCTTTGTAGTCAACTTGTAACTGTTTAACCACAAAAAGAATTTCCTGAAACTGTCTTATGGCTATTTTGGGACATATATGCAACTAGGCTGTAAATTATGGGAAATTATAATGTAAACAACCAAAGAAATAGTTGCTAAAAGATGATATGTAAAACTCTGTAAAACCTGCAAACCAAACTGGGAAGTTGCTCAGAAATTGGGAGCATTAATCCATCTAGGACCACATTCAAGAACTAACACGGTAAGCTCTCCAACCCTCTGGGTAAGATGCTTGACTCCTCAGATGCCTGATTTTCCATAACAGATTTCAGAAAATGGTCCTAGTTTCTTAAATGCTTTTCTTCAGAAAACGGAGTGCATTTCTCAATCTCTTCTAACCTGGAAACTTTGGCCACATCGTGCCTGAAGCACTGTTGAGCAAGTTCTAATAAATGGGTCTCAAGTAGCTTTCGACTTCTCTTGTCCTGTCACCATCACATGAACACATTCTCATAAGTGAGAGGCCCTATGCAACCCAGTTTTCCTAGGCATCATCAGCACAAATGATCTAGTAAGCCCACAAACTCATCACTTGAAATGTGTCCTCTCACCAAGATTAGCTAAATCTGGCAGAGCTCAGAACTACTCAGCTGAGGCTAGCCAAGAATCATGAGCAAAATATATTTTTGGGTCATACGCACATGTATAAGTGCATATATATGTCAGTGCATGTGTCTAGATGAAGGTTATATAACAAAAAACAGTATCAGGCAAAGGAAATCTCCCTTTGAGTTATTATTGTTCAGGATAGTGCAAGAGACTCCCAAAATATCTCAGAATATTGCCATAGCCTTTGATTGCCTCCCAGAACATGAAGGAGAGACCCTATCGCTGAAGACAAGCCATACTTTGGACACAGAACTTGGAGCAATCAAGCTAGAACTGACCTGGAAGGCTTCCCTCTGGAAACTAGCTCATATATTATCAGAAGTTACCGTGAAAAGCACCAAGGGAGAAAACCAATCAATGATCTCATCCAGCTGTAAAGCCTACAAACCACATCAACAATCATCCCAGCAAATAATCTCTATTGGTCAGCAATGGCACATTTATCTTGGAGGTGATCAATAGCTGTCTAATTGGACGTAAGACTCATTCAATGGGAGAGAATTCAGGAGTGGTACTGGACATAGTGGTACTGGAGACAGACCCTAGAGAAAAATGTACTTTTGTCACATCCGTAGACCAATGCAAGTTCTTACTCTATCCTAAATACATATCCTAATATTT
The DNA here is from genome assembly GCF_000622305.1 of Nannospalax galili. Lineage (NCBI taxonomy): Eukaryota > Metazoa > Chordata > Mammalia > Rodentia > Spalacidae > Nannospalax > Nannospalax galili. The sequence continues at coordinate 2,074,979 of NW_008357164.1, forward strand.
ACATACAAGTGTACTCTTCATCATCCATGGAAGATGCTTCTTTTTGCAGTAGAAGGAGACTATTACGAAGTTTCACAACTGGTTAAATAAGAGTCTGTGAGGTACCCAACCCTAAGTTCCACATGTATAATGCAAGCTCTAAACCTAAGACTCACAGAAAATAGCAGAAGAGGGGATGGAAAGAATATTAATGCATTCCCAACTCTCGCCAGTGATATTTCCTCATGCAACAGATGATTAAACCAGAAAGATACAACTGACCGGAGTGCAGAGAATAAGAGACTACAGTGCTTATTCCTGAATGGGACAACTATACCAAATCTCTGCAATGCAAGGCTCAGGGGCCATTGTGGAAAAGGGAGAAGAAAGACAGTAAGAGCCAGAGGTAGTGGATGACCACAAAGCACCAAAGTTTTCCAGTATCTGGGAAGTTGCTCGTATGAACTCACAGCTGTGGTAACAACATGGACAACACCCATACAGATTCAAACCAGACTAAATCCAAGCATAGAACTGGGGAAGTATGTAAGTAGCCCCAATCTTAACCGAGGAACTATTAACAACCCATAACTGCTGGGAGAAGGAGAGTTGGTTTTCTTAAAGGGTGTGATACGTTAACCAGGCTCCAGGTGATGGACACACAGTGAAGGACATTTGGGGACACAAATTTAACTTGATAGATCTTAATATATATGACAGAGTACATGAAATCAGGTTAGAGGCTATAATAGGGGTGCAGTTAAGTAAGGGGTCTAAATATGACAAAATATGTTGTATGAAATTAACAAAAATTCAATAAATATAATTTTAAAATAAGATATTTTAAGCATTTCCAAACACCTTAAAACAAAAGTCAGGATAATGCATGGTGATGGTTTAGATTATATAGACTGGCTAGAGAGATGGCTCAGTGATTAAGAAGACTTGCTGCTCTTTCTAAGAACCTCAATTCTGCCTATATCTGTACCTTTAAGGGATCTGAAATCCTCTTCTGGATTCCATAGACACCCACACACATATGGTGTACACAAGTACAGATACAGACACAGACACATACACATAAATTTTTTTAAAATCTTTAAATTAAATGACAACATGCCAGGCAGAGTGGCATGTGCCTTTAATACCAGTTCTTGGGAGGCAGAGGCAGGCAGATCTCTGTGAGATCAAAGCCAGCCTGGTTTACATAGTGATCTCCAGGACAGCTGGGACTACAGAGAGAACTTGTCTCAAAATAAATTACATGTCAATAGCCAAAACGGTGACTTTTAAATGAAATTTTTCAGTTGGAAGGTTATTTATATATTTAAGAAGAAGCACACTATTGACTTGAGATACTCTCACAAATTAATGATTCACATTTTATCTGCTATATAAACGTCTTACAAAAGAAGAAAAAGAGAGAACTAAAAAGCTATGAGAATTAAAATTGAAAACAATAAAAGCACCTAATTGGCTAAGGTGAGCTTGGAGGTAAGGCAAGTGAAATAAGCATCCAAAAACCACAGCAGAATAAATAGCAAATGCTCTGAGCTGACTTGCTCTTTCCCCGAACGATTTACTTTTATCTGCATTTCATTGTATTGACAGGTTACTTGTGAAGTAGCTGATCTTTAACTTCCCTTTCATTGATGTAGTAATATATTACAAATGGAAGAAGTCTTGATACGTAATGCTTATGTTACCAAACGTGAATAGGAGATGCCATTGGCACACAGATGTTTGACATGTGCCAAGAATATGTGTGTGTCAATGGCTGTGAGCTAAACAGTGCAAAATGTCAAAGTATTTGAAGAATAAAGGTCATTGATGAAAAGAAAAATGCCTGTGAATACAGGATAAGTGACATATTTGTGTAGACTATTTTGATGATGTCCTGGAGAATGGCTTATGTTAATAAAGTTAATTAAGACTAGAAATCAGAATAATTGACCAACATAATAATCCTTACAGTACTACTCAAGGATCTGAGACTATAACACTTATCCAGAATTAACTCTGGATATGGGCAAATAGGATTCTTGTCACAGGCCTACCACTTGAGAGGTACCATACTTTGAAGCCACTTTCTTAATAGACTACAAGCTTCCTGCTTAGTTCCTGAAACTAGCCAAGGTTATCAAAGCATCTTAAGTCTAGACCAGGGCCTACATAGACCTGTGTTTTCCCCTTTTGCAATACTCTCCAAATGACATACGTATCATAGTTGAACCTGTAAAGCCCTGGTTCCTAGAAAAAGTTATCTATCAATTAGATTCTCCTGCTGGCTGGAGAAATATTTCTCAAATGAGATATTGTGAAGTTGTACCCCAAAGATCCAGATATAATAAATTTTGATAACTTACTTATATGAAATTCAGGCCAAGTTCAAAGCTATGAGCTACCATAGTCCTTTACCACACCACAGTATTAAACTTTCTATATGGTACTGTACATGACTATAACCTGTACCCAAAACTCAAAGGAGGTGAGAATAACAGAGGACATTCTGTTTTCTTTATTATAATGATTTTATGTACTGTCCATATACATGTAAGTGCACCCATGTTGTGCAGTGCCCTTGGAGGTCAGAAAGGGGCATCAGATCCCTTGGAACTGGAGTTATGGATAGTTGCTACCCACCATAGCAAAGGACATTCTTAACTGCAAACATCACTGTCATCCAGAGTCGTCACCCTATAGTCTCATTAAACTCTAGTCCATATGTGAAGCCATCTTCCGGTGTGGGCCAGTAAAGACTTTTGAAGCTAGTGTTCTATAATGTCAATCATCTTTTCCAATTGTTCCCCTTTAGTCAAATCAGTATGTTAATATGCTCTTCTAGGCAAATAGGGAACAAACAGTCCTATGTCATATGGGTTAGACAGTTCTATGCCATATGGGACCCCTCTCCTTGCATGGTTCAAAGGCCCCTTATTTTTTCTTCCACTGTTAGTACATATAGGTAGAATGCAGTCTGTGTTGAAAGACATCACACTCTAGGAAAGCAGTCATTATAAACTAAAGAATGCAAGAAGGAATGTGGCTAAAAATGGGTTGCTATATGTTTACACATCAAATAATAAATATCAAATTTATAGACTGGAAAACAAATTGTTTTCTTTCTCACTTCCTCTAAGAGTTGATGAACATCACAACCATAAAACAGTTAGGGTCAGTCTTTTGCCAGTACTCACAGCAGCATGACAACTGATATAACTTTGCATGTAATGAAAAAACATCATTAGAAATATATAGGAAGTGTATTGAAATATAAAGGGGGAGAGGCCTGCATTATTTCAGAACAAAATAATTCTATTGTATATGGTAACATGATACAGTTACATAAGGGCACTTTCACATAAGTATGCATTATATACTGTGTAAATCACCCACGCCCCTTACCATGCCATCCCCTCCCCTTAGTCCTCTTTGTTCTCCCAGTTTCTCCTCTATATTACCATGTACAATGAACAGATACAATGAAAAAGATTTTTTAAAATTTTTTATTTATGATTTTTACTTTGTGTGTATGAGTGTATTGCCTGCATGTGTGTAAGTGTACCCATATCATGCAATGTCCACGGAGGTCAGAAGAAGGCATTGGATTCCCCTGGAACTGGAGTTACAGATGGTTGTTAGCCACCATGTGGGCGCTTGGAATCGAACCCAGGTACTCTGTAAGAGCAGTCAGTGCTCTTAACCACTGAGCCATCTCTCCAGCCCCTGAAAAAGATTTTTAAGAAATATTTACAAATAGAGAAAATACTAAAATAAAATATATATGTATTAGCAAAGGGATTCTAAGAGGCATTCATTATGAATGATTTTTTTTGCCTTTTTATGATAGGTGATATGAAATTATCCACGACTCATTCTTTGACAATAAAGGACAAAAAGAGATGGTTCCTGGCTTTACAGAGTCAGAGAAAATGCCTGGGAACTATGGAGAATCTTCTTTGCATTTATTGGAAGGAAACAATTCTGTTCATGCCATTCTGAATCCTCTATTCTAAAGCATCATCAATGAGACATTATGTGCTACATGGACCTATGAATTTTGAAAATGTTTTTAAGCAATTTATTTCACCAATAAGTGAGTCAAAATATTTTCCTAGCATCCTATACATTCTACCATGGTATTATTCTTTGGAAAAACAGACACAGTAGATGTGTCAAAGAGTGGGAGAAAAATTAGCAACTCTTTTTGGGGCTTCTGAAGTAGATGTTTTATATTCATTATATATTTAACCCCCACAACTGACTTATAAAGTGGACATTTGTTCATTACTTGCTCAGAGTTAAAGTTCAGCAAGCAACTTGCTTAAAGTTCAAAGCAACTTGCAACTAGTAATGAACAGAGCAAGGACTGAAATTGAGGCATGTGTTCTTTCAGGAAGCATTTGTCATTTCAAAATACAGTATGTGAACTTTAAAATACTGTATTTTCACCAGGTAAGATAAGATATTCAGATCATTTTAAAATCAAAACAAATAGCCTACTGTTGGAACAAGGGTACAGCATTGGGACTGGGGATGCAGCAGTAGTGGAGCACTTGTCTGCCAGTTGCACGGTCCTTCCTGGGTTTGACTCCAACCCTCACTTGCCCCCTCCATCCCCACCAAAAAGAATACAATACTTAATGCACTTCAAGATCTCTACAGTAACCGCTCCAGTGATGTTTTTTTTTTTTCTTGTGAATTGCCAGGTGTCCTTCTAATTTTGATTTTCGCTCTTCCCCTTGAAAAATTATTTAGCAACATAAAGCAAATTTCAGAGTGCTCATATCTAGTTCAATGAAAAGAATGCAATGAAAGCTTTAAATTTGATTTTGTTGCTATCAATGAAAACTAAAGTGGCCTACTAAATACCAATTTAAAGAGTAGAGTTAATGCGTTTATAGGAAAACTCATTAAGGAAATGAAGATATTTAATGATAATTGACCAATAGAATAGAACAATTGAATAAGAGCTATCCTATTTGATGTTCTGCAGAAAAACACTGTGACAACAGGAAATTTTTCAGTGCCTGACTGATTTTTCTGTGATCTCTCTATTGTTTGTTTCAGGGCAAACAATCTTTCTGGACAACTAGAATATAAAAGAGATGGAGAACCAATAGCTAACATTTAGATAAGCCTAATTACCAAACACTAAGTACATTATGCATATTGACTCAATTATTTCTCACAACATCCCAATGAAAGAAGCATTATTATAATTATTTTTATCACCATTGTATAGGGAAAAAGAACTGCAGCCCAGAGATCTTACAGCTGGCTAGTGATCAAATGAAATTTAAAACCAACAAATCAGTGTTTAAAGCCTGTGTCTTAATCGCAGACAGCACAGACTCCCTGTGTGGTATAGTGGGAAAGAGCACAGATTGTGGAACCAGATTGCTTGAAGTCAAACCCAGCTTCACTCCATGTAAGTGTGTTGGCCTTCAGTATAATTTCTCAGCCTCAGCTTCCTCCTTTGTATAACTTAATAATCTTTTTTTTTTTGTCTTTTTGAGACAGGATCTCCCTGTAAACCCACCTGTCCTGAAACTCACTATGTAGTTTCCAGCACCCAAAACCACATCAAGCTACTCATAACCACCTATAACCCCAACTCCAGGACATCTGATGACCTGTTTTGTCCTCTGGAGGTACGTACACTCTGGTGTGCTTACTAATAGGCAGGCAGACAGACAGACAGACAGACACACACACCATAAATAATAAATAAATAAATAAATAAATAAATAAATAAATAAATAAAGTATAAAATATTTAAAGTAGCAACATCTTTATCAGGACTGAATAAAGCAGGCCATGGAGGAATTAGTTTAGCACAAGGATTATGACATGGAAATAGCTTCCTTTCTACTACATAAGGAACATATACTTAGTGATGTACAGTTATATTCTTTATAAGGTCAGATGAGCACAGAGAATCAATCAATGAATAGATAACAACACATAAATATTGAATACCCTTAAATTTGAATTTAGGATTTTGTCAAGAACAGTATTTTAAAAATACTGTTCTATAGCACCAGGACATTGTATTAATATTTTATTAAACAATTCTAGGTAGTAGTTCAATACATTAATTAATGTAGCTATATCTTATTTTATCTGATAAAAACATAGCATTTTAAACTTTATCCACTAAGTTTAAGTGATAAATCATTAATTTTCTCAGTACAATATTAAATGGCATATTATGATTCAGAATGTGTCTCTAATGTTCTCTTAAATAAAAAATGTTAAATGAAAAAGCAATTATTTGGTAAACACAGCATTTGTCAGTTATTATTAAATAGAGAAGAATACATGGTACAGTCATTCGTTGAAAAATAAAACTGGATTTCCTGAGATTATAAAAACAATAAAAAAATTCTTAAAAGTATAATTTGTGTGTGTTTTAAGATTGATTTTATTTTTATTTATGTGTATGTATGTGCCACAAATGTTCATGTATCCAGAAAGGCCAGAAGGTGTTGGATCCCCTGGAGCTGGATCTATAGGCGGTTGTAAGTCACCTAATGGTGTGGGAACATCATCTGGAAAATCAGCAAATGGTCTTAACTGTTGAATCATCTCTCCAGTTCTTGAAACTATAATTTAAAGAGCTATGACAATACAAAAGTAGTCTCCGTGTTTTAACAAAATTAATACTAACAGGTGTTGGGCAAAAAGTGAAGAAAAAAAAAACTTTTATTAACTTCATAACTTCTATGTATTGTCAAGATTCTTAACCAAAGTCCATCAAACATACTTAGAGTTAAGCAGGTGAGGTTTATTACTTGCTATGACAATAAATAATTTATACTATGCAGAACTGAGGAACTTTTATATGAGAAGATGTTAGAAAGGAATTACTGTAAGTTGGAATTTTGTTTAGATAGTGTTGGAGAAGGTCAAATGAGGAGGCCCTGGGTTGGATTGTGTCAGAAAAGAGGGACAATTTGTGGCTTGGTATTGAGTAAGTCTCATCTTTAGATACAGCAGACTAGAATGAAGTTAAAGGCCTAAGTGATAGAAGCAATACTTACTCATATTAACTAGGAGTTGTTTGCTGCTTCGCTTCCATGTTGTTCATACATTTTCTTTAATTCAGATACCATGACAAATTGAGCCAATGTTTCTAATTGTTCTACCATGGTCACAAAGTGTTTTTCTCTGATATTGGTGTTTGAAGAAGTTGTTTGTTTGTTTTGTTGTTGTTGTTATTGTTGTTTTTATAGGACAAAGACCAAGACTTAGCTGAATGCTAGGTCTATTCACAGGAACACTAAAATGTAGTTGGGAAAGCCAGCATATCTTATTCCAAATAGGCACTGATGAAACTAACTAACTAAACATATTCATGATTCTGTAACCACAGATTCAACCTACAAAGGACCAAAAATATTCAGAAACTGAATTTTTATTTAACATATACAAGTGTTTTGTTATTATTCACCAAAATGCATTGTAACAACTATTTACATAATGTTTACACTGTATTAAGTATTCTAAGTGATCCAGAGATGGCAAAGTATACAAAAGGTCATGTTTAGACTATGTGCAGGTATTCTGTCATTTTACATAAGTGACTTAGCATATAAACTATGGTGTGGGAAGGATCCTGGAAACAATACCCCTGTGGAAAGATTTTAAATGATGACAACTGATTTGAATTGAGTAAGCATTTACATAGTAATTTTGTTTTTACTAAATTCTGTGATACATCATTATTTGCATTAATACAGATGTGCTGCTAAATAATGTGGCTACAGTGAACTTAGTATTAATTTTAATAAACTGATTTTATTATAAGCAATAATGTAGACTCTTAAAAATCAAAGCTTTGCTGATGTTTAATGGGTTTTCACTTTAAATTTTGGATCATGTATGGAAATGTTTACCGTTAAAATTAATCATCCAATAAGACTTGAAAATTGCTATTGAATTAGTTACTTTTCTGTTGCTGTGATCAAACATCATGACCAAGGCTGCTTAGAGAAGGAAGAGTTTATTGAGCTTACGGTTCCTTATAGAGGGGAGGAGTCCATCATGGTGGGCCATGGTCACCAGAGAAGAAAGCTGAGAGCTCATATCTTTAAGCAGACAGAAGAAGCAAAGCGAGCGAAACTGGAAATGGGCCAAGGCCATGAACTCCTAAAGCCTGCCCCATTGACATGTTTCCTCCAACAAGGCCAAACTTCTTAGGGATTCCATGACCCTCCACAATACCACAAACTGACCAAGTATTCAAATATTTGAGTCTATGGAGTACACTTCTCATCCAAACCATTACATTCCACTCCCTGGCCACCATAGGCTCATTACCATACCATAATGCTAAATTCATTTGGTACCACTTCAAAAGTCCCCATAGTCTTTCTCAGTCTCAATACTATTCAGAAGTCCAAAGTCTCTTCTGAGATTCAAGGCAGTTTCTTAATTCTAACCCCAGGAATAACAAAAAGACAAATTGTACGCTTCCAACATGCAGTGGAACTGAATAATTCCCTTTTCAAAAGTGGTGAATGAAAACAAAGTTTGAAAATACTGCACCAAAATCAGACCAGATACCAGCAGGTCAAACATCTAATCTAGTACCTACCTCTGTGTTTGATGTCTGGGGCTTTAGATATTTGGATAGGGGGTTGGAGAGATGGATCAGTAGTTAAGAGCACTGGCTGTTCTTGCAGAGGACTTGGGTTGAGTTCCTAGCAACCATACGACAGCTGGCAACTGACTGTAATTCCAGTTCTAGAGAATGCAATGCCCTTTAATGGTCTCTCTGGGCATTGCACAACATAGATGCAGTTACATACATACAGGCAAAGCAGCACTCATACACATAAAATAAAAATAAAGGAAAAATTCATAAACAAAGTGTTTGAATGGATCAGATTTTTCAGCTTTACTGTCTGCAACATATATTTCTTTCTTGAGCTGGTACCACTCCCTAGATACAGCTCTTCTTGGTAGATGTCTAAAGGCTCTGGGATCTCCTGTATCTTGGGGTCTTCACTGCTAACCCCATTCCTAAGACTAACATCTGTAGTAGCTGTTTTTCTGTTGCTGTGATAATCACTATGACCAAAACAACTTGTAGAAGGAATAATTTATTGGACTTATGGTTCCAAAAGAATGAGTCCATCCTGACTTGGGGAGACATGGTAGAAGGCAGTGGGAGCCAAAAGCTGAGCACTCACATCTTCAAGTAAGTACAGGAAGCAGGGAGAGTGAAACTGGAAATGGGGACAAACTATGAACTCTCAAAGCCTGCCCCAAGTGATGTACTTCCTCCAGCAAAGTTGCATTTCCTAAACATCCACAAACTGTCCCACCAGCCAGGACCAAGTGTTTAAACAGTTGGAGCCTATGGGGGACATTCTCATTCAAACCATTACATTCTATCTGCTTGCCCCCATAGTCTCATGATCATACAATAATCCAAAATGCACTTAGTTTGACTTCTAAAGTTCCCATAGTCTTTCACAATCTCAGCCCTATTCAAAAGTCCAGAATCTCTCCTGAGACTGAAGACAATCTCTTAAACTGCAACCCCATGCAAATTAAAAGGCAAATTACATACTTCCAACATACATGGAACTGAATATACATTCCCATTTCAAAAGGGAGGAATAGGGACATAGTGAGGAAATACTGGACCAAAACAAGACCAAACACCAGCAGAGCACTAATTAAATCTTGTAATACCATGTCTGATGTCTGGGATTCCACTTCCTTCCAAAGGGCTTAGGTGGCTCAGTCCCTCCAGTTTTGCTGCCTGCAAATTCATCACTCTCTTGGGCCGGTGCTACTCTCTGAATATAGCCTTCCTTGGCTTGTGCCTCACAGATCTGACATCTCCAACAATTTGGGGTCTCCACTGCAAACCAGGCTTGAGTTTTACAGCTTCACAAAATGGCCTCGCAGGGCCTCTTGGCCTACCATGGATCTTTCTTCACAAGGGTTCCCTACCATATGTTGCCTGGCCTCAGTGGCTCTCTGAAATTGTGGAAGAATTGGCAACCTTCTCACCCATTCATCCTTCATACCTCTAAAGCTAGCACCAGATTGACACAGTACTAAGTTCAGCTGCAGCTTGGGATTGACCTTAGCTCCTTTCTTTCACATTATCAGCAACATTATGTTATAGCTTTCTAGGAGCAGAAAGCTCTTTAGGTTTTTTCCTATCACAAGTTGGTAGCTTAGCTGGGTAGGGTCTTGTCTTGAGGGCACTGTTTCCATTGTTACAGTGAGGCACATGAGGCCCTTCTTAATGGTGCTAATGTCCTTAACAAGAAAGCTCTAAACTTGCTGGTACTTTTTTTCTCTCCAAACGCAACATTGTCTATTTCTCATATCTCCTTTGTCATTTTCACTGTACATCTGTACAACATTTATCAATAAAAACCAAGCCATAGACCCAATTTCAGACTGTCTTGAAAGTTCCTCTATCAAAGAAATTCACTTATTACTTTTAATCTAACCTTAGGCAAGTTCTTAGGCAACAGGAAAATAGCAGCTAGATTGTTGGCCAAAATACTCCACTTGTTTTAAAATCCTTCTTTCCATCTCCTTCTGGAACATCATGAGCTGGGCCACTGCTAGAACAGCCAGTTCAACTCTCTGCTTACACCATCTAGTTCAAAGTTCCAAAGTCTGCCACGCTCCTCAAAAAAAAAAAAAAAAAAAAAAAAAAAAAAAAAAACATGATCGGGTTCTCCACAGCAACAGCTCATTTTCTGGTACCAACTTCTAAATAAATTATTTTTCTATTGCTGTGATAAAACACCATGATCAAGGTTACTTATCGAGGGAAGACTTAATTCAGCTTACACTTACAAAGGAATAAGAGTTGATCATGGTGGGGACGCATGGCAGTGGAGGCAGTCAGAGCAGAAAGTTGAAGGCTCATACCTTTAAGCAGGCAGAAGAAGAAGATGGGAAATGGGAAATGGAGCAAGGCTGTGAACCGTCAAAGCCTGCCCCCAGTTTTGTGCTTCCTCCAGCAAGGCCCCGCATCTCAGCGATTCCGTGACCCTCCCCAAAGAGCACCACCAACCTACCAAAAGTTCAGGTACTTGAGTCTATAAAGGACATCTTTCCTCCAAACCACCACATATATAGAGAAAATAAGGTTGGGTAAGGGGTAGTGGTTTAAATGTTTTCAGAAAATTGAGAATTAGAATCAGAAAGATATTAAATAGAGTAGAAATGATCAACTGTTAAAATATTTGCTATATAAATCAATAATATAAACTAACACTTTGAATGTTTATCAAGGACCAAGTTACTGACAAGTAATAACTAACATACTCTATACAAACCATATGACTCCTAATTTTATATGTACTTTAATTTTTTAATTATTTAACAATCACATGATTAGAAGAAGCATTTCATTACAGCATTAACATATTCAATAACAATTTCCACAGCAAAGATGCATCTCTTTCAGTATTGGCTGTAAATTTTTAGGTTCACACTTGAATTAATAGTTATACAATATAACCCTACAGAATAAACCCTACAAGACATAAAATAGCATGAGGTTTTAACCTTTAAAAAAGATCTTCATTTCATTTTAAAAATATACTGTTTCATACAGAAAAACTCATTTTTAATGCTACTAACACTGTCTTAGTTTGTTTCTTCATTGCTGTGACAAAATACTCTGACCAATACCAACTTGGGGAGGAAAGGGTTTATTCTGCTTACATCTCCCAGGTCACAGTTCATCAGGGAGCCCAAGGTAGTAACTCAGAGAAGGAACCTGGAAGCAGAAGCTGGAGCACAGGCCATGGAGGAATGCTGCTTACTGGCTTTCTCCCCTGGCCCCTGCTCAGCTTGCTCTCTTATCCAACACAGGCCCACCTGCCCAGGGGTGGCACTACCCACAGTGGGCTGGGCCCTCCCACATCACTCAACAATTAAGAAAATGCCCCACAGACATGGCCACAGGCCTGTCCAATGGAAGCAATTCTCCAATTGAGGCTTTCTCAACCCAGGTGTGCCAAGTCGACACTAAAGCTATCCAGCACAAACATGTAGATGTTTGCATATGCATCTCTAATCTCTATGTATCTTATTATTAGTAGTCACAGTTGTTTACTTCCTGAGATGCACCTGAGCACGGACATAAAATCATCGGGCAGATTTCAATAGTAATGTGTTTCACCTCTACTAATTAAAAAAATTTTATGCTTCTTCCTCAAATATAACTCAGTTTTTTTATTTGTTGAATTTTTGTGTGAATTTCATATGAACATCCCAAACACTCTTATTTATCTATATACCCACATCCCAAATGGCACCCTCCCATAGTCTCTCTCCTCCCACTGGAGCCCATATACTCTGTAATCCCTGTTATGTCCACTGTGTTGTCGGCACCCCCAGCCATTCTCCAGTGCTTGTCCATTTGCTGAATCTAGTCAGCCTATCTAGAATTCCTTGTTTTAAGAAGATCAGCTCTTCCTCATCTAGCAGAAATCAGTTGTCAATATTCCT
>NW_008357164.1:2087626-2089105 GCF_000622305.1 Nannospalax galili
TATTGATCCCTTTAATCTTTGGTTATACTTTCCTTTTGGGTATTTAAGACCATACAGTTGGCTCAGATAAACAAATTTATTTTTGCTCTTAAAGCCATTTGAGAATCTGTTCCTCAGGTGTCACTTGGGCTTGGGAGGAGCCCCTAGCTCTTTTCTTTTACCAGTTCCATATATATGAAGATAAGTCAAAGGTCATACTCAACTGTGGCTGCCTTCATTTGGAAGTATGGAGGAAATGTTTCCTTTGTGTTGACCCTTCTTTTTGTAGACTGGACAGTGGTTCAAATCCATTTGATGGGGTCTGCATGGCCTCCTTGATCAAGAGGACAGGTGATGTACCACAGTTAAAGGACATTTTGAGAGATGCTCATAGTCCCCAGGAGCTTAATTGACCTAGGAGAGCAAAGAGCAAAAACTGTCCTTTATGTCCCCCTGACCAAATTAGTACAGGCCTCAAAGTAGGGCTGTTGGATATTCAAGAACATTAGTTCCACCAGTCTGGTACTTTTAATTACCATGTGCTATGTAGATAAAGCTTGGGCAAAGACCAAACATTTTCAGATAAACCTTACCTAGACATATATTATATTCCTTAAGCTAGTTGTATGTATAATTTGTCAGTAGGTTGTTTGATTAATAGTGTTCCTTCTGGTTTTTTAAAACTAGCTAGGCATTATTTATCTCTTGCATTGTCTAACCCTTCCACTGTGGTTTCACCATTTAAAGTGCCCCCATTTGTCCCATTTCTCCCTTAATAATACCCTTCTCCTATGGTCCAACCTCTCTTGAGCTCCTACTTTTCTTTTACCCCAAGTTTCCTTGTATAACCCTCCTTCCCTCCTCCCCTTAAAAAAACCTATTTTTATCCATATCTCCCTTATTAATGCCTGTTTTCTACTGTTCTTCAGATTCTTTCTATTCCTTTACCTCTCTGGTTCCTTTTCATTATCCTGGTTCTTTTAGTTATGTCTGGATATACAGTCACTTATAAGGATTTGGTGCTAGGATCCACATATGAGGGAGAACATACATTGTTTATTTTTCTGAGTCTGTTACTTTACTTAGTATAACAGTTTATAGTTCTATCCATTTACCTGAAAATTTCATGGTTTCATCTTTCTTTACAGCTGAGTAAAAAACCATCATATAAATGAACCACATATTCATTATGCACTCATCATTTGAGTGACACTTAGGTTGATTCCGTCTCTTAGGTGTTGTGAAAAGAGCAGCAACAAACATGGATATACAAGTGTCTCTGCAATAGGACGCATTTTGGGGGTATATGCCAAGGAGTCGTATAACTGGGCCAGATGGTAGGTTCATTTGTAGTTTTTTTAAGAGTTCTCCAGACTGCTTTCCATAGGGGTTAAACAAGTTTGCAATCCCACCAGCAGTGGATGAGCATTCCCTTTCCCCATATCCTCTCCAACATTTGGTATCATTTGTTCTCTTGATCTTAGCCAGTCTGTCTGGAGT
>NW_008357164.1:2089138-2095675 GCF_000622305.1 Nannospalax galili
ACGTCTTCTTTTGAGAACTGTCTGTTCAGCTCCTTAACCCATCTTTTAATTGGGTTACTTCCTTTCTTGATTCTTTGTTTTTTGAGTTTGTTATATATTCTGGATATTAAACCTCTGTCAGATGTGTTGCTGGTAAATATTTTCTCCCATTCTGTGGGCTTTCTCTTCACTTCCTGGGTTGCTTCTTTTGATGTACAGAAGCTTTTTAGTTTAATGAGGTCCCATTTGTTGATTCTTGACCTTGTTTCCTGAGCAATTGATGTCCTGTTTCGAAAATCCTTTTCTACACTTATATCTTGTAGGATATTGCCAATGTTTTCTTCTAACAATTTCAGAGTTTCAGGCTTTACATTGAGGTCCTTGATCCATTTGGATTAGACTTTCGTGGAAGCTGAAAGGGGATTAGTTTTATTCTTCTACAGGTGCATATCCAGTTTTTCCAGCACCATTTGCTGAACATGATCTCTTTCCTCCCCTGAATGCTCTTGGTCCCTTTGTGAAATATCAGGTGGCTGAAATTGCAAGCACTCATATTTGGGACTTCAATTTTGTTCCATTGCTCTATGGGTATATTTTTGTGCCAGTACCATGTTGTTTTTATGACTAAAGCTCTGTAATACAGCTTAAAATCTGGTATAGTAGCCCCTCAGTGTTGCTCTTAGTGCGCAGGGTTGCTTTGGATACCCAAGGTCTTTTGTGCTTCCATATAAAGCTTAGGATGTTTTTTTCCAACTCTATTAAGAATTTAATGAGGATTTTGATTGGCATCACATTGAATCTATAAATGGTTTTTGGTAGGATGGTCATTTTCACAAACTAATTCTTCTAATCCATGAGCATGGGAGGTCTCTCCACCTTCTGATGTCTTCCTCAATCGCATTCTTCAAAAATTTTACATTTTCCTCATAGAGGTCTTTAATGTCTTTGGTCAGGTTTATACCAAGATATTTTTTTGAGGCTATTGTGAAAGGGAGTGTTTCCATGCACTTTCTCTGATTGCTTGCTATTGGTCTATAGAAAGGCTATAGACTTTTGTAGATAAAGTTTGTAACCTGCCAATTTATTGAATGTGTTAATAATTCCTAGGAGTTTTTGGTGGAATTTTTGGTGTCTCTTAGGTATAATATCATATCATTTGTAAAAAGGAATAATTTATTCTCTTCTTTTCCAATTATTACTCCTTTAATTTCCTTCTCTTGTCTTATTGCTCTTGCAAGAGTTTCAAGCCCTGTGTTAAAGAGGAGTGGAGATAGTGGACAGCCTTAATGGTTCCTGATTTTAATGGGAATGCTTCCAGTTTTTCTCCCTTTAGAATTATGTTGGCTGTGGGGTTGTCATATATGGCTTTAATTATGTTGCGGTGTGTTCTCTCCAGTCCAATTCCCTCTAGGATTTTGAACATAAATGTATGTCGAAGTCTGTGAAAGGCTTTTTCTGCATCTATTGAGATGAGCATGTGGTTCTTCTCTTTGAGTCCATTTATATGATTTCTGATGTTTATTGATTTATGTATATTGACCCATCCCTGCATCTCTAGAATAGAACCAATTTGATCATGGTGAATGATCTTTTTGATGTGTGTCTGTATGTGGTTTGTATTTTGTTGAGAATTTTTGCATCTGTGCTCATTAAGGATATGTGTCTATAGTTTTCTTTTTTGGTCTTATCTTTACCTGGCTTTGTTATTAGAGTGATGCTGGCTTCATTGAAGAAATTTGGAAGTTCTCCCTCCATTTCCACCTTTTTGAACAAATTAAGTAGTATTCAATGTAGATCTTCTTTAAAGGTCTGGTAGAATTCTGCTGTAAATCCATCTGGTCCTGGGCCTTTTTTTAGCTGGAAGATTTGTATTACTGTTTCAATTTCCTTATTTGTTATGGGTCTGTTTAAGATTTGATCTGTTCTTGGTTTAGTTTTGGTGGTTCCCATGCTTTTAGATTCCCATTCATTTCTTTTAGGTTTTTAAATTTAGTAATATATAGGTTTTTAAAGTATTCCCTTATAATATTCTGATTTTTTTGGTGTCTGTTGTGATGTTTCACCTTTCATCTCTGATTTTGTTGATTTGGAGGTTCTTTTTCTTTATTTTGCTTGACTGAGCTAGGGGGTCTGTCAATATTGTTTATCTTTCAAAGAACGAGCTCTTGGATTTGTTGATTCTTTGCAACATTGGATTCATTGCAATGTTAAGTCATTTATTTATGTTCTTTCTAATTTTTTAATGTAGGCACTTAGAGCTATAAACTTCCAAGGACTGCTTAAAATGTATCCCAGAGATTTTGTTGTGTTGTATTGTCTTTTTTAGTTCCAGGAATATTTTTATTTCTTTCTTAATTACTCCTTTGACCCATTCATCATTCAGGAGTCTGTTGTTTAATCTCCTTGTGTTTGTGTAGTTACTATGGTTTCTTCTGGTGTTGATTTTAAGGTTTATTGCATTGTGTTCTGACAGAATGCATGGAATTATTTCAGTCTTTTTGTATTTATTGAGGGTTTTTTTTGTGCATCAGTTTATGGTCGATTTTGGAGAAAGTTCCATGGGGTGCTGAATAGAAAGTATATTCTTTGGTGCTTGGGTGGAATATTCATTACATGTCTGTTAGGCCCATTTGATGTATAGTATTGTTTAATTCAGATATCTTTTTGTTAATTCTCTGTCCTGTTGTCCTATCTAATGGAGAAAATGGGGTATTGAAGTGCCCCACTACTAATGAGTTGGCATTAATCTCAGTCTTAAAGTACTATAGTACTGATTTTATGAAATTGGATGCAACAAAGTTTGGTGAATATATATTCATGATTGTAATATCTTCTTGGTCAATTGTGCCTTTGCTCAGAATGAAGTGATCCTCTTTATCTCTTCTGATTAATTTTAATTTGAGGTCTTTTGTCATATATTAGAATTGCAATATGTGCTTGATTCTTAGTGCCTTTTTCTTGGAATATTTTCCCATCCTTTCAATCTAAGGTAGTGCCTATACTTGAAGGTAAAAAAATTTTCTTGAAGACAACAAAAAGATGGATTTTATTTCTTAATCCATCCTATTAGCTTGTGTCTTTTGACTGGGGAGCTCAGTCAAAAGTTATTAATGAAAGATGTCTATTAATTTCTGTCATTTTAATTTCTGTTCACATTCCTGGTGTAGCTGTGCTTTTCCATAGTTATACCATCATTAAGTTTCTTTCTGTAACCCCTTGTGTATAGTCATTCCTTTTTTTAGCTCTTTGTATTGCTTAAAGAACTCTCTGAGGGGCTGGTTTTGTGGACATGAATTCTTTCAGCCCGTTTATGTCATGGAAGATTTTTCTTTCCCCTTCAACTATAATAGGCGCTTTGGCTGGGTAAAGTAATATGGATTGGCATCTGTGGTCATTTAGAACTGGGAATACTTTGGTCCAGGCTCTTCTGGCTTTCATAGTTTGCACTGAAAAGTCAGCTGTGATCCTAATGGGTTTTCCTTTATATGTGACTTGTTGTTTCCCTTTTGCAACTTTCAGAATTTTCTCTTTGTTTTGTGCGTGTAGTGTTTTTACTACAATGTACCGTGGAGAGTTTCTTTTCTGGTCTTGTCTATTTGGTGTTGTATATGCTTCTTGTATTTGTATGGGCACGTCATCCTTTAATTTGGGGAAATTTTCTTCTACAATCCTGTTGAAGATCTGGTCCATACCATTATCCTGAGTCTTCTCCTTCTTGTATGCCTATGATTCATAAGTTTGGTCTTTTAATGGTGTCACACAATTCCTACATATTCCATTCTTGTGTTTTCTTAAATTTTTCATAATCTTTGCTTGAGTGGTCTAATTCACCCACTTTATCTTCCAGTCTTGATATTTTTTTTCCATTTCATTCATCCTATTGGTGAGGATTTCTCCTGTCATTTCTAATTGGTTTACTGAATGTTTTACTTCCTTCGTTTCAGCCTGAGAATTCTTCAATACTTCTCTTTTCTGACTTCATTCAGAAGTTTATCCCTATCTTCTTTCAGTTCTTTGATTTCTTTTTTTGTGTGTGTTGTTTAAATTCACTGAATTCTTTTATCAGGCTTATAGTTTTTCTTTTGAGCTCCATATCCTGTGTTATTTCTAGGGGGTTCTCATTGTACTCCTCTAGAGGACTGATGGTACTTGGTGGGGATATACTATTTTGATTTTTCATGTTATTATTTTTTCTCTGTGACTTTGACATGTGGATTTCTTTTGTAGATTCTGGTTCTTGTGTGAGACTCAAGCCCTCCTTTGTTGAGTTTCGGTCTGCTTCATTTGTAAACTTTGTGTGCCTTTGTGGTTTGCTTGTTGGGCATGAAAAGCTAGTTGGTCTAAGCTTCAGCTTCTCTCTTTTGATTTTATACTGGAGTGCCCAATTTCTTTTGTTTTACTGCTCAAGAGTTCCCACAGAGGCCCAAGTTGGATGAGGATCAGATGCTCTCAGGCTTTCTCCTAAGGTCTGGATCCCTCCAGGAAAGATGCTGGCCTCAGGAATTTGAGGGCTGGGCTAGCCTGGGAGCTAGGCCCAGGACAGATGCTGGCCTCCAGGAGTGCGAAAGAGGTGAGGGGGAGAAGAGGCCTGAGGGCTCCTGGGGACTACAGGGCAGAATTAGGCTGTTCTAGATGCAAAGGATCAGGAAGCAGTGGGGATTCTGGGTAAGAGGTAAGTCCATGAGTCTTGGGTATCAGTCACAACAAGAGATGGGCCAGTGCCCATGCTAGGAGGAGAGATGGGGTCGGGGAGCTGTGAGGGTGAATGAGGTTTGGGGAGTCAAGGCACAGTGAATACAGCCAAACTTACCCAGTTTAGCCGCTGGCTCCAGAACACTGTAGGGCTGGGCCACCCACAGGTACAAAGGGCGGTGGGGACTAGAGGGAGGAATTGGTTTGGTCTGGATGCAAAGGATCAGGAAGCAGTGGAGAGTTTGGGCAAAGAGGTCAGTCCAGAGGCCTGGGGTGCCAAGACAGGAAATGTGTCAGTCCCCCTGCTAGGAGGAGAGATGGGATTGGGGAGGGGAGGAGGGTGAATGAGGCTGGGTCAGTCAAGGTGCAGTGGGCACAGCCAAACTTACCTAGGCAGGCTGCTAGCTACAGGAAGCTGTGGAGCCCAAAGATGCCATGAATTTTAATTTTTTTTAATTTAACTTTATTTTATATGTATGAGTTTTTTGCTTACATGTATATAAGTGCACCACATGCATGCAAGGCCCACAGAGACCAGAGGAGAACATTAGACTCCTTAGAACTGGAGTTACAGCTAGCTTTTAGCCACCATGTGAGTACTGAAAACCAGACTGGGGTCCTCTGAAAGATGTTTGTAGTTACTAAGCCATCCCTAAAAGCCCTATTATGTCTATTTTAAAGATGGAGTCTAGTTTATCCTGGATTATATGTACCAAAACCAATTTGTGATATTAACCCCTGTGTGTCTGAAATTTAAGGTATGACTTGAATCTTTATACTATACTTCTACTAAGGAGTTTCTGCTAAACAGATTAGGGTTAGGATTTTGAGGCATCAGTATACAAACAGTAGGATAGCACTCCAGAGAATATTGTACCACTAACTAAAGAAATAATTATTTTAGAGTGGATAACAATGAATAATATTAGATAAATAAGAATAGAAAAACCATACCTAGTTTTCTGTAGAAAAGGCACAATAACATTATCTATACCTGCCTGAAAGGATTTATAAGGTTATGATTTATCTGGAAACTAAACATGAGGAAACATAAAGTTAATAGTTTCAAACAAAAGTATTAGATTACTTTTAAATGTATTTATTGTTTTTATTTTATGTGAATGAGTGTATTGCTTGCATGTATGTAAGTGTACCCATGTCACACAATGCCTATAGAAATCAGAGGATGGCATTTGATCTCCTGGAACTGGAGTTATGGATGGTTGTTATCCACCATGTGGGTGCTGGGAATCAAGCCCAAGTCCTCAGGAAAAGCAGCCCGTGCTCTTACCCAATGAGTCATCTCTTCAGTCCCTAGATTACTTTTTTACTAAATATATTTTTTTCAAAAGAAAGAGGCTAGAATATTTTATAATCTATATTTAAGAACAAAGGAAATGTTTAGAATAAAGGTACAAATCTAGATTGTTGTTCTGGAATTGGACTTAAAATTTTGAGCAAGTTCACATTTTCAGAAGTATTTAATATTTCTTCCTAGTTCACACCATACTACAAATTAAAATCTAGTAACAGGATCAGAGTTGTAAATTCGTCTAGAAAATTGGCAATAACTTGCAAAAATTGGAAAACTTTAGAAGTCATATCTGACTTGCTTATTACATACTTCCATACTATCAAAATGGATTAAAGTATAAAATGCAGAACCAAAATTTACTAAAGAAGAAAAGCTACTCATTGAACCAAGTATTATATAAATTTAGAAATAAACTAAATCTCTAATATTAAGGGAATGGCTAAGCAAATTTTATACTTAAATAGTATCATGTGGCCCTTTATCATTTGTCCTCTTTCAGTTTTATTGAGGCATAATTAAAAAGTGAAAAGTTGTGTGTATTTATGCAAAAT
>NW_008357164.1:2095761-2118540 GCF_000622305.1 Nannospalax galili
TATGGTGAGAACACTTAACAGTTAAAAAGCCTTTATATTATTTTATTATTTTTAATTTTTTTGTTGTATGACTGTTTTGCCTGCATGAATGTAAATGTAATATATGCATACAATACCCATGGAGGCCAGAAGAGGGTGTTAGATCCCCTGGAACTGGAGTTACAAATGGTTTTTAGCCACCATGCCTGTTGAACTGAACCTGCGTCCTCTGGAAGAGCAGCCAGTGCTCAAATCATTGACCCATCTCTCCAGTTCCTAAATCTAGGAACTCTCTGTACTATATAAATAAACAACAAAAAGTCATAGTAAAATAAAGTATATATGCACATTTGTCAATATAACTATAAAATGTATCTACAAAGAATAGACATTAATCAAAATATTAATTCTAAATGTACAGTAAATACTCCTTAAAACTTTGTTTTTATTTAAACTTTAACAGATTTTATTTCTCTCTCATATACTCATTTTCCTAGATCTGCTGTGACCTTAGACTGTAAAAGGCACACAGCCTCCTTTTGTCCAGTTTTGGAAAATCATTTGTGTCAAAGACAGTTGTTATAACAGCCAGCCATGCTTAAACTTCACTGTTAGGTTTACTGGATTTGGCATCACCTAGAAACAAAGTTCTGGGTGTGTCTGTGATGTTCGTTCCAGAGGGTTTAAATCAGGAGAGAATACCCACACTGAATGAGGTGACAGCATGGCGGCATGGGCTACAGTCCTGGACTGAATAAAAGAAAAATAAGGAGAAAGCAAGCTGAGCTTCCTCGCTTCCTGCCAGTGCATAGACTGTGGCAGCTGCCTCACCCTTCCTGCAGCCGCAGACAGAGCTGTACTCAAAATGAGAAGCCAAAACAAACCCTTCCTTCTTTAAAGCACTTTTTTGTCAGGTATTATGTCATAGCAATGAGAAAAGTAGCAGACACATATCCAAATGACAAACCTGAGTCTCTGTAATTGAACTGAGCCAGGGAAATTGTAATCACTGAAAAGAACATGTTCTAAGTGGTCAAAATTAGAGATGTTGCTGATGATTCCAATGAACATTCTGCAAGTAAGTAAGGTGATGGCTGAAAGTAGAGTGGAATCCTGAGAATAAACTGAGAGTAATCTCATTCCTGATGTGATTCGGCTCAGGAGACCCAGCTTCATTGATGTCCACTCTGTGGGGTGTATATGACTTTGTGACTTAGTCTCTATTGGTTTCTTAAAACTTGGAAAGAAAAAAAATGGAACAAATAGGCACACGTATACCATGAACACTAGGACAAAGATGTTAGCTAGCAAGTTACAAAATTTAATTATGTCTTCAAGTTTTTTATTCTCTGTTCTGATGTTGATGTTCTTTCTTCCACATAACTAGTGGAAATTTCATTTAAAAGAAGAGTGACTCAGATCTGACTTCAGCAGAATGGGAAGTCAGAAACATTCTAAGCATGAGAAAAATTCAGCAACTGAAGCAGGCTAAGACCCAGAGATCTTTTGTAAAGACTGAGGAACAAAGATTCCTCAAGGAGCTAAGGACCATCTCCAAGATAACAGCCATCAGAAGAAAGACCATCAGTTCCATAACCTCAAGAAATTAGACTGTATGAACAACTTGAACCAGATTGGAAGTAGATTCTTCCTGAGCTTCTTTCCATAAAAAACACAGGTAGGCAACTTATTTAATTTGACCTCCTGAAATCCAGAGTAAAGAAGCCAGTTGAGCAATCTATACATTAGAAGATACCAGACCTGTGGACAGTGAGATAATTTATTTGTACTCTTTTAAGCCACAAAATTTGTGGTAATTTGTTATAGAAGTAATAGGAGTCTAGTAGACTGATACATTAGCTTATCCCCCCATTGAGCCTTTAGATGGCTATAATCACATAAGAATAGGAACTTAGCCTAGTCCAACTGCTAATCCATAGAATTGTTTTATATTTTAAGCCAGCAAAATTCTGAGTGGTTTCTTAGGCAACAATAAATAACACCACTAGGAAATAGAAATATGTACCAAGAATTGGGTCTGCTATATTTAAAAAAAACCTAAAACACATGGGATTGACTTTGGGATTGAGTGATGAGTCAAAACCTTTGAAAAGTAGAAAGGCAGTCACCACAGTACATACCTGTACTCCATGCATTCCAGAAACAGGCTGGAGGATCAAAAGTTTGAGGTCAGTCTGAGGTACATAATGAATTTTTGTCAGAGAGAGAGAGAGAGAGAGAGAGAGAGAGAGAGAGAGAGAGAGAGAGAAAGGAAAGAAACCTCATAATGAAAATTTTAAGGAGGAATCATTAGCTTTGCAAAACCCCACGAGATTAGGCAGTGAAGAGAACACAGTGAGGTTTGTGGAAAACAGAAACATGTACAGGAGGAAAGAGAGAGAAGCTTTTATATGGGAGACTAACAGGAGACAGAGGGGAGCCAGGGAAGAGCAGTGCAAACACATCACTATTCAAGGAGGATCCCAAGAGTGGGTTGTGAGATATTTGACAGCCTGCTTTATAGACTTTGAAATATATGGAAAATCTATGTTAAAAATTATATATGTTTGGAAAATTATCCTAAGAAAATGCACAGCATTTTTAAAAATAGACAAACTTCCTAAACATATTACACATTGATTTTGTTATTTATGAACAGCTATATTATATAACCACATATGTTTATGATTGAGTTTTGCATATGCAGCCCCAAAATATAATACCTTGCTGTTTTTGGAAACAGCAGGAGGAAGGCCACCCTCACACCTCTTTCCTCTCTTCTAGAGAAGGCCATAAATCCTAGTTGGTCTTCCCCAGATGTAGGTAATAAAATCCTCATTCCAGAGGGTCCTCCCTGTACTGGAAGAAAGGAATGTTCTCATTACTGGAGTTTAGAAGTATTGGAACAAACAGGTTTTGTTGAATCCCCACTGTTTATCACCATTAGATCATACTCTTTTCTGTGTGCAACCATACTGCTGCACGGTTTTCCAGCAGACACACGACTTCTCTGCTACTTTGTAAGGGTCTCAGCCATGAACCCTGCAATGAGTGAGGAAACGCCACTACTTCATTCAGATTTATATATGTGTGTGTATGAATATATACACATATTTTAAGTAATGGGAATGATTTAATAATTGGAAGATAATTTTGTCCTTTATATTATTATTTTCAAAGTTTTCTATTATAAACATATGTAAGATGTACTTCCTCCAAGTTTAACATTATTTAATATATCTTCCTCCACAAAGAGTAGCAGGAAATACTAAATACCACAGACAGTAAATGAAAACAAAATGGAGCATTGAACTGCCTGGCATTCAATTTATTTGCAACAAGAAAAGTCATTTCCTTTGAATTAGGAGAGATCCATTGAGTAGATCAATGAATGGGGGAATAATCACTTTACAGGAATATCTTAAGAACTAAATAAAAACAATCAACCAAACAAAAACACCTAGGTAAAGAGCTTGATCAATGCCTGATAACCTAGTCACAGAGAAGTACTTAATGAATAGTTAAGTAACTACTTGTTACAAGGTAATAAATGAACGCTCAGATTAAGTACTAGTCACAGAGCAAGTATTCAAGCTTGATCAGTATTCATTTCGACTCATGTCTGTAACATGGTATCATCATCAGCATTTTCCATTCTTTGTTTTGCAGAAGCATCCTTACCTTCATCAAAGATAAAGGGGATGAGAAATAAACTTTAAAAGATAATTTTATTTTTTATTTTATGTGTATGAGTGTATTGTCTGCATGTATGTGAGTGCATCCGTGTCATGCAATGCCACAGAGGTCAGAAGAGGGCTTCGGATTCCCCTGGAAGTGGAGTTAAGGACGGTTCATAGCCACCGTGTGGGTGCTGGGAATGGAACCTGGGTCCTCTGCAAGAGCAGTCAGTGCTCTTAACCGCTGAGCCATCTCTCCAGCCCCAATTAATTTGATTTTTTAAAAATGAGAGAACACATTTATTTGAGTTGTACCTTATTGAAACCATATCCACAAATTATTGCCAAGGCTTAGATAACTACATAACTAAGCCTTAGTAATTTGAATTGCTACTTCATATAACACTAGTTAACACAAGGTATGTGCTTGTTCCTTCAGTATTTCAAATTAACATTTTGAACATTTTAAAGGTAATTTTGGCAGGTGCTTTGCCCAGCTTTACGGAATCTATTCATTAGTATGAGGAGACATTTTCCACAGTTGCAGACCAAACAACGTTAACTTACTGGGTAAACATTCCTGTTTACCTCTCCTGATAAATTATTTGATTCAGCACTGAAATATTTCACCATACATAATAGTTTCGTGTGAAAAAAAATCATTAGTAAGTAACATAGGAGCTAAAAGAAATTGTCAGTAATAAGCTAAGGGTGCTATAACAACAGGAAGTCTTAAAGTGAATTAAAATTTATGCTGCTAATTTTTAATTATCATCTTCATCATCACCACCATCATTTTATTTGCAAATGAAATTGAAGGTTCTCCTGGAAAATAAGAATGAACATGTTTTATAGTTAGTATTTTGATTATATCTCTTCTATTATTCAAGATTCTCCTGAAAAGCCACACATGAACACACACACACACACACACACACACACACATAAACACACACACCTACATAGAATTTATTTTAAGGCAACGACAAATATGATAATATACACTGTAAAGTTCAAAACTGCAGTGTGGGCTAGCAGGCTGGAGACTCAGAAGAGAGTTCAAGTCTGAAGACCATATGCTGCAAAAGTCTCTCTTCTGAGGGGAAAAAAGTCTGTTCTGTTCTACTATTCATATCATGGGGAGCAAATTGCTTCACTCAAAAGCAGCCAAGTTAAATAATAACATGCATAAACACTCTCATGCAAATATCCATAATAATTGTTGACTATATGCCTGGGCAATGTGGTCCAACTAAATTGACATATAAAAGTCATCATCTCCTTTTTAATTATAGTTAATTAGTCATTTAATGAAACTTCCAAAATTGAATTAGAAGCATATACACTTATGGGAACATTGGATAAGGTAAGTCACCATCAAGAAGAAAAATCAGATACTCTTCCATACTTCAATCATTTCAGCTATATAAGATAAGTCATATACAAGCCATGCTACTGGACTCTTCCTGTCTCAGAGTCTAAATGCAAACCCCGGACACTCTTGGGACTAGACATACAATATTAGTTTGTATTCAGTTTTGTTAAATGTGTAGCTGATGGGGCTGGAGAGATGGGTCAGGGGTTAAAAGCACTTGCTACTCTTTTGGAGGACCTGAGTTTGGGTCCCAGTACCCACATAGTGGCTCACAATCATCTGTAACTCCAGCTCCAGGATATCCGACACCCTCTTCTGACCTTCATAGGCACTGCACATACATAGGAAGGCAAAACACTCATACACTGAAATAAAAAAGTAAAATATTTAAATAAACAAGTGCAGCTGATGTTATCCTATCCTATATACCTTCCTTTGGCACCTAACTGTCCTGTCACATTTTCCTCTTTGATTTTCTTTTCTCCTTGGAGAGCCTTCAGCCCAGGGCCTTTTCTCAGTCGCTATGCTCATGTAATCAGCTTTTGCATTGCTTACAATCATTGCTCTAATCAAGTATTTGATGCATTAAATGGATTAAATGGAAATAAATACAGAACTCAGCAGTGGACTAGCAGGATAAAAATAAGAGCACCAAACCCTTAACCATGAACATTCCTAGACACAAGAATGAAGAGGGTGAAATTTCTGTAAATTTTACTCAGTGTACAAAGCCATTGATACAATTTATTAGTTTTGTAATTTTATAAAAAAATAATGAAAAGTTAGTCTGTTTAATAAGTCTATCTCAGAAAAATGTGCACCCTGCAGTTTTATGTTACATATTTCAAATTAATTATTAGTAATGTAATATAGTAATAATATGGAAATATAGTAAAAAGGACAGAGCTTATTCTAAAATGAAGTTACAGCCTCAGGCTGACCTAGTGGCTGTGATGTACAAAGTCATCAGAAGATCAGTCTCTTATTTGAGGGCTTGTTCACCTAAGGTACCTACCAATCAAATTCTAACTGGTAACAAAGGGGGACCTAGGAAGAAAATTTACTTCCCAT
This sequence comes from Nannospalax galili, assembly GCF_000622305.1. Taxonomy (NCBI): domain Eukaryota; kingdom Metazoa; phylum Chordata; class Mammalia; order Rodentia; family Spalacidae; genus Nannospalax; species Nannospalax galili. Next base: position 2,101,864 of record NW_008357164.1, read on the forward strand.
TCCTTTAAGGGTATTATATACAGATGGCATAGGTTATGTCTGTTTAGACCCTATTGTCTGGAACAATGACAAAAATGAAAGAGAGAATGGAAAATCTCTTCTTTAGCATAGAAGAAACTGGGCCTGTTGTTATGTGTAAGGGAGGCAAGATGAGGCATAAAAAGCAATGCTGATCATATATCAAAAATTCAGTATAATTTTACGTAGCTATGCATATGATTGGACACACAAGTAAATAGATGCTTATAGGAAAAAGTAGAGTAACTCATAAGTTGAAAGTAATAAAATAACTCTCATCTATTATGAAAAATTAATTCATCTCGCAAAGAAGATTTACTTTATGTCATGAGGCATAGTACAAAAAATTTTGATTATGACAAATTCAAACACTGGAAAACTTCTCTACATATACAAAAATCAATTGTGTGAGTTACCTGTTAATTACATGAGAAGCAATCTCATCAGAAATTCATACAAGCTGTTGGCCCAATTGTGCTTATAAGAAACCACCCCACACCTCAAAGGAATAAAACAATTTTTCTTGCTCACAATTGGGTATACTGGCTGAAGATAAGTTAGGCTGAGATATTTAGTCCAAGTATTATCTGTGAGTCTTTCTTGGACTAACAGAAATAACAGGATATCCAAGACATGACAAAAACAATCACAGGAGATTTGATTCAATGGCTACATTATTCTTTAGGATTTTACTTGTACTGTATCTGCTAACAAGTCTATGGGCCTTATGTAGTCGTATGTTCAAGTCCAAAATGAAGACCTGAAGAAATACCTTTAGACCATCTTAACAAATAACACCGTGACTAGATCATCAAACCATACTTCAAGACTCATGAAAATGCCAGGGAGAACCTCTCTTCAAGGACTTAAAAAGACAACGAGAATCTTGGAAGTAGCAAGGCATTTTGTTGAAGTATGAGAAATGGCTGAAGATCACATTCTTCAAAAGGAGTACAGACTGGAAGTTTATTCTGGAGAAAGTTTGTTTAGTCCAGGAGGTAGATCTATCAGATCTTATCTTTTTGCAGCATTCAACTGCCTTGTGTTTCCTATCATTTGAAAGTGAAGGAATTTTTTTAATGTCTATGAGTGTTTTGCATGCATGTATATAAGTGCACCCATGTTGTGCAATGGCCATGGAGGTCAGAAGAGGGAGTTGGATCACCAGGAACTGAAGTTATGGACTGGTCTGAACTTGGGTCCTTTGCAAGAGCAGCCAGTATTCTTAAGTTCTGAGCCATCTCTTCATCCTTCTAACAAGTGAAAGAATCTTAATCACATGATTTATTTTATTATAGATGATTTTAGTCATCTATAATAAATTTAATTTATTTAAATATATGCATATTTGTGACTATTTAAGAAAAACATTCTCTTGTGTCGTTTTCAAGCATACAGTAGAAATGCATACTTGAAGGGGGAAAATTTGCAGATCCACTAGCACTAGCTAGCCACCCAGACAGTACATGTTTATTAAACCTCAGACTGGACAACATATGAAATCAGCGAGTCCTGTTTTCCCTATTATGTTTCTTTGCCTGCAATAGCCAAAATAATATATGATACTTTATAGCTTCTCAATCTAATGAAATTAATAAAATAAAGGCATGGTTTTATTAATTAATCAGGCTTAGAAGTCATTGGGGATGAAATTTTCCCTCATAGGTGACTTTAGGAAAACTAAGAACTACAGGGTTCTGGTTAAGGATCAAAAGAATGAAAACTAAAAAAAATAAATAAAAAAAAGAGTGAGAACCGAGTCTTCTCTTAGCCATGCATGTTAGCATGGTATTAAGCTTCTACAAAGGTCATTAATAGAAAACTATCTAAACATTTCAGCACCTGTTAGCTGGAGGTTTTCTCACTCAGTGTGAAACATGAGCATGGTTGTTTCAAGCCAGTATGAGTCTAACTGGAGAGCAGAGCTAATCCAGTCTAAATTTCTTAGTTGAGGAATATAGGCTACAGAGCAAGATTCAAATACTAGAGAGGTTTATACATCATGTATTACTATTATACTGCTCCTGTACAATAGTGCACCAGAATTTCTTTTATTTGAAACCTGATGACCCTCTCCTCATCCCTCCTTTATCCTTTCTTAATCCTGGTACCCACAAGTCTACTTTCACTTTCTATGGGATTAACTATTTTGGATTCCACTTATGAGACTTATTTGTCTTCCTGTTACTGGCCTAATTCTCTTAGCAAAATGATCTCTAGTTCAATCAATGTTGTTGCAGACAACAGGATATCAATCCTCTTATGAATTAACAATTTTCATAATAGTACCACATTTCCTTGATCCTTTCATCAGTTCATAATTGTCTCCATTTCTTGATTATTATAAATAGTACTACAGTAAACATGAGAGTGCAGATGTCCACAATCATTCTGTTGCAATTTCATAGCTACAGGTTTTCTGTCATGTTGAGAATATACTTTCTAGCAGCAGATGTCCTGATCCTCTGGCTCTTACCATCTTTCCACCATCCCCTTCCGCTGTTCCCTGATCCTTAGGTATATGGTTTGCTTTGTAGATATTTCACTTGGGGCAAGGCATCCCTTGGTTGCTTATTCTCTGAATTTTGACCAGTTATGGAACTTGAAATAGTCTCCATTTGTTGCAAAAAGAAGCTTCTTTGAAAAGCAGTTAGCTGCATTTATCTGTGAGTATAAAGATAAGGATACAATAAGTTACATTGGTTTAGAAAAGTGACAGTCATAGGTTTTCCTCTAGGGTCTATGAGCCCTTCAACCATGGGTGCTTGGCTGTGTTTACAGTACCAGGCATGGACACCCTACTATTGAGAGGGCCTTAAGTTCAATTAGACAGTTATTGGTTACCTCCAAGATAAAAGTGTCTCATGTGAATTTTAGGATTAAAAAAACCTTTTATTATTTGCTTAGGATTAGTTTGTCTATCTAGTATGTTTTAGGGTCTCACAAATTTTAGGATAAAAAAAACCTTTTATTGAGCTTTTGTAATTTCATACAACAGTTTTTAACCAAATTTAGACCCCTTCCCCCATCCGTGTCCCTCCATCCCTCCATGGGATCTCATGCATTCTGCTATATATGTTAAGTCCCATACAGTCAAGCATTTGTACCCAGATGTTCTTCACTGTAAATTCATTCACTGGAGTCTAGTCAGCCCATTCAGAAATCATATGTAAGGCATACTCTCCCTCATCCAGCATCAACCAGTCTCCAATAGTTCTCAGTCTAGTGCCAGCCTGCCACCCATTTCTCTCTTCCTTTCTGGGTCCTTGTTTAATTGAATTGGCATGGTTCCTGTGCTCCAAGCCACCTTTGCTCAGGTCCCTGAGCCGTGGGTGGTTGAAGGTCAATATAGGAATCCCATCCAAGGATACACACTCTGAAATCTCTTATTCTTTAAAACTTAGCCAGTTGTGGCCTTTGGTATGCAACACATTCTATTGTATAAGGAAGCTTTACAGGTGAGAGTTGAGGGATGCATTAGTTTTCTCTCTACCCCTCATTCTGTTATGTTTCATGAGCCTGAGGTATAGCGGTTCAACTGTAGGTGTGTCACCTAGTCTTTGGCATGCCTCAGATGTATATTCTCTGTGTCTGACCAGTTGTATAATTCTGTTGTAGCCTCTGTCTGTTGCAAAAAGAAGCTTCTTTGGTGTGTGGTGTATGGTATGCTTGTCTGTAAATATAAGTACAGTCACCGCCAGCGGCGGATGCTCCTCCATTCTCGTGGGTGCCACTCCTTCATTCTCACAGGCATCGAGGCTGCTCCTCCACTTGCCCTGGCCTGAGGCCGCTCTTCTGCTTGCCTGGTGCTGAGGTAGCTCTTCTGCTTGCCCTGTGCTGCCTCCTGTCATCGCCACTTCTGCCTGGTCCTGGACCCCAGGGCTGGTGAGGAGGCTGTGTCAGAGGAGCCGCATTCAGACACAGGAGACAAGGTTCAGTGACACAGGTCTGGTTTATTACAGGAAGGCACAAGCTTATATGGGGTAGTGGTCCAATCACAGCACAACAAGTAAGATACTTTATTAGCATAACAGGTTTAGCGCCTTATCACAGTACAACAAGTAGGATACCTTATTAGCATAACAGACTTAACGTCCTATCACAGAATAGAGGGTAGGATGCCTCATTACCATACTGGGTTTCAGATTACAGAGCCTGAACTCTTGGAAACCATGTGACCCTGACAGTTGCACTATCACCCTAGGCTCAAGCCTGTCTCCCACATATAAGGATCCATATTTAGCATTTAATCAGAATATGAAAGTGTGTTTTCTCTAGGATCTATATCCTCTTTTGCTAGGCTATTTGTATTTGGCTGAGTTTACAGCCACTCATGAGTTCACTCTCATTGAGATGACTTTAAGATCAATTAGATAGTTCTTGATGCCCCTGCCCGCGCTAGATAACAGTGCCACAACTTTACCAATAGAAGTAGTTTGTTGTGCTGATCATTATGGTCATTAGGGTTTAGGACTGGGATGGACCATTGATTGTTTTTCTTCCTTGATAGTTTGCATATTTTCACCTAGCATTATTATAGCTAAACTTTGGGTAGGAGTTTAGCTATGTCGATTCCTCTTCCATTGCCCCAAGTCCTGTATCTGAAGCATGTCCTGTCTTCAGTAGTAGGGTCTTATCTACTAGTTCTAGGAGATAACCAAGAGGTTGGCAATAGCCTGGTTCACTCTCACCAACCACTCAAAGGGACGTCTCTTCTGTCTGGCACTGTGTTCCTTGCCAAGCAGTTTCCAGGTATATATGTACACTAATGTTTAGACACTGGACATTTCTCCTGGGGTTTGGGAGGCATCACATTTCCCTCTGCTTTCCCTAGCCCCTCAAGATTCATTCATCTCTACTATTTTTCCTCCCATCTGGCCTCCTTCCTCCCTCCCCAGTCCCAGAACCCCCATTATTCCCACCCTACACCAATAACACCTGCCTCCAACTATCCTCTCTCTTGGTAGGAGGCAGTATTTTCTTTTTTCCTGTAAAGAATATCATGAGAATTTTGATTGGGATTGTGTTGAGTTTGTAAATTGCTTTTGATAGGATGGTCATTTTTACAATATTAATCTTTCCAAGCCATGAACATAGGGGGTCATTCCATCTTTTAGTGTTGTCCTCAATCACTTCTGAGACTTTAACTTTTCATTGTAGACATTTTCACCTACTTGGTAGGTTTGTTGCTAGATATTTTACTGTTTATGAGGCGGTTGCAAAGGGAATGCTTCCATGATTTCTTTCCTGCTTGCTTGCTATTATTATATAAAAAGGCTAATGATTTTTTTTTGTAAATTGATTTTTGTATCTTGCCACTTTGTTGAAAGTGTTGTTCAAGAAATTTTTTGTGCAGTTTGGTGATCCCTTATATAAAATATCATATTATCTGCAAATAAGGATAACTGACTTACGTTTTCTTTTCGTATTAGTAACCCTAATAAGGAGTGGGGATAGTGGTCAGCCTGCCTCATTTCTGACTTTAATGGCAATGCTTTGAGATTTTCTCCATTTAGAATGATGTTGCTTTTGAGTTTGTTATTTGTAGTTTTTATTATGTTGAGGTAGGTTCCCTCCAGTCATATTCTGTGTAGGAATTTTATCATGAGGTTATGTTAGATTTTGTCAGATATTTTCTGTGTCTAATGAGATATTCATGTGATTTTTTGTCTTTAAGTGTATTTATATGATGTATTACATTTATTGTCTGACATATGTTGAACCATCCCTGCATCTCTGGAATAAAAACAACTTGATTACAGTAGCTAAGCTTGAACATCTTCAAGCAGGCACAGGAAACAAGAGAGTGACTCAAGATCTGGCAAGGCTTAAGAACTCTCTAAGCCAGCCCCCATGCTTCCTCTAGCATGGCCACACCTTCTCAGACCTCCCAAAACAGCGCCACCAACTGACAAAATGTCCAAGTACTTGGAGCCTATGGGGGACATCCTCATTCAAACCACCACAATTGTCTTTTTGATATATGTCTCTATACAGTTTTTATGTATTTTATGAGAATTTTTGCATGTATTCATCAGGGTTATTGGTTTAGTTTTATTTATTCATTTTTGTTATTTCTTTACCTGGTTTGGGCATTAGAGTGATACTGGCTTTGTAGAAAGAGTTTTGGGGTTCTCCCTCTGTTTCTATCTTTTTGGATAGTAGGTAGCATTGGCTGTAGTTCATTAGTGGTCTGGTAGAATTCTGCTGTAAATCCATCTGCATCTCGACCTTTTTTAGTTGGAAGACTTTTATTAGTAGTATTTCAATCTCCTTATTATCTGTTTAAGGTGTTAATCTTGTCTTGGTTTAACTTTTGTGGTTTTTCTGAATCTAGAAATTCATCCCTTTCTTTTCTGTTTTTGAAATGAAAGGAACATAGGTTTTTAAAGTAGTCCCTTGGGGCTGGAGTGATGGCTCAGCAGTTAAGAATACTGTTCTTGCCGAAGGCCTGGGTTTGAATCCCAGAACCCACATGATAGCTAACAGATGTCTGTAACTCCAGTTCCAGGGGATCTGGCAGCCTCTTCTGTCCTCTGCGGGCATTGCACGACACATGTGCACTACCTACATGCAGGCAATACATGCATACACATAAAATAAAAATAATAAAATAAAGTAGTCCCTTAAAATGTTTTGATTTCTGTGGGGTCTGTTGTAATGTTTCCCTATTCATTTCTGATTTTTTGAGTCTCTTCATTTTTTTTTAATTAATTGCACTAAAGGTTTATCAGGTTTTTTTAATCTTTTCAAAGATTGATTCTTTGTATTATTTTCTTTGTTCTTATTTCATTACTGTCATCTCTGATTTTTATTCCTGTCTACTGGTTTTGAGGTTGGTTTTGTTCTAGCTTTTCCTGATTTTTGAGTTGCAGCATTAAACTATTTATTTGCATTCTTTCTGATTTATTTTTATGTATATGAATGTTTTGTCTGTGTGTATGTAAGTGCACCCGTGTCATACAGTGCCAGGGGAGGCCAGAAGAGCATGTCAGATCCCCTGGAACTGGGATTACAGACCGCTGTTAGCTTCCATGTGATTTTTTGGGAACTGAATCCAGGTCTTCAAGCAGCCAGTGCTCTTAACTGCTGAGACATCTCTCCAGCCCCTCTCTGATTTTTTTTTTAATGTAGGAACTTATAGCTATAAATCTCTTAGAACTGCTTTTAATGTAGCCCAGATATTTTGTTGTGTTGTGCTTTCATTTCCATTTAATTCCAGGATCATTTTTATCCCTTCATTGATTTCTTCTTTGATGCATTCATCATTCAGTAGTATACTGTTTAATTTCCATTAGCTCATGTAGTTACTAGAGATTCTTTTGCTGTTGATTTAAACTTTATGTTTTTTGGTCAGATCAGATACATGGGGTTATTTCAATTTCTCTGTATTTGCTGAGTTTTGATTTGTGCCCCAATTATGTGGCCTATTTTGGAGAAAGTTCCTTGGGCTGCTGAATAGTCTGTGTACTCTTTGGTATTTGGGTAGAATATTCTGTAGATATCTATTTGGTCCATTTGGTGTATGGTGTCATTTAATTCTAATATTTCTCTATTATTTTGTCCAGATGACCTGTCTATTAGAGAAAGTGGGGTATTGAAATCACCTGCTCTTACTATGTTGGTGCTACTGTGTAGATGTGCCAATTTATTTGAATGAAAAATTTATTTGGTTGTTGCTTTCTCACTAAAATAGCTCATCTCGCAAAGCATCAAGTTGGATGCAATGTAACTTTGGAACCCCAATTGGAAGGAGACATGTGAATGGAATGAGAGCAGAGTAACAGAGAGGAAGTAGAAGTGGTTGGAAGTTTAAAATTCATGAGATACATTTTCCTAAGAAATCACTGACAATGAATGTTTTCTTTCACATTAAATTATTTAAATTAAGGAAGTCTACCAGAATGTTTGAATTCCTAAAGATAGCACATAACTGTGTCTGGGTTAGCTTGAAGAAAAAGAAATCGATATAAGTAACTGAAAAATGCAACAGTCTAATCAAGTAGAGAACTAAGCAATAGTCATCTTTCCTTTTAAGTAGGGTCACTGTAGTTTGAATATCTGCTACCACTTAACATACTAAAAAAAAAGAACCTGACTCCCAAGGTGATGTCATTGGGAGAAGGGGCCTTTTCAATGGTAACTGAATCAAAAGTTTAGTACTGCCCTCATAAAATGGGTCCCAGAAATCTGCTCTGTCCCTTCAATTGTGAGGACATTGTGAGAAGATTTTATATAGAAACCAGTAGAAATGGCTTTATGAGATACTGGATTCAACTGGTGTCTTCCTGTTAGATTTCCCAGCATCCAGAACTGCAAGAAAAAAAAAAAAAAAAAAAAAACCTGTCATCCTTAACATATCATACTTTGTTACAACACCCAGAATGATCAAAGACAAGAGGAAAGGGAGAAAAATAATTTATTTGATTCAAAATATATTATATTCAGTCAGAAAGAAAAAATATTTTAAAAGTTAATTGAATAAGTTATTTGATTCAAAATATATTACAGTCAGAAAGAAAAAATATTTTAAAAGTTAATTGAATAAGTGTACATAATTCAATAGTGAATTAAAGAAACAAATGTGAAGATAATGATTTGAAATATTATTATAATTAAATATATTAGCACTGTTTTACAATCATTATTTATTTTAACTGACAACAATTTTAATAATTTGATAAATTAACTTACCAAAGCATATACAAATCCTGGTAACTGACATACACATAATTCTCACAATTTTAAAGTGACCTATCAAGTTATTATCTTATTTGTATGCTCTTTTGTAGTTGAGGCTTCATGTCCATATATATTTTTTTTCCTGTGAGATTGCACATGAACAGAAAAGAAGTAATCCTAATAATTTATTTTTACAAAATTATACAAGAGGTAGAAGAAAATAAAAAGAGACGTATGATTTGTATCAACATACAGCTATTGATAACCAGGGGAAAAACAAATACTAAGATCTTCCTTAATAATACAGAGTAGGAAAACTATAAAAGAAGGTAATTTATGCGCCAGTCAAAATTAAAATATATTCTGAAATTGACAGAATCAAGAAACAGCAAACGTTTGTTCAAAATTATTTTTTAAATAAAAATCTGCTGATATGGTAAGAGTTAAGTGGAGAATAAAAAGCTTCACAGGCAAAAGATGAGCTAGTCAGGCTATAGGACGAAAAATGAAATGAAGAGGAAGAAGCTAAAACAAATCCTCATTTTATGACTGAACTGCTCCCTTTCTATGATCTCACCAATCTAAAAACCACGTACATAACACTTGCTGTTTTGGAGGCCCTGTTTAATTAATGAAGGGTAAAGCTGGAAATGTTTCATGTTGCATGGAGAATGTTGCCATCTAGTGACGACGGCTTGCAACTACAGAATACGGCATTGCGAAACTTTACAAGTAAAAGTGATGAATGACCTAAAAGAGGATACAAAGAAGCAATCCAGGACCTGGAGAGGAAAGTCAGCCATACACAGGAAAGAGGCAGCAAAATTGATGAGAAAATAAACAATATGGATCAAAATGTCAGCAACATGGAAGAAAAATTCAGGAAGAAACTGACCTTTTGAGGAAAAAAAAAAAAAGAAATTTTGGACGGGAAAAACTCAATGACCCAAATAAAAACAATGGAAACATAACCAATAGAATCAAGAAAGCAGAAGAAAGTCTTATCAAGGATGGATGACAAAGTTGATGAAATACAGTCGTCAAAACTATATGAAAATAGGTGAGCATGACCTCAAAGTCCTGGAACTCTGAGATCTGATGAAGACAGCAAAGCTAAAAATCCACAGGACTGAAGGTTCTGAGATGAAAAACTAAATGCACAGAGAAACTACTAAATGAATTGTAGAAAAATGTCCAAATCTAAGACAAGAAATTGATATGCTAACACAAGAAGCATTTATAGCCCAAAGAAGCATGGTTCATGTTTTAGTTACTTTTCTTGGTTTTATAAAATATCCAGACAAAAGCAAACTAACGGGGACTGGAGAGATGGATCAGTGGATAAGAACATGTGCTGTTCTTGAGGAGGACCTAGGTTCAGTTCACAGCATCCATATTTTGCAGCTCACGACTGCCTGTAACTGTAATTCTGGGGATTCCAACACTATCTTCTGCCCTCCACAACACCTGCACCCATGCAGTACACATGCAGACAAGCAGGTACACACACAAACATGTAAGTAAAAATAAATGCAAAATGTAAAATCAAATAATAGTGCAAAAGAGACTTGATAATGGATTTATTTTGGCTCACAATTTGAAGTTAATGTGAATCATGGTGGGGGAGTCGAGACAACAGGAGCTTAAAGCAGCTTTTCACATTGCATCAGAATCTGGAAGTAGATCGCAATGAATGCTTGTGCTCAGCTCCCTTTTTTCTTTCTGTGCACTCAGGTATCCCAATCTAAGGAACAGTTTCACTCACAGTCAATGGGTCCTCCCACCTCAATTAACCTAATCAAGAAACTCTCACAGGAAAACCCAGAGACTAACAAGCTATATAATCTCTCACAGGTGTATGCACAGGCTGGTCTCCTAGGTGGTTTGGAGCCTGTCAAGTTGACAACAGTAAGCATCACAACTAGAGAATACTCTCTCTGTGGTATACAGTAGTCAAGATGTTGAAAAATATAAAGAAAAAAATAAATCTGTAAAGGAAAAAACGTCAATTCAGCTACAAAGTTAGACACATTAGATTGTTATCAGGTGTCTCACAAGCAGCCTTCAAACAAGGAAAGCTTGGAACAACACGTTTTAAGTTTAGAAAGTGAATGACTGCCAATCACTACTGCTGTAATCAACAGAGCTGACTTTTAATGTTGCTTGAAAATAAGGACATTTAAAGACAAACACAACTACAGTTCATGACCACTATGCCAGTACTGCACAAGAGAGTAAAGGAATACACAGAGGAGAAGAAAAAGAGTAGACGGTACAGGAAAGAATTAATTTCACAAGAGGAAGAATGAACAAGGAGAGCTAGGAAGAGAATGGTGAAGAAAGCAAGCAATGAACAATAATTCTACCAGCCAGAAAACACCTAACAAAATTATATCAATTAGTAAACATCTTTCAATAATGACACTAAATGTAAATAGCCTCAAGTCACCAACAGAGAGATCCTGAATGGGTGGGTGATAGGATTAAAAAACGGAATCCAATTATCTGTTGTCTCTAAGGAACATACCTTATTGATAAAGACACTCACAGGCTAACAGTTAAAGGATGTAAAACAATGTATTAATCAAATGGAAGCTAAAAATAGTGTGGCTTAGTTATTCTGGTATCTGGTAAAGTAGCCTTGAAAACAAAAATGAGGGGCTGGAGAGATGGCTCAGAGATTAAGAACACTGGTTGTTCTTGCAGAAGACCAGGGTTCGAATCTCAGCACCTACTTGGCAGCTAACTCCAGTCCCAGGGGATCCAACAGCCTCTTCTGACCTCGATGGGCACTGCACGACACAGGTGCACTTACCTACATGTAGGCAATACACGCATACACATAAAATAAAAATAATAAATAAAAAATTTAAAAAAGAAAACAAAAATTAGAACAACTCACCCCGAAAATAATAGTCACCAATAAATAGGCATTGTGATGATTAATATTGATTATCAACTTGACAGGATCTATAATCATCTTAAGACACCAGTCTCTGGGCATGCCTGTGAGAAAGTTTTCTAGATTGGGTTAAATGAGTTGGGAAGACCCACCCTAGCTGCCAAACAATAAAGCGAACCACAGCTGAGCACTAGCAATCATCCAGCTCTGCCTCCTGTCTAGGAATGCAATGTCACCAGCACCACACTGCCTACTGCCAGCATTTCCCCAAGAGAATGGACTGTACCCTTGACCTGTGAACTGAACCAAACCCTCTCTCACTTAAGCCGTCTTTGTCAAGATATTTTATCACAGCAACAGGTAAAGTAACTAAAACAGTTACCAAATGTAAAGGCTGCTAGTTTTGTAAAACAAATAAATAATAAAAGTTCATGAAGATCCTGATGTAAATCATGAGTGATTTCAATACCGTACTCTGATTTTGAGATAGGTCATCTAAACTAAAAATCAGCACAGAAACTTCATGGTTAAAATATACTGTATAGCCAACGGACTTAAAGATGTAAACAATACTTCATCAGAGAGGTAAGGACTCCAAATTCTCCTCACAGGCCCATGGAACTTTCCCTAAACGAGAGTAAATTCTAGACCACATACCATATCTTTAAAAATACAGAAAAAAAATTAAAAATTAGTTTGTTCTGTCATCAGAGTGAAATAAAACTAGGTATTTGTAACAAAAGGCACTACAAAAACACACAAACCCTTGGAGATTGAACAATATACTGTTGAATGAGAAGTGAATTATTATAGAAATCATGAAAAAATTATAAATATTCCTAGAATCAAATCTAAATGAAAACACAATTTACCAGAACCTTTGAAATACTGTAAAAACCTGCTCTAAAGAGAAAGTTTATGGCTCTCAGCACCTACATTACAAAATCAGAGATCTAATAAATAATCTTATAATGAACATTAACATCTTAGGAAAATGGAATTAAGCCACTTCCGAAAGCAGGAGACAACAAGAAATAATAAAGATGGAGCCAGAAAGTAAGAAATGGCAAATCAAACCACAATATACAGAATCAACCAGAGTTACTTTTTTCCTTAACGTCTATTTTTATTGAATTTTTGTGCATTTTATACATATTAATCATATTTAGACATCTTTCCATATCTACAACACTCCCATAACCCCCCCACCTGATTTCATGCAGTTTGTCATATATGTTACAGCCTATCAAGTCTAGTTTATGTATCCAGATGTTCCTTGGTATGAGTTCATCTGGTCTAGTCAGCCTATCTAGAGTCACTCCCTTAAAGATCAACTCTCCCTAACCCAGCAGTAATCAGCTGTCAACACTTCCTTGGCTACAGTTGGTGCCTCCTACCCATTTCCCCAGGTCTATGCTGAGATCTTTGTCTGACTGAGTTTTCATGGATCTTCTGCATGCAGAATTGGTTTTTATTTTTTAAAAAAGCACCTGATTGATAAATGTTACAGGTATATTTTCTCAGACTACCTAGTTAGAGGAAGTCCAGTTATGATTCAAAAAATAAATGAAACTTTTGAACTCAGGAAGCTCCTGAAACTTATGAGACTCACAAGGCCCCTTTCCAACTGTGTGTGTGTGTGTGTGTGTGTGTGTGTGTGTGTGTGTATGTGAGATCAGACAGTACATAATTTTCTGGTAAGACAAATCCTTTTGGGTTTTACTTCCCCATTCCATGCTGGATATATGTTTCAATGAAGCAAAGGTGGGCCCCTGTTCCAGAACACAGTCCTGAGAGAATTCTGAAGGAACAGGTGGCCAGCAGTTTAGGTCTTTCTTGGCCATAAAATAGATGCTAAGGGGCTGGAGAGATTGCTCAGTAGTTAAGAGTACTGGCTGTTCTTGTGCAGGACCTGGATTTCAATCCCAGCCCTCACATGGCAACTAACAACTTCTGTAACTTCAGTTCCAGGGGATTCCAACACCTTCTCTGATCTCCATGGGCATTGCAGGACACAAGTGCACTTACATACATGCAGGCAATACACTCATACACATAAAACAAATAAAATAAATGGATACTAAGAATCAGCCTACTTTTTTTTTTTAAGCTATGGCTTTTCACATAAATGCCACAATCCTGGGATAGGCTCTTCAACAAGGCCTTTGAGTTATCCATGTATCTGTAAGTAACCCCTCACCCATAATCCTACAGGTAACTTCTACAAACTCACTGGTTCAATAAGCTAGAGTTTAGTGGAATCCTTTCTTTGGTTTATGTTGTCAGTACCCTATTGAGGTGAATAATATTTATTCACACATTCCTAGGAAAATACAAAACATATAACCCCTTAAACAAACTAACCAAAAGAAAGACAGGATAGATTCAATTTAACTAAATTAGAGAGATAAAATGCTATGTTAAAACAGATTTCAAGTAAGTTTAAAGGATCTTTATGGAATATTTTGAAAAGTCACATTCTAGGAATTGGAAAATTGAGACAAAATGGATAAATTTCTAGGTATATATTATCTACAAATTGAATCAAGAGACTATAACCATCTTAAACAGCTTTACCCAGATAACAAAACCATAAAAGAATCCAACAAGAAAAAAAAAAACAACTATAGAACGATTTTCCTAATGAAAATAGATGTAAAAATTCTCAATAAAATTTTTAGTAGCTAAATTAAGAAACTAAGAAGATCATATACTATAAACAAAATAGTTTCATTTCAGGGATATAGAAATGGTTCAACACTGCTAATCAGTAACTGTAATATCACTCTATTTTTCCCTGAAGATTTTGGAGACACCCTAAGGTGCTACCCCTGCTCATGAGCTGGATGCAGATGGACTTTTTGATCTCATCATCAACGTGTTATTCTACTCTTATCCCTTCAGCAGTTTTATTTGCAATAAATAGATAAATTCTCAAAAAACTATAAATGAAAGATACCACATACACAGGTTTAAGGACTGAAATCACATGATAATATTAATAGCCACAAAAAGGCCTTTGGCAAAGCTCACCATCCCTTCACGAAGGCATGTGCAAAGACCAGGAGTAAAAGGGACACATCTGAGTATAATCAAGGCGATGTACAGCAACCTTACAACCACGTTACACTAAAGCGAAAACCAGAAAGGATTTCCTCTAAAAGCAGGAAGAAGATCAGTGCTTACTCTGTTCTTTTTCATTAAGTTGCTTGGAAATCCTCGCTAGAACAGTAAGTCAAAAAAGAAAAGGAATACACATAGGAAATGAAGAAGTTACTTTACCCCTATTTGCAGGCACTTGAAAGACTTTAGTGGCTCCACCAGTAAATTCTTATAGATATGATAAACACTCTCAGAAAAGCAGCAGGATACAAAACTAACATGCAAAAAATAGCTTTTCTACATAATGATAACTTGCCAAGAAAGAAAACAGGAAAAAATATGAGTAAACCTAACTATGGAAGCGAAAGATCTCTATAATAAACTTCACAAAACTGAAGAATTGAAAATACTAGCAGATGGAATGATCACCCATCCTTGTAGATTGACAAAATCAATAGGTGCACCCATGTTGTGAGGAGTCCATGGAGGTCAGAAGAGGGCATTGGATTCCCTGGAACTGGAGTTAAGGACAGTTATTGGCTGCCATGTGGGTGCTGAGAATTAAACCCGGGTATTCTGCAAGAGCAGCCAGTGTTTTTAACCCCTGAGCCATCTCTGCAGCCTCACGTATTCTTCCCAGAGCTGGAAAATAACCCTAAAATTCATACGGAAGCACAACAAAAATCCTGAATAAGCAGAACAATCAAACTTAAACAAACAAACAAAAAACAATACTGAAAGTATCACAACACCAAATCTCTAATTATCGGCAAAGTCGGAGTAACAAAAATTGGGTATTAGCACAAAAACACACATGTGGACAACCGGAATAGAGTAGAAGATCCAAAAATAAACCCATAGAGTTACAGACAGTTTTTTTTTTTTTTTTTTTTTTTTTTTTTTTTTTAACAGGGTTTCCCTGTAGCCACAGCTGACCTAGAACTCAAGAGTTGACTGCCCTCAAACTCACAGAGATCTGCCTACTCCTGCCTTCTGAGTGTTGGGATTAAAGTGTGTGCCAACACACCTGGTTGAGACACGTAATTTTTGACAAAGATATTAAAAAATATATTGGATGGTGCTGGGAAAACTGGATATCCACATGAAGAGCAATATTAGACCCCTATCTTTTACCCTGTACAAAAATCAATACATAGATCAAAAGCCCTAATCTAAGAACTGAAACTTTGAGACACTTGAGGAAGACACAGCCCAAATACTTCAAGACATTAGAATATGCAAGGACTTTCTGGAAAGACTTTGGAACTGAAGAAATGATCCCAAGAAGCAATGAATGATATTACATGAAACTAAAAAGCTTCTGCCCAGAAAAAGAAATAATCTTAAAATAAAACATTTAAAGAAGAAAACAACCCCATCCATATTCCAGTCAATCAAGAGACTGATGAAGAATAAATCTCTTAGTTATGTGATGATTTCCATCTAATGTAGTACTCTGTGTGTTATTTTAACATTCCTGAGAGTGTCTGGCATAGAAGATACTCAGAAGTCACTAACAAATATGTCCAAAATGACACATCCATGACCTGACAATTCTTTATTTTTCATAGGTAAGAAAGACTGAACGTAAGAGGTATTATGGAAAGTGGAGCTAGTGCTCTTACTGCTTTCGAACTAAGCAGGATTAAAAGAAAATTAAATGAATCCCTCTTTGTTAGGCAATAGTGGTACTCAAATTTCCTTAACATGCATCTTTGTCCAAAACTCACAGGGTCTTCCTACTCACAGCCCACCTGCAAATCACAAGGTGAACCTAGGTGGCCTTGATCTCACAGAGATCTACCTGACTCTGCCTCCTGAGGTGCACACAACCAGAGCTGGCACCCCCCCAACACACATTTTTATTTCATTAATGTGTATTAGTGTATTGTCTGTATGTGTGTAAGTGCACTGGTGTCATGCACTACCCATGGAAGTCAGAAGAGGGCACTGGATCCCCTGGAACTGGATTT